>NC_044915.1:22592775-22932120 GCF_001633185.2 Quercus lobata | reverse complement strand
AAGTCTGTAGCAGCCCTATGTTCAGAGCAATATGAATCAGCAAAAGGTAGAATTCATGTTTGCTTACTTGCTTTTGAGGAGTTTCTCTTGTTGTAACAAAAGGAGAAAAGGGTCCAGGTGCTGTTAGAGGAGCTTGTTTTATTTATCACAGTAAAATTAGGCTCTAGTGGTGGTCTCAACACTTTTTCTTGAATGCCAATCTTGGTAGAGTTTTAGAGGTAGTTCAGCTTCAAGTATGAGGGGTGTGAATTGGGTCAAGTTAAGTTAGAGGCGGAATTTTGTATTATTGCTTATATTTTTCCTTTTCACAGACTAATCAAATCACTTTCTGGTTGTGTTGTTCAGATTTTCCTAGTTCTCTTTTGGATGTGTGAACTAGCCTTTGTGAATGTTTTATTGATTTTTGGATTAGATTATTTGGAGTACTGACCTCAATTGCAGTCACAATTCTCTGTGCTAATGACGCTCATATTGTCCTCCCTCTTTGTTTTGCTGTGGTATTTAAGTTTGTGCAGATAAATACTCACTGGTTCTAAATTCTAATCCTAAATCAGCTATCAGCATATCTGAAAAGTCATCCAAGTTCTGAGAATCTGATTCCCTATGAATTAAAGTGAAATAGTAAGCCCGAGAGACGAAAATAAAATGTTTTTTGTTTACTGCAGGCTGCAGCCAGCAAGCTTAATATCATAACTTTCTAAAATAAAATAAAAAAATTTAATAATTATCTTCATTTCTCTACACAGTATCTACCTCAATGAATGTGTGTACAGAAGGAAAACTTGCCAAAGTATAGGCATGCTTTAACATACCAAGTTAGTCATTAATCATAATATTTACCAATGGTGTTCTAAGTGCTTAAAAAGTTGCAAACAGGTAATGGCGAAAGCATTAATCATAAAGATCACCAAAACCCGAATGACATAAACATGCGTAACTTAGTCCTAAATCCAGATCAAAAGAATGGATGCATGGCTTATTGACCTCGTGAGCGGATAATTGAATCTTATCCATCAGTCTTTTCTTTTGAAGGCATCCTGTGATTTATAACTACGTTCAATTGTTCATCCCCGTTGAAATTCTTTTTAAATGGGTGGTTGCTTGCTTTTTAATTTTTATACTTAGCCTGCACAAAGTAAGGAACGATTAATTGCACCATTTGAGTAAAATAATCGTGTGTGTACATCAATGGAGGGTGACTTTCCCTTTATCAAACCCATAACCCAAAAAAACAAATCCCAGACCTCACTCTCTCATCACTTTCTCTCCCTCACCCCCTCACCCTTTCACCGCTACTCACTCCATACTTTTCCTATACTCTGCCTTATATACTTTTAATTTTTAATGGTTCTAACATTTTATAAAAGGGTCACACACTATCATAAAAAGGAGGAAGGAAAGGCTTGGGAGCATATTGTAATCCATACTTATATATACTTTTCCTATACTCTGCCTTATATACTTTTAATTGACAAAAAAAAAAAAAAAGAAAAAAAAGAAAAAAAAGAAAACCCTGCCATCAACTCTTTCATTCTTCATCCTTCTTCTTGTTCCACCACAGCTCCATCTTCTTTTTAAGCTAGAAGAAAAAAAAGATCAACAACTTAAACACCTTTTCTCCGGCACAAACAACATTCCCTTGAAGAATGTAAATCTAACCATCTTGATCATGGCTGGAAGAGAGTCGACGTTGAAAGAAGGGCTTGGGTGGAGCAATGGTAGTGGTGGTGGTGGGAGTAGAGGAGGAAGAGGGTGGAAATGGTGGAGCAGAGGAGGAAGATAGTGAAAATGGTGAAGGAGGCTTGGGAGGAAAGGTTAGAGGACGAAGGGTTCTGCAAAGATGAAGAAAGAGAGATAGACATGGTGATCGTCGATGATGAAAATTGAGGGCAAGAGCGGCTTAATGTATTTGGGCCTCAGACGATAATTGATTAACTTATTTTAAATGTAAAATTACTATTAATTACCAAAAATTACGTAGAATTTTTTCTTTTTTTTGGAAATTTTATAAACAAAAAATATTTGACAAATTTTTTCATATTTGTTGATATTGTAGATTGATAATAGTAAGTAAAAAAGTAGTATTAGTGGTGGATTTAGATGAAAACTAGTACAAACTTGCTAATTAAACTCTTATTATTATTCTTATTTTTTTTAGAAGTACAACATTCACAATATTTTTTTACAACAAATCCTAGGTTTTTTTGTTTTTTTCTTTGAAAATATCACTATAATTATTTTTTTGCCATCAATAACAGGTTGTAACAACCTACTACTTAGCATAATTGTAAAAGTGTTATAAAAAATATTGTAGACGTTGCATTTTTCTCTATTTTTTATTTGTTTTTCATTTGATAAAAAAATATTATTTTATTTATTGATTATAAATAACCTTATTGGTTAAAATTTGGGGGCCTTTTTTTTTACTTGGGGCCTTAGGCGGCCGCATTTCTTGCTCCACTGTTCAGCCGGCACTGATGGAGGGAGTTTTTTTTTCTTTTTTTTTGAAACTGTAGTAGCAATGGAGGCTGTGTCTCTACGTATATTTATAGAGTTTTTTACATGCTCGGGTGTAGGTGAGAGCAATTGTGGTGTGTGTGAGTGTGAAATAATGTGTGTCTGAGATGAGATGATGGTCAACTTTTGGTGGGCCCAGAGTAAAGTAATCATGTGTGTGTGAGTGAGTGATCGTGTGTGTGTGAGTGAGTAATCATGTGTGTGTGAGTGTACATCAATGGACTTGATCATCACCCATCAAACCTATAACCTAAAAAAAACAAAAACAAATCCCACTTCTCACTTCCTCCATCACTTTCTCTCCCTCACCCCTCACCTTTTCGCTCCTTCTCCAACATCGTTTCCTCCGCCTTGTTCTGCTCTCGGGTCTATTTTTGTGGTTTGTTAATTCTTTTCTTTGGAGTTTTGGGAAGTTGTTTAGTCTATATAGATATGATTTATATTAGGTATTGGGGGATCCTATAGCAATAGCAGCTATGTATTCTAGGTGTTCTTTGATAGCCAAATCAAAGAGATGCTTTGGGAAGAAACCCTGCTGTTCATTTTTAGTGCTTTTAGGAGCGTATTTGCGCGCTCTTGTGCTTTTGATCAAGGAAAAAAGGTCAAGGCTAAATGGAAGGCTCTAGGAAAAAGAAATTTTTTATTTTTCCTTCTTTTTTTGTTTGCATAAAAAAAAAAAAAAAAAAAAAAAAAAAAAAAAAAAAAACAAACAAACAAACAAACTTGTGGCTTAAATTGGGAATACTTAGCTCAGGCAATGATTGTTCTCAACTTTTTTCTTTCTTTCAATAATTTCAAATGCTAGAGTGAGAATTGAGTTAATACTTAGTTTTAGTCAATTTTGTGAACCTGATTTGCAACAGAGCAGAGGCTGCCTTGGATGCTATACTAAACCAACACCGATGGTTGAACCATCACAGGGGCTAAGAATTCATGATAAATATGTGAAAATTCATTTCTCCTTTATTGAGGATCACTGGAAGGGGATGAAACTTTATGTGAGTGAGAATTCATTTTTCCTATACTTTTCCTATACTTTGCCTTATATACTTTTAATTTTTAATGGTTCTAACATTTTATAAAAGGGCACACGCTATCATAAAAAGGGTAAATTGATGTTAAATATATTACAAATTTTACTACTATATAAAGTTGTAACAATTGATGTTTCATTGATTGAAAAAAAATCAAACAATTAATTATTAAGTGGTTGAAGCCTACCAATCAAGAATTCGTAGTACCTTTAGTGTATTCCAAATTGTGTAATAATTTTAACCAAAGTTATCATCATGAATTTTGGAGAACATGAAGGTGATGAACCAAAAGTGAACCAAAAGCTTCATTTATCTTCTCAGCTTTGTAATTTACATAGTAAATTCTAGGGCCTATTTGGATAAGCTGTTTCAAAATGTGCGTTTTAAAAACTAGAGTTTTTAAAACGTGCGTTTTGAAAACTCCATTTTAAAAACCACAGATAAGCGTTTGGTAAAAATGTGAAAATATACGTTTTCTATTTTTAAAGCCAAATTAAGCGTTTGGATAAGCTGTTTTAAAAATAGCCGTTTTGAGTGTAAATTCCAAAAAAGGACTTAACTATATTGTTAAGGCTATCTTAATTTTTCTGTAATCAGAATAAGTCCTTTCGCTAAAGACCAAACTCAAATTACAAACTAGTTTCAAGAAATTATAACAGGACAGCAAAAAACATTTTGCTTCTCCTCTAGGACCAAGATAACCCCCAATTATTACACAACATTCTATTAAGAATTGAATTACAAACAGGTCTCTTTGTAGCCATCCTAGCTTTTACATATCTGCAAATATCTCTTACCAACTGCTCCTCTGTTTAAACTACCCCATTATGTACCCTATTATTCCTTTGGATCCAGATGTTATGCACCATTGCACATCAAGCCATCTGGAATTCACAAACACTAGAAACTAGAAACAAGTCAAAACTTAATCACATAAGCTCTTAATCTGAACAAAGAAAAGTTCCTTCCCAAAGATACCCATTGCCAAGAACTAAAAACCAAACCCAAAATTTCTATCAACGTAAATTGTTAAACCCACCATGCAAAAGCTCAAATCTATAATAAAAATTCAAGAATAATGAAAGAAGAATATGGTTACCTACAATGTTCTGAATACTGTTTTGGAACTCGTTTCGTTTTGTCAATTGGAACGGAATATTTCGGTATCGCTCTATTTTAGTATGCGATTTCGGGTTATAGCTATTTTTTATATATTGTTGGTTATTCATCAAAATCCATATAAATTTTTAAGAATTTTATAATTATAAGTAGGAATTGCAACGGATCGAGTTCGGGCTGGGTTTTTTGATACCTGGACCCGACCCACAGGTCCTCCCCTGTTACCTGGACCCGGCCCGTTTAATAAACGGGTCTTTTTTTTAGCTCCAAACCTGGCCCGTCGGGTTTCTGTGGGCCCCGTCCAGCCATTTCTGGGCCTATTCCATGGCCGCCCAATCCAACCCAATCTTATTTATAAAAAAAAAAAAAAATACCCCAAACACAAACACAAATCAATCAACATTGTTATCAGTCAAATACTCAAACTCCATTTATCATTTATGGAAGAAACAAAACTCTGATTTTTACATTTATGGACAGATTTTTACATTAACACAACATTCACTCCGATTTTTACATATTGAATCCTCAAACAAATACCCAAAAACAAAAACTACTGAGAGAGGAACAAAACTCCATTTATCATTTATGGACAGATTTTTACATATTAAATCCTCAAACAAATACCCAAAAACGAAAACTACTGAAAGAGGAAATGAACCAAAAAAAAAACTCAGACCACTGAATCTCTCTCTGATCTAACAATCACGGGCTCCTCTGCGACAAAAACGGCAACCACCACGAGATTTGTGCTCCTCCACGAGGGTGAGGGTGGGTCGGTGAGTGAATGAGAGTGAGGTTGAGGATGAGATGTGAGTGTCTGAACCTGATTTGTAACTTTGAGAGTCTTGGTGGAGCCGATTAAGGAGAGTGAGAGTCAGTGAGGGAGGTGGTTGAGTTGAGAGAAAAAGGAGAGAAATGAGTTTTAGGCTAGGGTTTGTGATATATATATATATGTAGGTAGGTTTTTTTATAATTTTATATTTAAGCTAACCGGGTCGGGTTAGGTTTTTGCCAAAACTCGAACCTGTTTCGTTTTTTTTTTTTTTTAAAAACCCAAACCCGACCCTATTTTTTATCGGACCAGGTAAAACCTGACCCATTAGGGTTGGGCCGGACTGGGTATTTTGGGTCAGGCATAAAGTGCCATCTCTAATTATAAGTTCATATTTCAACTAATATGTCAAACTTATTAAGCCCAAATCCCAGATATCACTAAGGGAGTCAATCTCGTACCGGAGGCTGTACCGGTTTGGCCAACGGAACGATATATTTCGGTATTGGTCAATACTGGTGTACCGTTTTGGGTTTACCGCTATTTAAAAATATATATATATATATATATATATATATATATATATATTATTTGTATATATTTTAAAAATAAATAAATATTATTTACATATTTATAACTTTATTTATTTGGTAAAAGTTAATTTGTTAAGCAATTAAACTTGTTAAGCTTATAAGTTTATTAAAAAAAAAAATGATAAGAGATAAAAGTATAAGACCAAAAAAAGATAATAAAAAAGAAGGGGTAGTGGGTGAGAAATGAGATATCATGTGAGAGGGGCTCAACAGAAAAAAGATTAAGAGCCCGTTTGGTACATGTGTTTAAACACATATTTTTAGTTTTTAAACAACATTATACGTATTTTCACACACTTTTTCACCTACATATATTTTCAATAAATACAAACAACATTACTAGAGCAACGTTATCAAACTTCTCCTAAATAATTAGAAAAATTAAAATAGTGGTGATAAAACCAAACACATGCTTGATGCCTCTTGCCAGTTGCCTCCCACCTTTATTAATTTCTTTTTCTTTTTCTGATCCACATCACACGCCTAAGACCTACAAGTACAACCTTCATGTCATTACAATTTCCAAGAAGCACTCATCTTCACACATTTAAACTTATCACTTCACTATCAAACATTTCTTTATTTTCCTAGACTCTTTCAACTCCATCACAGCTCTCTCTATCTTTCACCTTAGACTCTCTCTTTCTCTGAAAGCTTCAAACCTTCAGCCCCTCCTCAAGGAAGCTTGCTGGATATTTACCGGTGTCGCCGCTCTCCACCAAATGGCATGACTTCATCGTTTGTGTAAAGAGGAGTTAGGAATGAAGGGAGGCAGAAAGTATGACTGGCGTGAGGGGAGGGAAATAAGCATTTTGTGTGTAATTTTTTACCGGCCCGGTATCCATTAACCGGTCGGAATCTAGCAAAAATCGATTAAAACATAAAAAGGTATGTTCTTTTCAGTATTGCCCAGAATTGATATATCGGCCGAAATTCAATGAAGTAGAGGTTATTGAGGGAAATTGGTGAAGTGTGACTATTGAAAGAGAAAAAAAAATGGGATAATATAGCCAGCTATTTGGGGGTATTTTTGAACGAAAAAAATAGCAGTGTCAAAACGTTCTATTTGCTCGATATTGAAAATGCAATTAGATATTGCTTCTTTGAAACCGCGGATTTGTGTGATTTGTAAACATGATTTAGATGAAACAGCTTCTCCAAACGATTGTGTATATTGCGTTTTGTATCAAACTGTGCATTTTTGTCCAGGAAAATGCCTATCCAAAAAAGTAATTTGATTCCAAGTTTGCCAACATCATCACATAAAACTAATTAAAGTAAAAGAGTATCTTTAGTGTCCACTTATATTTATGTATTCAAATTTAAGCATGCTAATTTATACTTTTTTTTTTTTTTTTTTGAGAAAACATAATCAAATCCGTTCATAAAAAATAAAAATAAAAATAAAAATTCCAAAACTGAGGAGTACATGAAGGTGCAGCCTTCATTTTCCTTCAGTTTTTTATTTTAGAATTCATATATATATATATATATATATATATATAAACTGCCGTCAACTTCTTCGTTCTTCATCCTTCATCTTGTTCCACCACAACTCCATCTTCTTTTTGAGCTAGAAGAAAAAGAAGATTAGCAGCTCAAACGCCTTCTCTCTGGCAGCAAAGAGCATCCCTTTGAAGAATGTAAAACCAACCATTTTGATCACGGCTGGAAGAGAGTTGACGTTGAACCACGTAAGTCAGATAGTATTTTCCGAATCCTAGAGGAGAAAGTCCCTCAATAATGATCTCGGTGGATTTTTTTTTGTTTTTTTTTTTTTTTTCATGGCTTGAGAAAGCCTTGCTAGTGAGGAGTAGATGGGGGTGGAAATGGTGGAAGTGGAAGGAACGACATGAGAGGAGTAGAGTTGAGTATGGTGGTGGTGGTGGCGGGAGCAGAGGAGGAAGAGAGTGGAAATGGTGGAGGAGGAAGGAAGGACTTGGGAGCACTTTTCCTTATATAGTTTTAATTTATAAATGGGTCACACCCTATCATAAAAAGGGTTTAAAATGGTAAATTAATGTTAAAGATATTACAAATTTTACTAATAAATAAAGTTGTAACAATTAATGTTTCATTGATTGAAAAAAATCAAAAATTAATTATTAAGTGGTTGAAACCTACCAATCAAGAACTAATAGTACTCTTAGTGTATTCCAAATTGTGTAATAATTTTACCCAAAGTTATCATCATGAATTTTGGAGGACATGAAGGTGAAGCCTTCATTTTCCTTTAGTTATTAATTTGAGAATTCCTATATAAAAAACAAAAAAAAAAAAAACATAAAAAAAATAAAAAAATAAAAAAACCTACCTTCAACTTCTTTATTCTTCATCCTTCATCCTTCTTGTTCCACCACATCTCCATCTTCTTTTTGAGCTAGATGAAAAAGAAGATCAGCAGCTCAAACACCTCTCCAGTAGCAAACAATATTCCCTTGAAGAATGTAAAACCAACCATCTTAATCATGGCTGGAAGAGAGTCAATGTTGACCCACATGAGCAAGTCGGACAGTTTTTTTTTTCGAATCCTAGAGGAGAAACACCCTCAGTAATGATCTCGGTGGGTAAGAGTTTCTCTCTCTCTCTCTCTCTCTCTCTCTCCAGGGCTTGAGAAAGTCTTGCTAGTGTGGAGTAGATGGGGGTGGAAATGGTGGAAGTGGAAGGAAGGGCTTGGGAGGAGCAGTGTTGAGTATGGCGATGGTGGTGGTGGGAGTAGAGGAGGAAGATGGTGGAAATGGCAGAGGAGGAAGGAAGGGCTTGGGTGGAGCAGAGTTGAAGATGGTGGTGGTGGGAGCAGAGGAGGAAGAGGGTGGAAATGGTAGAGGAGGAAGGAAGGGCTTGGGAGGAATAGAGTTAAGGAAGGCGGTGGAGGTGAAAAAGTGAGGAGCAGAGGAGGAAGATGGTGAAAATGGTGAAGGAGGAGTAAGGAAGGGCATGGGAGCAAGGTTGGAGGACAAAGGAGTAGGCAAGGGGTTAGGAGGGTTTTGCAAAGAAAAAGAAGGAGAGAGACAGACATGGTGATGATAATGGAAATGGCGGGAAGCTTTTTTCTTTTTTTAGAAACTGTAGCAATGGAGGATCGGGTTATACACAGCCTGTGTGCGTCTACATCTATATATAGAGTTTTTAAATGTTTGGGTGTAGGGTGAAAGTAATTGTGGTGTGTGAGAGTGTGAGTAGATGTGTGTTTGATATTATTTTTGTTGAGATGATGATGGTCATGATGGACTGCTAGTGGGCCTAATGGCGTGAGAGTAAAGTAATCGTGTGTGTGAGAGAGAGTGTGAGTGATTAAAGTAATCGTGTATGTGTGACTATTAGTGTACATCTATGGAGGGTGATGATCCCTTGATCAAACCCATAACCCAAAAAAAACAAATCCCATACCTCATTTCCTCATTAATTTCTCTCCCTTACCCCTCACCCTTTCACCGCTACTCACTCCATACTTTTCTTATACTTTGCCTTATATGCTTTTAATTTTTAATGGTTCTAACATTTTATAAAAGGGTCACACACTATCATAAAAAGGGTTTAAAATGGTAGATTGATGTTAAAGATATTACAAAATTTTCTACTATATAAAGTTGTAACAATTGATGTTTCATTGATTGAAAAAAAAAAATCAAACAATTAATTATTAAGTGGTTTAAACCTACCAATCAAGAATTTGTAGTAGTGGGTTCCAGTTAGTATAACTGGTAAAGTCTCTGATAGTTGAATAAAAGATTTGGGGTTTAATCCCCGCCTATACCAAAAACCGATTGGTGTCTTGGTTTTTGGCAGTTTGATTCCATGTTTGCCAACATCATCATATAAAACTAATTAAAGTAAAAGAGTATGGTGTCCGCTCCAAATGATATCTCTTTATCATCAAAGTAAAACATTAATCAGTTTTTCGTGTAGGCAGAGATTGAACCCCAGATCTCTTATTTAACAATCAGAAATTTTACTAGTTGAGCTAATTTAATGTTAGATATATTACAAATTTTGCTACTCTAAAAAGCTATATTAATCATTGTTTCATTGATTTTTGTGCTTTATATGGTGAATTTGTATTACCTTTAGTGTGTTAAAATTGTATGTATTACCTTTAGTGTGTTTTATACAGTGAATTTGTATTACCTTTACTTTTGTATCTCCTAAGCCTCGAAATCATTGAAATTTTTATTCAAATTATTTCTTAGGAGGCATGAATTACCTCAAATCAATTAAAATGAATTTCAGAATTTGATATATGTTTCAAGATGGATTATTCAAGTAAGAATTCAGATTATTTGCAAAATTAACTACGGGGAGAATAAATTGCAATATTGAGTTTGTTATGCCATTCTCAAGGAGCAAGGTTAGATTCTCCCAAAAAAAAAAAAGTCCAATTTTTTAGCACTAGACAAGACGGGTTTTATTGAAAAGCTAGCTTAGTCCAAAGCCATGGAATGTACGAAGCCCGGTTATTTACATCTTTCTAAATGTTCCCCAGTCTATTATTTTCGTCTTTCCCTAAGCGGTCCATGCCCTTGGGAAAAATTAACAATTGTGGACTAGTTGGGACTTTGAAAGACGAGGGGATTCCTTTTTAACTATTTTTGGGCTAAAAGGGCAACTTTACAAATGGGTTTGGGAGCATTTACAAAGACCCATGAGTCCATGAGCCATGTACATAGAACTTGGTTGTAATGTATCTCCTACATTTTTTTTTTTTGAGAAGATTGTATCTCCTACATGTGTGTTCGTCCCTGTCAATTTCAAATCCACAATAAATAGTTAATACTAGTTGACATGATAACTCAAATTTAACAGTTTCAGATGATACCGATCCTCTTAGTAACAAACTAAATGGAATTACACCCCCCCCCCACCCCCCCCCCCCCCCCCCCAAAATGGAAAATATTTGAAGAGAAACTTTTCAAACTCCTTTTATATCTTTTTATCAAATGTGAATTTTGAAAATCAAACCGTTGGATCGCATGTACTATATATTCTTAACACACATGTCAATTTTCTTTCAAAGGGTGTTATTTGTAATTTGATCAATAATTTTTTTTTTTTATGCATAACTTCTTACCATAAAAACTTGAAATTTAAACATAATAACATTATTGTGTTTCTGTTGAACCTCTTTTATTAGAAGAGGTTCAAATCAAGAACATGATCCAATGATTATCTGCTGCATTACACGTTTTAAGAGATGCAAGAGTGCATGTAAGAGTTTCTGAGCTAGCTTTCTCGACAATGTAAAAAAAAGACAATGTTTCTTAAATGCTTATACTATCCTTGTTGAGGATTAATACTCAGATATTTTGCTGCCATTAAAAGCATAACTTACTGATCAAATCTAATACTTATCAGAATATATATATATATATATATATATATATATATATTATACAAGATAGATATTCTACTTTAGCATAATCTAATTATATATGTGTGTAAAATTTCCTCTTAAAGACTTGAATTTCCGACCCTTACTCCCCACACCTTACAAACACTTATCATAATAAATTCTAGCATCCAGAATGTCTGTTTTGAGTGTAAATGCTTCAAAAGCATGCATTTAATGGGTCACAAGGATCCTTGAAATGGAAACAATGTACTCGCCAAACATAACCTTTAATCTTCACTTATTTATCAGAGCATCCAATAGAGTAATAAAAATAAAAATAAAGACAGAAATACAAACTCAGAAGAAAACACCACATATTAGAAATGCGGATCAGACACTGAAAGTTCAAGAATATCTGAAACGGGAAGGATTATCGTGCTAATAGATATAACCTGATCAACCCTAGTATCAGAAATTCAGAATTCAATAAATATCAACAGAGAATCCAAATTACTAATAGATACAATCAAATGAAGAGGAATATTATTATGGACATTGTTGCTTCAACTCCATACATTAAGAGATACACAATCACAGTTTCATTTTGAAGTTTAAACTGACTAAAGAAGAGAACCCAAAAAAAATGGAGGAAAATATAACAGAATGGGAAATGAGATATATTTATAAGAATGAAAAACATAAACGTGTAAGCTGTAATTAAGCTTTAGCATGCTCGTCATCATCTTCAATATCCCAACTCAAGTCCTCCTCTTCTTCTGTGGCACTCAGCCGCTTCCGCACATCAGCTCTGTTGGGGCTTCCACCATGAGTTGCTTTCTTCTCATCAATGCTGCTAAGATCCTCAATCTCATCCCACCCAAGGTCATCTTCCTCGGGCATTGAGGGTTGAGTTGAAACCACAGAAAAGTCACTATCTTTACAAGACTCACCTGAGTCAGCCTTTCCGTCTGAAACCACCTTCTCATCAGATTTCAATACCAAATCATTCTTATTCACCTCAGAATCCCCTCCCAAACGCATTTTCTCATCAGACTCCTTATCACCACTTGATTCCCCAACACTCCCCTTCCTTCCCTCCTCCAAATCAGAACTCTTCTCGCCTTCCTCACCTTGAAATTCCTCAACAGCATCCTCCTTCTCCTTCACACTTTTCTCATCACCTTTACCACTCAATTCCCTCCTCTCCTCCCCTTTCACGACTACATCATTACCCTCTTCACCAACAATTTCCATTTCCTCCACATTGGAACTCTTTTTCACCACTTCAACCCCCGACTCCTTGTCCTCACTACCCACTTCAATATTCTTCATTACCTCCATCTTTGCCACCACATTATTCTCCTCCACCCCGTCCTCCTTCTCATCATCATCATCATCATCATCGACATCCCAACTCAAATCCTCCTCCTCCCTTGAAATCGCGCGCTTCACAAGATTAGCCCTAACATCCTCAGCTTGCTTGACCTTATAAACCCTATAAAAATACCTACACCAAAATGTGTCATGATCCACAGTATTGGGAACAACCCTTTTGTACACACTCTCCACAACCCCATTTTCTTCCATCAGAACCTCAACTTCCTCACTCTTTTCCCCCAAATCAAACCCTAATTTCCACTTATTAAAATCACCCAAATCCTCAGGATCCTCACAGTACGTGCTATCCTCACCCTGAATTACACGAACCTGAGACTCAAACCTACTGTAAGGCTTCGAATTCAACCCCAATTGTTTGCTACTAGAACTATTGTTGTTATCAGAATCAGATTCAAGATCATCGGCTAGGATTGCGTCCTTACCTTGGGAGATGATCTGGGCCGTCCCTTTGATCACAGAGGTACCAATCTCGTCGATAACGTGGGTGACATTCTCCAATGACCCATGTGCCACCTCGATCTCCTTCTTCAGACCCGACCCGAATTCCTTGAGGTCACGACGGTAGGTCTCGATGACAGACTCGGATTTGGTGGTTAGGGTTTTGATCAGACCCCCAAAGCTCCACCCACCACTGCCGCCAATAGTCGGAGAATTAGGATTTGGAGGAGGATTGGGATCTGGGTCGGTTTGGTTTACGGGTTCTGGTGAATCGGGTCGTGGAGGGTCCGGTGGATCGTCGGCGAATACGGCTTTGAAGAAATCCATGCGAGAGATAGAGAGATATCAGATATCACTATGTCTATGTGTATGTCTATGTGAATGAAAAATTAGGAGAAGAAAGATAGATAAAACAGCGTTTGTTTGCTTGCTTGTGTTAAGCTTTTATTTTTGTGAATTACATTTACAGGTGGAGGACGACTAAAGAGGTTGTTGCCTCTGGAAGTGGATTTTGCTATAATGCACAGGGGTGCGTTGTGCCAACCCACTGGTAAGGTGAGTGGTTATTTTCTTTCATTTTTCAGAAGAGCAAGGATTTTTGGACTTTTCACTTTGGACCCTAAGGAATTTGGCCCAATATTATTCATTACACTGTATTTGGACCGTATTATATAGCCCAAGAGTCTTTCACATTCGGGGTTTGAATTCCCTTCAAAATGGATCATAGGTGTGGGACTTCACTTGAAGTAGGTGGTGTTATTATTTGGACAAACACTTATCTCTTCTTCTTATTATAGAGAGAGGTAAAGCTAGAGAAAATCTAATTAAATTCTTAATTTAATTCTCAATTTTGTGTCATGTGTCTTATATAAGTTTTTTAATTTTTATACTAAGTTATTGTATCAATTATGTTTTTTTAATGCCGCTAAACGTGAATACCAAAGTGACTACAATAAGAATTTGGGTGAAAACGGCCAAATACCACCATTTTGCAAAATTTGTAGTAAAAAAACACTGTTTCGGAACTAATTAGTGATCTACCATTTTTTTAGTACTCGAACTCTACAAACTCGAGTTCAAAATGGTACGATAAACTCGAGTTCGTAGAAGTTCTGCCACCATGGCACCATCTAACATGGCATTTGGGCATTAAAAAATGCCACTTGGTACTCAAGTTTCTTGGACTCGAGTACTATGCTAGTCTAGTACCCGAGTCCATTAAACTTAAGTATGGCCCTTGTTTTTAACACCCACACTTAACTCTCTGAATCTCCCTTTCTCCCACTTAGTCTTACTCTCTCATCACTCTTACTTTCTCAATCTCCCTCTCACTCTCTCAATCTCGCTATCATCTCACTCTCACTCTCCCACATGCTCTCAATCTCCCTCTCAGTCTCGCTCTTGCTCTCACTCTCACTCTCACTCTCCCTCTCACTCTCAGTCTCCCTCTTAGTCTCGCTCTCACTCTGTACTCTCCCTTTTGCTCACGCTCTGTACTATCACTTTCAGTCTGCATCTTCAATTTGGAATCACAAGGTACGTCTCCTTATCTCAATATTTGTTTGAGCATTTGGGGGTTAGGGTTATTTGTGGGTATATGTCAGTATTTGTTGGTATTTATGGTGTAATTTTTTTTTTTTTTTAATGAACATTTTCATGTGTTATTAGAGCAATCAGTCATTGTAGGACACAGTTAGTGTTCTCATTGAGGCCATATTTGATTTGTGAGATTGAGTAGGTTGCTTAGAATATATGCGGCAGATCCCTATTAGTGTGTAGAGGATCCATAGCTGAGCCTAAATTTTTTTGGGGCTTGATGTTGTTGAATAATGAGTAGGATGCTTGGACTAAAAAAGTGAGGGTTGATTTTAATAATGTAGAGACTTTCATTTTAGAAATTTCTTCCATGTGGTAACTATGCTGTACTACCTTATTCTTTACTCTGTTATATCATTGGTTTCCACCTCCCTCTAAAGAATGTGAAGAGTTGATTCAATGTCTTTTAAGTATGGTGCCCTAGAATTTTGTCTGAATAAGTTTGTTAATGAAAGTGGAAAACACATGTATGTGACTCCTTTATTACTTACATAAAAGAGCGATGCTAGGGATATTACATATAGCTTACAATTGACGTGTTAACTTTTAATTGTTTAAGTGCAACACAAAAAGGATGGTAAAAAATTTGTTTAGTATGTTGTTGATGTAGGCACCAATCTTATTCATTGACTTGTAAGTTTGTTAGTCTTTTATAGTAAAATTCATAAAAGCTTTAGCATTTTCCATATGTGGGACCATATCATTGACATGTAAGTTTGGAGTCAAATGTGGGACCATATCAATAGAGACAAATTGCTATCACTGGACCAGTAGTAATTACTCTCTTATTTGGTACAGAATCAGAGAACACTCACTTTCATGAAAAGAGAAAAACAATGATGAAGGAGAAATAGTTTGTTGGTTCCAATCTTGTAGATGGGGGAGGGTACCTGGGTTTTCTCTAAATTGTATTTGTTTTATAGTGAAACTCTCTCTCTTTCACTCTCTCCTATTATTTTCTTTTGAAAATAAATTGCATAGAATACATAGTGATTGATACATACACTAACATTAAAAATTCTAAACTTTATTGATGTTGAAGTGAGTTTAGTTGTTCTTGTGGTTGATGGGATCCTTGTTGAACCAAACTGGTAGGGCTGGTTTTAATGGTGGTGGTGGGGGGGTTGTGAAGGGGGTGTTCAATTATGTTTCTTTATTTGTTAAATTGGTAGTTGTGTGGTAGACTTGTTGAACTTGATTGCTTTGAATATCTCTTATATATATTGTGAATTGGGGTTGATCAGGGGAGGTCAGCTACGCGTACACTGGCTTTGCTAGTTTTGAGGGATTAATTACTTGAGAAAAGAAAATATATTTGTATTCGTTCATTTTAATATCTAATGCAAGTGGTGTAGGCATGAGTAAATATTTTATTTGCTTATGAGGCCATAAAAAGTGTCTCCTTTCTTTGTATATATATATATATATATATAATTGCGTATGGGTATTTGATGAATATACTTTCAAATCTGATTAGTATGACATTTAAAAAAAAAAAAAGAAAAAAGAAAAAAAAAAAGATCTAAAAGGTTAGGCCTTGGGCATGCTCCTTAAAAATAGGAGAGAGAGAAAGAGAGAGAGTTGTCTGTCAGCCGAGAGAGGGTTGCTAAACCGCTCCTCGAGTAATTCCCATTGAGGTGCTTGTATAGCAATATGCTCGGTTTTACATACTGGGGATGTTGGGTGGTATGTTGTTTATGGACAAGTTTGACGAACGACTCTCAATTATGTATCTACAATTTTTCAATCCAATCAATAATGGAAAGAATTATAGTTGGG
Source organism: Quercus lobata (assembly GCF_001633185.2). NCBI lineage: Eukaryota > Viridiplantae > Streptophyta > Magnoliopsida > Fagales > Fagaceae > Quercus > Quercus lobata. The sequence goes on along the minus strand of NC_044915.1, from coordinate 22,915,542 downwards.
GTAGTGTAGCACTAAGTTGGCTATATAAACGCCTCTGTAAGGCATCAGAGAAGACAGCCAAGCAGATTGGTGGTGCACTGCTATTGGTGCAGTTATAGGCATGGGTGAGGTTTCCACACATATGTCCTATGATGAGGCATGCCGAAATTGCCGATGCACCACCTTTTCATGGGGAGATGAGCTACAATGACGAGTATATGGTGTGGTTTCGTCCTCGCACTCTGCCATATTACAAAAGAGACCTTGTATTAGGACACTTTGGTATGTTTACAAAGACTGTTCTGTTATAAATGTACCTCGCTTCACATAGTTTAGTTCAACCTACTAACACTACTCTTGTAATATTCTGACAGGTTGAATCACAGTTGAGGATAATGATGAAGTGTAAACCAAGGTCTGAGATCTGCACCGACTATATTAATGCCTTGCAATCTATTAAAGAGATCGATTGGTTAACCTTGGACGATGCACGCGATGCAAGTAACACAAGTGAACCGGTTGTAAGGCGTGGTTGGCAAGCAGGTGGACGTCAAGAGTATGAAGGCTGTCAATCTAGTTAGCATCATACCTCTGGTCGGCGTCACACACCCGTGCCCACATCTGGTTGGCGTCACACACCCGTGTATGACCACACCATGGAGGAGGCAAGTTAGACAGCAGATGAGATGTGTTTGGACCCTAGTTATGACATGGGCTCCATGGCACATGATGATGCGGGTCCATCCCATACGTTTGCCCATGGGGACACATCTCGGTCCCCATCCACATCCTTTACTACATCTCCATTGCCCACCACCCGTACGTCTCCCCCAACCGACTACCCACACTACCCCCGCAGATGTACGTGGTAGAGATGAGATTCATGCCCACCCCTGGGCAACCCACCCCTAGTGCTGTCTCCCTTGAGTTTATGCATACTGAGTTCATCTTGACAGAGATACCCACCCCCCCACCAGAGGCTTCACACATTAAGGATCGACTGCGAAGGCCACAACAGAGACGGTCACATCCTCCTGACTGTGAGACTGGACATGGTATTATACTTCGATTCAATATCGATTACATATACATCTCTTTATAGTTAAATGATTTACATATTAATATTTGCTTGTGTTTTTTTTTGGGGTGTAATGAAATTTACAAGTTTTCCTTCTTGATAGTTGAGAGACATTAGCAAAGGGAAGACTTTAAGGCACTAATGGATAATAAATACATAGAATCATTAAGCAGACACTTCAGTCCAATAGTCCTTAGGCCATATATCCTAGGGTTTTTGATGAAATCCAATTTTACAGAAAAATGCATAGGAAGGAGGAAAGTGAATAATAAATTTTAATCATCAAGATGTCTCAATCAATGCTTAAGATGGTGAAACATCATCCATAACCATTTGGTAGAAATGTTCTTGTTTTGAGAAACCATATGATAGGATGCCTAGTTCTTTTTAATGTTGATTCTTTACCCTGAGTATCTCCCAACCTAAAGCAAATTAAATTAAACTCGCAATTTAAATCTACTATTTACAAGTGGTTTTGGAAAGCAAGGTAAAATTTATGACATGCATGGTACGAGTTGAAGTTAAGCTGCCTTCTATTAGTGAATTGTAAAATCTGCTTTTATTGAACATATTATGATTTTTTATCTCCTTTTTAATACATTAATGATTTGTAAAGTGTCCAAAGTATACACATTCTTTGAGTTGGTTCACCTTATTTCTGTGGAATACAGCTGCTGACTGTAGCCATTTATGTATAGATTGGTTATATTATAAATTGGCCATAGAAGTACTTCAAAATATTAACATGGGGCCAATGTAGAAACAGGTTATTGCATGAGCATCTTTGCAAGGTCAAAATGCTATTTGAATTATCTGCATGTCTCCAAGTTGACATTTTATTTGGTACACTGAAAAAGGTATGGTGAAAATGATTTCTTGGGTACACTTATCATTGTTCAATTGGTATAGGTAATTCTATTATCTATTATATTTGAGCATTGATACTTGCACAAATCTTGTGCATTAAGACACAATTTAGTCACTGGTGGTATATGTATAACACTTAGAAAGGAGTCGAGCTCTAAGACATGTAACTTGACATGTTGAATGTCATATGAATTTGTATCTAGGAATTATGAGACATAGATTTGTGCAAATTGCAATTCTGACTATCCTTATTCTGTTATGTGCTCATTAATTTTTCAATTGTTTCTTTTATTCACAGCTATCTTGGATTAGATGTGATATTGCAGAAATGGATATTATCATGTCCATAGGAGAATGCAACTTGACTAAGCAGCTTCTGCCCAAAAAGCATTCGTTTTTCATTCGTAAATCAAGGTAATTGGGAATGGTTATATCATTCTAATCTTCATGATTTCATCTCTTTTTTCTCAAGGAATTTATTCCTAGTTGCACAATTGAATTGCTTTAATTAAGGCTATACTTTTGTAAAATTTTGGAGCAGACTATACATTCTTATGGATGATATCTTAGAAGGGAAATAGTTTCTTGTCTCTAAAAACCTCTCTAATTACATACATGGAACTCTTTCAAGTTAATTAAGGCTCTCACACTTTAGAATTCAACTTAGTCAAAATGTATAGTCATTAAAAATACAAGCATGATGCAAATATATGATTTCCCTTACACTTAGGAAAATTACATAGATCCTCCTAGAATTTTAGGGTGATTTTCAAATTAACTCTTGAGTTTCTCAATCCATCAATATCCACCCTTTAGTTTCAAAATTGTTACAATCTAGATCTTCATTGAGGCCTATTAACTAGAGATATTGGAAATTCAAGCAAACTGCCCTTGAGAACTATTTGGAGGCTAAAGGCCTTTCACATGAACGATAAAATGATAGTACAAACTTACAAAATGATGGCATCTTTACTAAATTGTGTTTATTGATTAGGTTTTACATATAAGTAAACCGTTTTTTAATTTTGTTTTGTGCCAAAATACCATCTACAGCTCTTGTGTTGAATTTTTATTGCTTAGATAATTTCTAAGTACAACTTATATGGATTTCCATTATTTTTAGTTAACAAATTCAAAGACTTACTAAGAGCACATCGTAACACTTTGAAGATTATAGGGTTGACATTAGTGCAATCATATCTTTTAAGTTTAGTTTGATGCTAATCCCAAGCTCTGGGGTTTATTTTGTAATTACTTATAAATATATATTTGAAAATTGTTTGATTATCATGTTACTGGGTTGTGAAGTCCTATAATTGGTTATGATGAAGACACAACTCAAGAAAAAAAAAAAAAAAACATCGCATCATGATTTGATTTTAGCATCTAACTTGTCATTTTTAGGTTTTCATTAACTACGTGACTAATCAATTTTAAAGGATTTTTTTTGGTGAAAAGTTACATGAGTTGTAGTGCATACAAGCTCAGGATACCTCTTAATTTTCCTCCTACTAATTTGGGATTATTAATCCACTTGTATGACACCGCTACAGAGATAATGCAGGCAATTCAAAAGTTTTAAAATTGAAATTGCAATTATTTCCTAAGTCAGGTTGTTTTGCATGTTGCTCAAATCTTAAATGATGTTAACAGGGTCATTTTTGATCACTTTATAAGATTGAAAGCGACATTTCGTTTTCCCATTGGATTTGCTATTGTGAATTACATGTTAGAACTTCACAAATTTCTCATTGTAACTCTGCTTTTGACAATTTTTTGCTTTTCATTGCAATAGCTAATCTGTTACCATTTTATGTCTTTGTGAACTAAAGAGAAAAATTTTGAAGTTGTTTTGCCCTTGCTTTGGGGTATTTAGCTTTTACTCTTTAGTGGTTAGCAAAACAAAAGAATTGTTTCAAGTGACTCTTTAGTCATTTTGAATACTGGCCTGAGGCTTGTTCAAATTTTTTGGTGTGATTCTATGTTAATCTTGTTTGCACAGCTAAGTCCATCTTTTTCTTTCTATAATTATTTTTTTAATATTTCAAAGTGCTCTCTGTCTCACTAGGACATTTCATGAAGAACATTAGAAGCTTCCTTAGTGCTTCTCAGTCTCTGAAGTCTTGAGAGAAATCTGGGATGATGTCCAAGAGTGCTTTTTTATATGATTTGGGTTTTAATCCACACAATTAAATTCGGGGAACGTTGTCATTTTATGCGTGTGTGTATATATGCGTGTGTCTGATTGACATTTTGTGAAAAAAAAAATAAAACCATATGTAAACCATTATATTATCTAAATTAACAGTAATTTTTTATCATATTTTTGGTAGGTGATGTAAATATCCCAACTGAATTGGCCAAAAATGGTTGATATCCATGGTGTGGAGGCCAATGAACTAATTATGGATTGCTTCATAAGTGGTTCAGCAGAAAAAAAAAAAATATATATATATATATATATATATATATAAAAATAAGAGATTGACACGATGATTGCTTTTCATGGGTATTCCATGTAGATGGTTCACCAGCTCAGTCCCAAGGCTCAACAATTTTATGATCCTTTTGATTTATCTAATTTTATTTCCAAGTTATTTGTAAGCATATTGTAATTGATTACTATTTACAGGAGTTGCTTCCTTTGCTTACTTTGCTTCTAGACTTGCCGCATAGTGCCGCTATCTGCTAACTTTCCTCTGTACGACATTAATAATGAATCATGATTTTCACACCCTTTAGAATGGAGAGGAGAAAACAAAGTGAATATCATAAGATTTTTGTCATAAAAAAGAAAAAGGAAAAAAGAAAAGAAAACAAAAAAAAAGAATGCTCTAATGGGTTGCATGACTTCAACAACAGTTTTTGCAAAGACAGAATCTGGATGATTTCACTCATTTTGGTTTTTATACCCAAGCCATACTCGAGTTTAGTGGATTCGGGTACTTCTAACAAAGTACTTGAGTCCTAGAAACTCGAGTATAAATCTGAATGATTTTCACTCATTTTGCTTATTATATCCGAGCCATACTCGAGTTTAGTGGACTCGGATACTTCTAACACAGTACTCGAGTCCTAGAAACTGAAGTACCAAGTAGCATACTTATTACGCACCTACTTTCTGGCGCCAACCACTGCAATGAATGCATAAGAAATGGTACTTGAGTTCTGTGAACTCCAGTACCTCTTAACAAAATAACCCATCACCAACTTTCAACTATTTTCAGTATCTATCTTTCTGAGTCCATGTGACGAGTCAAAATGCTTACTAGAAGCGGAAACTTTACTAGTAGTTGGGTCACCATCTGCAAGTCTTTGATTCTTAGTGTCAGTGTTTCCATCCAAGACCAATGTGCTGTCCATTTAACCTTTGGGTCAACCCTGTTGTGACAAGTACATAGAGATAATAGTTAAATGCTTAGTTTTAGATTGTGTTTGCATGTGGTTCGTATGAGATTTTTATGCATGAGGTGTATTTCATGTAATGAGTTTTGCAATATTAACTATGTACAACTGCTAATATATATAACTTTTTTGTCAAAACAAATGAAGCACAAATATAAAAGAATCAAGCTTAGGCTCTAACCAAAAGCAAAAATGTGTTAAGGTGAAGTGTGGGATATGCCTTATGAACTTGCAACGAAGAATATTGAAGGCAATGGGGTTTGACCACTCTAGGCATAACATTTCCATCATGTATCGAGCACCTCAACGGGTTGTAGACACCTAGGTCGGTGATAGTTAAGAACGCATTATGTCTATGTGTTAAATTATTTGAATGATCGAGATTCAATTATTTATATGCCTACACACAAAGTCGACGAGGTTGAGTTTGAATATAAATTATTTTTATTATACGCTAAATTTATGTAAGTGATTATAGATTATGACAACTTTTATATTGTTAATAACAGGTCGGTGATGGATTTTCACTTTTTCTATGTGTACTACAATGGAGAGACGTATTATCATGAGTTGCATGGGTTGTCATACCAAGGCTCGAACCAAAAGCAAAAATGTGTTAAAGTGAAGCATTGGATAGGCCTTATGAACTTGCAACAAAGAATATTGAAGGCGATAGGGTTAGACCACTCTAGGCATAACATTTCCATCGTGTATTGAGCACCTCAACGGGTTGTAGACACTCAAGTGACTCTAGAATTTATTACAGTTATCAGGTGGCGCCGAAGTGAAGATGATGTGGGAAGTTGTTGAACAAATGGTGGTGAAAGGATTCGTTGCTTCGGATCTCTATGTCACTGTTAAGCCCGCCATAGTAGAGGCTAGAGAGGGTTCACAACATACTATTTTGGATGGAACTGTAGATGAGCACATCAACTCAATACCATTACAGTCTTATCAAGGGTGTACAGAGAACACAGGAGATGGTTATGGCAGGGAACCATGGTAGACATTTCCCTATGTAAACTCGACTAAGGAGGAAGAAAGGCCCTAGGAAGTGCTTGAAGGAGAGCATTTATCTCATGATGAGCTGCACGGGGGCACATTCGAAAATGAAGATGATTACAGACTTGGTGATGATGCAACCCATATTGATGTTACTACAGATGACTTTGAGGAGCTCTTAGATACCATGGGTGAACATGAGGATGTTGATTATATCGAAGATGTGGTTGTAGAAGAGAATAGAGACACATGCCCTGGTCCCGATCCTATGCCAGAATGGTTCACCAAAAACACTTGGAATAATATGTTTCATCCATCACCGATTATGCAAGCGGAAGTATCAAGTTGGACGCCTGGGGAGTAGCCAATGAAAGGGATGGTATTCGCGACTAAATTGACGGTGCAACATGCGTTAACCTGGTACGTAGTGCAAGAAAATTTTAGCTTCAAAACTGAGTATTTAAACTCAGAAAGGCTTATGGTGAGTTGCGAGAATGATTCCTGTCCGTGGTCAATTGTGCGATTTGTTGCAAGAGAGACAATGTCTGGAAAATTGCAAAATGCAAGGGCCCCCACACGTGCGACAAAATTCAGAATGTTCATGATGGTTGAATGATTGATTCGGCGTTCCTAGCATAAGTACTTGAGCGCTATTTATGAGAAGACCTCGCGTATAAGATAAAGAACTTACGCCACGTTGTTTTGGTAGACTTAAAACACGAAGTATCTCACTACAAGGTATTCTTTAACTTGCATTCTTTTTTCAATATAATGTAGAGACATCAGTCTTCATGGAAGTATAAACATGATATTTTTTTTCCCAAAACTCATGAATACCTTATATTATGAAAAATGAAATTGAAAAAAAGAAAAAGAAAAATGAATAAAGAGAAAGAAATATTATCTTCATCTTATAGCCTTACAAGTCTTGATTTGTTTTCTTCAACTATAATTATTTAACTTGTATTTATTTCTAACGTAATCATTATGGTTCACATACAAGGTATGAGATGCCAAACAAAAGGCCGTTGCAGCTATATACGGGGATTTTAAGGAGTTTTATGCAGAGTTGCCGCGTTTTTTGGCAAGACTTAAGGATGCAAGTTCGGGTATAAAGTATAAGTTACTAGTGGAAGATAATTATGAACGGGGAACCTGTACATTCAAGTGTGTATTTTGGGCGTTTTTTCCATGTATTGTTGTGTTCAAGCACTGTAGGCCTATGATTAGTATTGATGCAACCCATCTCTATGGAAAATATAAAGGGAAATTGATGATTGCAATGGCGACAGATGCTAATAATGAGATTTATCCACTAGCCTTCGCCGTTGTTGAGAGCGAGAGTACAGAGACTTGGGGTTGGTTCTTGGCTTGTATAAGAAGGTATGTTATCGATTGGAGTAAGCTGTGTGTCATATCTGACAGACACCCTTGGATACAAGCTATCTTTAGAGACACTAATCGAGATTTTTTGCAGCCTCCCATAATAAAACATCGTTACTGCCTTCGTCATCTATGCAGTAACATCAACACTAGATGAAACAATGAAACTTTAAAGAATCTAGTATGGAGGGCAGCAAGTGCTACCCAGGAGCGAAAGTTCAATGCCACCTTCGATTTAATTGAGAATGTCAACCGGGATGTGCACCAATATCTGAAGGATGTTCCCAAAGAGAAATGGGTTCTAACTTTTGACGATGGTTACCATTATGGGCGATAATTACAAACGTCTCCGAGTGCTTCAATGGTGTTCTAAAGGGTGCTCGTAGCCTGCCCATTATGACAATGGTGAAATACACATGATTCAAACTGAATACTTACTTCGATGATCGTCGCAATAAGAGCATAGCGCAGTTGAATTCAAGAAAAAAATGGTGTAAATATGCCTTGGATATCGTCATGAGAAATAAGGCAAAGGCGGAGCATCACAGGGTGACGAGATTGAGCGTGCAACAACAATCATATCAAGTAGATACACTGCATAATCCAAGGACTACTGGACATAGGGATCACACACATGGAATTAATCTGCTGCAAAGAACTTGCACATGTCAGGAATGGAAACTGTACAAGATACCATATGTCCACATGTTATTGCAGTTTGTATTAGGTATCGACATGATGCAGAGTAGTACATTGACCCATGCTATAGCGTGGACACATTATTCCGGAGCTATGCTTCCGTTTTTCCTACATTGAAAGATAGATTATCATAGTTGGATCCTAAAGAAACTCGAAGGGTCGTCCCTAACCCCCGATTGATTCGAGAGAAAGGTCACCCTATCTTAACATGAATTAGGAATGAGATGGACGAAGGTGGAAAACGGCTGAGAACCACACCATGGAAGGTGCAATGCAGGTTGTGTGACCAAGAGGGGCATAACCGAAAAACATGCCCCAAGCGGAATGAGGTACCAACGAGTGGTGGTCTCGCGGACTAGGTACGCTAAGTTTGAACCGTGGCATCCTTCTAAATGCAACTTGAAACAAAATGCATGATATATGCCATTAGATCAAAATGCATTCTATATGCCATTCAATTATGTATTTTTACAACTTAAGAAAAATTGGATAAAATTTTAAGGACCAAATATGGCATTTATACTATAAGCTAATTTCCCTATAGGATGCATATAAAAAGTCATTAGCATTGCCATTTGGTTTGTCGCAAAAATTGCATACTAATTGGTTAATGTAATGTAATGTGTACTTGCCCTATGTGTAATGTAATGTTTTTCATTTTTTTTTCTTTCTTTGAAGGGTGTTAGGTCATTTGTGGGTTGGCCATGATTTCACTTTTCCACTTTTAACCTATTGGATCTTAGAAGTTTTCTCTGATTGCGTATTTTACAATTGTGAAGGCACTCTCCTTAGCATGATTATCTTTAAGTACCCTACCATGAAAGGTGTCAACTTTGACTTGGCCTCTATTAACATGATCATCTTCAAGTACCCTACCATTCAAGTACCCTATCATTCTAGTATATTGCTAATTAAGGGTGTCAAATTTTTATGCTCACAACCAATTAGTTAGTTTACTACTTCTATTATAATGATTTCTTTGCTTGTGAAGGTTTACTGCCTACCTGATTCAGTAATGATGATATTAAAAACTAGTTGCCTAGAATTTGATACTATGGTTGATGATCTTGTTGTTTAATCATTAATGTGTATTACTGAAATAGGTTGAAGATATTTTTTTTTTCAATATATGCTTAACCTATTGTCTACAATTTGATGCTGTGGTTGATGTTTTTGCTGTTTAATGTGTATTATTGAAATAGGTTGAAGATTTATTTTTTCAATACAAGCTGTCTAAAATAACTTGTGGGCTACATGAATACATGTGCATGGATTTACACATTTTAGATTATCCATTTTTTTAACTAGTATTTTTGGACTGTTGATCCAACAGTAGTTTAGCAGTGAGTGTTCTTTTCTCCATTTAAGATTGGATTGTTTTCTGTTCTATTTCATTTTTGTGTGCCTGTGTGTGTGGATAAGGTGAACTTTTATAAATATAAATTCAAGCTTTGCTTGTGTTTTAAGCAGGGATTTAGAAAGATCGAATCCTGAGAAGTGGGGTTTGCAAATGAAGAGGTTGTAACAAAAGAAAAACATTTTTTGAAGAATATTCATCGATGCAGGCCAGCTCATAGTCATTACATGCAGAATCAAGATCATGTTTTAGTCCCATTAACCGAATAGAAAAACAGTATTTTGAGGTGAAAATTAATAGACAACCACTTGCTTCACTTGGACCTACAGAGGCATCAAAGACAAGGAGACATTTGAGTTTCAGTTATGACTTTAGGTGAGAAATTGTGGAATATGGAACAAAAGACAGGCAATATGACTCTACTTATTGGTTGTGGTAACTATGGCATATTATGTCTGTTTACAACCAGGAGTAAGCTAAATTGTTTTACTGATGTAAATGGTGTTTGACTCTACTTATTTGTTGTGGTAACTATGGCAATTTCCACTTGATGTAAACGGTGGCAACTATATACTAGAGTTTCATGGACTAAGGTTGACAATGAGGAATAAGGTCTTGTCCATAAGCTCAAATTTGCAATGAACCTGTTAGTACAACTAGTTTCATTAGTCAATTTCAAGTACAATTTTTAGCGTCACTCAGATGTCCCTACAATTGCCTTAATATGATTTTGCTTTGCACTCAAGAATGGGGCTTCACATACAGATTGATACTCGAGTTTAATGGACTTGGGTACTGCTAACACAGTACTCGAGTTTCATGGACTCAAGTATCAATCTATATGATTTTTGCTTTGCACTTAAGAATGGGGCCTCAGATACAAATTGATACTAGAGTTTAATGGACTCGGGTACTGCTAACATAGTACTCGAGTTTTATGGACTCAAGTATCAATCTGTATGATTTTGCTTTGCACTCCAAGAAATTGGGGCCTCACATACAGATTGATACTCGAGTTTATTGGCTTGGGTACCAAACTAGCACAGTACTCGAGTCCAAAAAACTCAAGTACCAAGTGGCATTTTTTAATGCCCAAATGCCACGTCAGACGGTGCCACGGTGGCAGAACTTCTAGGAACTCGAGTTTACTGTAGTCGAGTACTATTTGGAACTCGAGTTTGTAGAGCTCGAGTACTACAAAAGTGGCAGATCACTAATTAGTTTCGAAACAGTGCTTTTTTGCTACAAATTTTGCAAAATGGTGGTATTTGGCCATTGTCACCTAAGAACTTGGCTTGAAAACAATGCATCCAGCCATTAGGATGGCATTGGCAACATGAGACTATATTTATAGGGATGAAATGCACTAAGTTTACTATTCATTAAAAAAAGAAAAAAAAGAAAAAAGAAAAAGAGAGAGATAACAAGAGATAGAGGGAGAGAGAAGGTCCATAAGACAGAGAGAGAGAGAAATTTGAATTGCACCATCATTAGTAGGCTGGCATTCTGTCAAAGCTTTGGTTAAGATGCAGAAAAAATTGAAACTCTGGTAGTGAGAACTTCTCACTGAGAAGGGGTATTCTCTTTACGGTAGAAACAAGTTTCACAAAAGCTATTATTGAGAGTGATTCTCTGCAAGTAGTTACAACTCTTCAGAATCCTACAAAGAATTCATCCTTACTGGGGTATATCAATGAAGATGCTAGGTTGGCTGCAATGTCAAATGTGAAGCAAACCAATCAACACATATATGGCGTGAAAGGCCTTAATATATACACAGTTCTTAAAATGTTTGGTTGGAAGCAGCCCCCTTATCTATTGTAGACGTTGTTCAAAAGGATTTGATATAATTGATTTTTAGTTTCATTATTCAATGAAAGAAATTTCCAATTCTCAACCAAAAAAAAAAAAAAGACGAAGACAAGTCTAATGTCCCTCAAAATTTTATATTTATTTTATGGGGGCAATGTTTGGGTCCAATGTTTGAGATTCTATTTGTTTATTTTGTGTGTTTTTATGTGTTTGAAGCCAAATATATTGCTGCAACAATGCCATTCTTGGATTCTGAATCATCCTCTCATAGTGGAACCACAAAGTACAAAGCCTTCCATCAAATTAGCCGTGATTGTAAATGCACGTAATCAACGTTTAGACCTCAATTTGATGGGGAAAAAAAAAATCAAAATTTAAATGTAGAATTTGAGTTGGATATTTTTTCTTCCATTTTATTTTTTTTTTACAAAAACGCAGTTATAGGTCTAAGCGTATGAGTTGTGGAAAAATCCAGCTATAGTATAAACGCGGCTATTGTAGCGCAGGATGGACCACGTTTGAAAACGCCGCTATAGACCTCATTTTTTGTGCTCTCGTTGTTGTGTCTCTGAATGAATCTAGGATTGGTTGCAGCATTGAGGGTTTCTGGCATTATCTACTTCACTCAAGAAGGAGATGGTAACTTGAAATTGCTGTTATTTTATAAAGAAATGTAAATTGCTATTTTCTTATTTAAAGTGATAATTTTCATTTCTAAAACTTTCAGGCCTAGCTACAGTATCTGGAAATATTTCTGGTCTTTATGCCTGGACTCCATGGCTTCCATGTGCATGCTCTTGGGGACACAACAAACGATTGTATGTCTCACTGGTATATTTCAATGAACATAATGTTTGTATCTTTCTATCTAAAGTATTTAGGGGAGAAGAGAAGTAAAGAGTCCCCACTTTGTTCCAATCAAATACCCTTTGTCTTATTCTAACTATCTGCTTGCAGGACCATAATTCAATTCTGATGGCAAGTTTAGCATAATCCAATTGTAATATGCTCCATATTGGTTTGCTAAATTATAATTGTAGAGCCACTGCTTTTAACTTTTTCTGTTTATTTTGTTTAGATTTTTCAAACTCCAAAATGTGATAGATATAATTGTTTCAAACAAGGGATTTGTTTCTCTAAATTCCTGCACTTTTCTAAATAGTGCATTTTAATTAGCGTGTTTGAATTATGATTTTGTTAATTTGTTAAAAGTGTATATATATATATATATATATATATATATATTTTGAAGTACCATTTTAGAATTCAAATTGAATCAAAATTAGCTTCTAATTGTAGTATAATTTTGTGCCATGTGTCTAATTTATTTTTATTTTTTTTTTAAATTTTAGTGCCCCGTGACCCCCATTTATAATGTTTCCATTTCGTGCATAAGCACAAGTTACCTGCTAGTTAGTGAGTGTTTGGATCCGCATTTGTGGATCCACGTTCACGTTTCGTGCCTTTTCTTTTGCTTTTTTTTCCCAGTGTATGAACAGTAAAATCACATGAATGCACTGTACAGGAGACAAAAAACACCATTCACGTACTACACGCACTGTTCACTGGTCCCACGACACTATTCACACATTAAAAAATTATTTTGTTACACTATTTTAAGTTTTTAGTTTTCAGTTTTAGCAAAAATAAGTTGTATCCAAACGAATACTTAGTATAAAGAGAAATTGTATTCATTCTAAAATAAGGAATTGACGTGATTAGATTTCGTTTGTTTTTGGGATGACAAAATCTCACACGCGATGAGCTCTAACCAATATAGATATAGATGGAGTCTAACATCAATTTTATTATTTGAATAATTACGCTAGGATTTATTTTTTTGTTTTTTGAGCATATACAATCAAATTTGAATCCGTGATACATGTTTCAGATTATACTTTATACCCTTTGACATTACCAATAGGGAAAAACTGTAGGGTTATAAGATATAACATGTCAATTCTAGTTATTTTAAATTACCTTCTTTTGTTTTCATAAAAAAAAAATAAAATAAAATAAAATAAAAAAGAAAAGAAAAGAAAAAGAATTACCTTCTTTTGCCTAAAGTATGGACTGGTCACTTCAATAGTTCAATGCAAGTATGTGAGTAACAATATGTCCGGTAGTGGTACTCAGTTAAGAGGCTTCTTGCATGTAAAAGTTTAAATTCTTCATCACATGATTTTATACATGTCTTCCAATAAATATCTTACATGAGTTTTACACTTCTACAATAAGGTCTAACAGGATCATATTATAGTGACATAATCCTAACTTAGACTTGAAGGATACAACAACCAATTATTTAATTGGTTGTTTAAATCACTGTTTTAAAAACCGGACCGGACCAGTCGGTCCGACCGGTTCAACCGGGAACCGGGAGTCAATCCGGTCCGGTCAAATACCTCAAAACCGGTCAATAACCGGTCAACAACCGGAAAACCGGCCAAAAACCGGTCAAAAACCGAGGTTGAACCGGAAATTTCAAAAAAAACGGTTCTATATCCGGTTCGGTTTTTAAAACCATGGTTTAAATAATAAAGTAAAAGATAATAAATATGGGCCTAACAGCATTGCTCCTATGTCCTAACAGTAACCAAATGATGCAGAGGATACGAGAGTGTACAAGATAGATACTTTATTATCTTTAAAAAAAAAAAAAAAAAAAAAAAAAAGATAATAAAGTATTTCATTATAAAATGAAGAAGAAGAAGATATCAAGGTAATAAATGACAAGGTCTAGGTGAAGAAATATATCTCCTGGGGTAGTTGTCATGTTGGTGTTTGGTATATGAGAAACTTTAATTTACTTTTTGATGGGGCTAACTTAAAATACAACCAATCCAATGAAAATATAGCAATGCAATTTGATTGACATGCATGAATCGCATTGCACGAATCGACTCTACATTCTGCAAGCAAAAGAACTCACATGAAGATTCAAGTAATGCTTTAATGTCATATTTTCATCGCTCCTGTTTGTTTACATGGAATTACTTGCACATATGGGATTGAAATTAAAGCATCTCTCTTTCGCTATATATAACTACATTTATACAGTAAAAAAGTGTTATACTTTAAAGAACTGTATTTTTTCTTTTAGGATGAATGCAACTCATGTCTTGGCTAGGCATGGAGCCATGCACAATATGTGAAGGAAGCCGAAGTTTGGTTAGAGAATGCTCCTTTGTTTATGTTAAAACATATACAAACAATTTTTATTATTATTTTTTTTTTAATTATACATTCCAATCTAGGATGAAAATAACCTCAAGCAGCTCCTCAAGGAGAATCAAAATATGTTTGTTCCATAATTGATTTTAAAAGAATTTTTAAAAAAAATCAATTGTTCCAAGGATAATGAGAATCTAATTATAAAACAGAAAGGGAAAAAATTAATAAAATATTCCAAAGGTCAATCCAGAGTTTGGGGTCACTTTGAATCAAATTTACAGCTTTGCCTATCCGTAGATATGGCTCATCTTATGATTTTGCATTTACATTGCTACCTGTTCCGGAATAAACTAACTTCAAGCAAAGTGAAATTCTAGTTTCTCTTTGCAATGCATGGTATCAAATGAATTCTCATTATATTCCTTGTATCTGCTTTTGCTTTCTACCGCCCTCACCCTTTGGGATAAAAAGAGAGAAAAAAAGAATGCTTCCCTCAACTTCACAATCTCACTTTTTGGTTACCCCTTATCTCAAGCATAGAATCACAAACGCAATCCATTTGTTTTAATAGAACTCTCTCCTCCAATGCTTTTTGCATTAAGCCTATTGCAGTTCTTTCCCTACCACTATATTTCTAACACAAGCAATGCAAGAGAAGGGCAACCAGTTCTTTCCTCTTGAAATTTGCCAGAAGCTATTCAACTTCATCTTTGACAGCCTCATTGCTCGTGGCCTTAAGCGTGTAACCTTGGGAAATCCACTGCCTCATCAGGGCTTAATCAAAGTGCCTCCTGGGTTGGGTTCTATGGAGGAGCAACAACCCATATATGGTGCCAAGCCCAATGGAGCTAGTAGTGTGAGCAAGTCACCAGTTGATTTGGGCTCTGAAATTCAGGTCCAGTTTTTGGAGACTGAAGGTGAGTTGGAGAATTGGACCGCGGTTGATGAGCTTGGTTCTTCGGTCCATGTCTCGGAACAGAACGGCCCAATTGATACCGCCGCTCAGGCCCAATTGGTGAACAGTGATGAAAAGGAGATCCCACTAGTTGAAGTGTTTGATGTTTCTAATGGTAAGTCTCTATCACAAATCCAAGAGAGAGATGTTCCACAAACCCAAGATAAAAGCTCAAAAGAAGTAGAGATAACTTTCACAGCCGCAGGCCGGGCTAGAGGCCCAAAAAAGAGTGTAAGCATGAAAGATATGACAGAAGAAGAGAGAAGGAAGCAAAAGGGGAAGAACATAGTAGATGAAAGCTTGACAATAGAGCCTGAAGCCACACAAATCAAGCCAAGGCCACGTTTTAGTGTTGAGCCAAATATAAATGAAAAATCTAACGAATTCATTAAGAGTAGGAAGGAAGCCATGAAAAGGAATTATAGCATGGAGCCAAGATATTCTTAGCAGGGGTTGTGTAACAATGACCTTGGTGGGTAAGTCCCAGCTTGCTTTTAGTGTATTGAATTGCCCAAATCTATGCTTTGTTTATAAATATTTAGACTTTGGAATAAGAGTTTACTTCAAGCATAATAAGTTGACCAAGGTTTGTGGCCTATTGGCTTCATTGTGTTTGTGGTGGTTTTGTATGTTCTAGTAGTATTCATAAACTTGTAGATGTTACTTAGTATAGAGATCTTAATCTTATGCTTTGTTACTATCTCTTAATCTTATGCTTTGTTACTATCTCTTAAAATTAAAATGATGGATCATAGGTTCATTAATTTGTTACCAAATATCTGAAATAAATAAAGATTTTAATAAGAATTCTTATCAACATAACTACAAAAGAATAGGTATTAGACAATAATCTTTCAACTTTTGAGCCTCAAGATAGGGAAGTGAGATCCTTCAATTTTGTATCGCATTAACAAGGAGCATCTTTATTATGCAACTTAAGCACTAAATTATTAGCATCAAAATGAAGGTTGTCGAGTAGTAGATGATATGATCAATTCAAATGGGGAAAAACTCACATTGACAAACAATCTATTCAAAAATTTCAATCAATTATTCAAGAATTAAATGAAAGAAAAACCTTCTAGTACTTGTGGATAAATTTCACATTACCAATGATTTAAAATTATAAGTGACTGAATTAACCTAGGAATCAAAATACTCCATTTGAAGTGAGCTTAAAAATTATCTTTCCAAGTCTCATTCTCCACTCTTCTTCTTTAGTACAACTACTTGAAAAATAAAATCAATTCAACATTTTCACAAAAAAATAATGGAAAAGGCACCTAAAAGAAATAAACTTGTGATTCATACTTGAGATTTTATTTCTTAAATCTAATAGGAAACCCTCCTTTTATCTCAAAAAAAAAAAAACGTAAATAATAAGCCATTGGTGTCCACCTAAAAGATACTAAAATAATAATCCATGATAAACTCATGCTAATGAAAAAAGAGTTGGAGTGTGAATTAGTTTTGGAATTTAATAAACTGAAACTGTAAATTGCTACAAGTGGGAGGTCGGGGTCCCCAAAAAATAGTAATAAAGAGGAGAAAACAAAAGAAAAATACATATATAAGAACACATTGTAATTGAACTTAATAACACACACTAAACCAAATTATATTCGGACATACTTAAGCATATAGAAAAGTTGTAATTCAGAGGGACATAGAAAGATCTCATAGAGGATCATTCGGCAATTGGCAGACTATCCTCCTCCTTAAAGTTGTAAGTAGCTCCTTCAAGGACCCATGACCCAAAAAATATAGAAATAAAAAAACCTCTTCTTCAAACCTCATATATAGAACAAAAAGAGTTAATTTAGCCTTGACCTTGTAACACTCTCAATGCAAAGTAAATTGCCTCCCAAATTATTTCCCTTTCCTATGTTACATTTCACTTTAAAGAATTATTTTTTCAATCATTTCGGTCAAAGAACAAAAAAAGAAAAGAAAAAAGAAATGGACACGTACCCAATTAATTGGTCACCTTCTTGCTCTTCTACTTAATCCCCATGAATCCAAAAGCTCCACCCCATGCATGCGTAAAACGAACTTTTTTTTTCTTCCTAATTCTTTTATTCTTCCAAAGAGTGAGTTGATGAACGGTAGAGATCATATGGAGCCCAAAGATGATCCACAGTGCAGGGCTTCCTTGAATCTAACCTCAACCATGGCTTCCCTTTCCCACTCCAATGAAGCAAACTAATAGGCCCAGGATGCAAACTCCTACATTTTCCTTCAAGATTGTCTCCACCAAGTCCATGTTGATTCCACCTATGGTCCACACCAGTAATATCGCCACCCAAAACCAACAAAAATGGTGGCAAAGAACCCAAGTGGTAAATCCTCTTTTGCTTTTGCACTACCATCCACTCCTCCATTTTCGATGTATAATCTCCTTGCCTCCATTTATCCACGTCCACAACCATAACCCCTGTGTTAAAATAACAAGGCTTTCTACCATCAAATATACTGGACATTGAAGGGTCAGACCAAAACAAGTCCGTGAAATAGGTTGTGAAATTTGCATGGCAATATTCTGGTGCAGCCAAAACCTTGTTCTCCAAATCCACCTCCCATAGCTTCTTGATGTCATCCACAACTACAAGATCAGAATCTAGATACACAACACGTTTTACCTCGGCTGGTATAATGTCTGCAAGGTATATACGTGCATAGTTTAAAGGTTGGTCTAGTGCTTGACGTATTGATTTTGATATTTTCCCACGTACCTTTTTGGAGTTAAAGCGATAAACTTTGAAGCTAAGGTAAGGGAAGGTGGATTTGATGCTTGAGGATACATCAGGCTCATGCCTTGACCACAAAAAGTGAAACTCAACGTTTTCTGGGCATGTTGAATGTTGCAAAATGGACAACACAGCTGCCATGGTACCCCTAAGGTAGTTTGAATCCAATGTCATGGCAATGTGGATTTTGTCATCAGAGGCACATGTTTCTCCGTTCCGAAAGGCAGGAGCTTCACGGAAGATGGGGACATCTGGGGACGGCTTCCGGATAACCCCGAGGCGGATACCAGTGGCGGTGGAATGGAGATCAGGGAGGAGGAGAAGGAAGAGGAGAGACAGGAAGCCTATTAGGAGTGATGATAATGGTTGTGGAAAAGTGGGGCTCATCCAAAAGGCCTCCATCCTTGACTTTGATGGTAAAGACAAAGGCGATTGGGATATAATTAGCGAAGCAAAGGAGATAGAAAAGTGGTGGTGGTGGTGGTGGCAGTAGTGGTAGTTGTGGTGGTGGTGGCAGCCATTGTTAGGCTGGATTTGGAGAAGGTTTAGGAAGAGGTTAGAAATGGTTTGCTTTGAATTTTTTGAGAAAAACTAGGAAGGGAATGAGGTTGGTGGGATTGTGAGGGAGAGAAGAATCTTCGGAATGGTTTTTTTTTTTTTTTATTTAATAAGGGAGTCCATGTTCCATATTAATAGGCAATTATTAATTACCCTTTTTTTTTTGAAAAATACTAAAATTAAATTACTATTTTTATGTGAATTTTAATTAATATTAATTGTACTACAAAATGAATTTAACTAGTGTCAGATTCATAGCATAATAAACAAAATTTTTAATTATATTTTTTGCTTTGTGTCTTAGAATATGATATATCAGATAATTAGAATTAAATTTACTTATGCTTTTTTTAATAGGAAATTACGTTTAAATTTTATTTTTATGGCTTATTAGAAAAAATCTATTTGTGATTTCTTTTTCTAATTTTAACCATGTTTTTATATGCATGCTTTACGTTTTTTTTTTTTTTTTTTGCCTCCTTAATTTTGGGTTTTATTTGTTTATTTAGTCATAAAATAAAGTAAAATTAGTCAAAATTTTCAAGTAAGGTATTATTTTTGCTTCCAATTAAGTAAAGATTTCCAGCAAAGAATTTTGTCAAATTATTATAACACTTTCCACAGTTTGATTGATATTGCCAATATAGCACTAGCTAAAAATGGCAAATCCTGTATCGCCATATTAGGCGCAAGTAAGATTAGTAAGCAAATCAAGTTAAGAAGGAAATCAGAAATATTCTCAAGGAAATAAAGTAATCAGAAATAATTCGTTTTAACAAAAAGAAATAATCATAATCAAATTGTAATAATTCTTTCCATAGGTGTATGCCATCACAATCACACCTTTTCTTTATGCAATTTATTTAGTTCCTTTTCACGCAAAATATGGATTAAGTTAAAAGTAAACCCCAATAAATCGAGAAATTTTACTTATGTTTTCAACATTTATACAACAAATTCTAAGTAGTAATCTTCTTACTCTTCTCAAAAAATAAATAAATAAATAAATAAAATAAATCTATGAAATTGTTACTAGTTATTATTGTAGGTAAAAAAGTAATTTTAATAGTAAATTCAAATTAGAACCATAATAATTTACTACCTAAGATGTTATTACCTAATATTTATGGTAAAAGTGTTATGAAAATATTGTAGATGTAACAATTCTCCAATAAAAATGAAAGTCTCCTTTAAAAAAAAAAAAAATTAGTCAATAATTTCTTATTCAGAGTCAACAACTTACTAATTAGTACATCTAGATGTTAGGCTGTGCCCATGCTTCTTTGTATCTAATACAGATGTGCCCATGCTTCCTTGTATGCAATGACACCTTGCCCTAGAGACGTGGAATAACCATCTAGATGTTGATGTTAGGCTACTTGGAGCATAGTTTTGACTATTGTGTTTGTTTCGGATAGGATCCACCCATCCGATCTAATTTAGGAGCGTTACGGTTTTAAATGATTTATGAGAGAATGATATGTATTCATGAATGATAATAATTTGAGTTACGTTATACAGCGAGTGAAATACATTGAGTCATTTCCATTTATCTTGCTTGCACAATGGAAGGAGGCGAGACCCTCTAGATCCTCTCCATCAAACCAAATTTCCCTTGGTTATGTTTCAATTTACTAATTTAAATTCGAAGTAAGAATTTCATTTGACTCAATTTGGCTTTGAATGTGATATATATATATATATATATATATTTTGATGCGGAATGTGATAATTAATGTTATTGATTTTGTAAGTCTTATATATACCCCTTTCTTTTCTAAGTTACAGTAAGTAGTAAGCATAAACAAATGGTATTATTCTAGTGTATAGGAGTAGGTACCCTATTTCGTTCCTCAATTATGATACATTTTTGTGCATGCATCCCCCAATAATGAACTAATTGAACAATGTATTGGAAGCTAGAAGGAAAAATACCAACAACCCAAAAAAAAAAAAAAAAAGAACCGGCTAGCAAAAAGAGTTGGTGTTACAAAATTCATCCTGCGCTGCTTTTATGTTGGGCAAAATCCCATGCCTATAAATAAAAACATCAGCAATGCTTCAAAATGACAAAACTTTTATGTAGTGATCCCCTGACTGAAGTACAACATAATAATCCAGCAATTATTAACTGATTATTTCTAATAACACATGGACATAAATGTTTCAACAGCTATCAAGATCATGTTGACCATTGTGCACTGCAAAAAGTACCAATGAAGATCAACTTTCTTTCAATTTACTCAAATTTCATACCATTGACAATCTCTCTTGTTATGCCTAGAGCAAACATTTCATCAAGTGCGGACTATAAATGTAATAACCACATGGCATGTATCCAAATCCAAGGGATAACAGTAAGGTCTTCCTTTCCACTCTGCAAACGAACAGACTAAAATGCTGAAGAATCAAGTAGTGTCAACTTAGCTCAGTACTTTTGAAACTACACCTGCACCAACCGTTCTACCTCCCTCCCTCAAAGCAAATCTTTGTCCTGTTTGATTTAAAACAAGAAATACATTAAGGAGTTCTAATTATTTCTGACTCAACATGTAGGTCATGATGCGGGCACATATCCGCAACATGTTGGGTGCACTCCCCAACATCTATGCCACAAGTATTATGAAAGACGAAAGAAAATACAAAATATCAGGAGAAATAAATTTTGAAATGAAAATTTTCAGAAAATACACAATCCCCCACGTCAAACTAAGCACGAAATGCGGAAACACGGTCAAGTAAAATACTTAGCTTTATGCTACTGAGAACATCCATATCCATGTATAAATAAATGCATGTATTCCCATCATAACACAAATTCACACGGATAGAACAGAGACAATAACAGAAAGTTCAACAATTGCACAGTTGCACCATAAGTTATTTCTTTTATCATGTCAGGTAAATCTTAAAGAAATAAATTAGCTATTTAATTCTTTTATAATTTAATTAAAAGGCTGTCACATAATTGGCAAGGAAAATCCTTTTTCTGTTTTATGAATTTGATTCAGTATCAGATTCAAATCCTAAATAGCTATAAACAAATGAGACAACAAGATAAATCATATCTACTCTTTGCATGAAAGTAATATGATGTAAAGACAACCTATATGGATAGCCCTTATATATGATGAAATTTCTAACATGTAAAAAAGGGAGTGCTTACTAATGGAAAGAAATGACAGAAATGCATCACTTAATGACCAGAATTGATGTAATGTAGAAGCAAGCAAACCAACGTGTGTTCAAAAACTTAATGGTGCCTGCCTAATTCACATATACTCCAGTAGGCACACAAGAACAAAATATAATGCATGAAAAATTAAGCTTACTCAGATATCTCACAGTGATATACACAACAAATATCAGAGCACAACACTAGGGTAGGAAAAAATTATGGTTCTTCTGTTTTACGGCCTAAGAGATCAACATACAACTCCTTTAATTTAATTATTCTAAAACGGAATTAAACTAGACATACCTGATTCAAGCGGAACAGGTGAAATCAGTTCAAAAACTGCAGTCACATTGTCCCCAGGCATAACCATCTTAACATTTTCAGGCAATTCTACTTTTCCAGTTATATCTGCAGTCCTCATATAAAACTGAGGCCTGTAATTTGAAAAGAAGGCAGTATGGCGTCCACCTTCATCCTTTGTAAGTACGTATATCTCAGCCTCAAATTTCGTGGATGTCTTAATAGAACCTGGCTTGGCAATTACCTATACAATAATACGGTAAGATAGTAAAGCAATTCTTACAAAATGCATGTTCACCATTTAATGCCATTGCTCAGTGTGATTTCATAATTCAAATTCAACTAGCACAAGTCAGATTTGTCACAGGCACCATTGATCAAATCTTGTCTGATGAAGCACATAATTACTGCTATTTATAAGTGTGAGCAAGTGCACTAAGAGTACTCTGTATAGAACTATAGATGCAGCATAAATTTGAGGCAGAAAGTAATTAAACTAAGTTTCACACAATAAATTGGGAAATTTTACCAAAATCGGTAAAAGAGTTCGTTTTTCACGTCTAAATATCAACTTATTTAAGCAACATATGAATTCTACATTATGCTGCAGGGTCCATCAATCAAAGTTTTCTAGTGCTTGATATGTTCTACTTACTTGACCACGCTGGATTTCTTCACGTTTTAGACCACGAAGAAGAAGACCCACATTGTCACCAGCCTAATAACATTTACAAACTCATCATTATTTTAATATCAGCTGTGCAAGAGCCATTCTATCTGAAAGTATTATCAATCACTTACTTGCCCATTGTCCAATATTTTTTTAAACATTTCAACACCAGTGACCGTAGTTTTCAAAGGACCTCCCTGCATTGAATAGGATTGAAAAAAAATACACTCAATATTTAAACCAGATATTCCAAGTATGGATTGACTGCAAAGATCTGAAGAGGACCTTCTACTAAATGTCAAATCCAATCTAAGCTTAAAGGAGACACAGGCACACAGCCTATCAGTAATGACAGACTAATTAATTTATTACAAGGGAATGCCCGAGGATTTTTCACAGAAATAAGAAAAAGAATACATGATTCTCGAGCTTACCTGCCTTAACCCCAAAACCTCAACTTCCTCACCAACTTTGATAGTTCCTTGTTCAACACGACCAGTGGCAACAGTTCCACGACCCTTAAACAAACAACAACATCATCAAAAGTTTACGGGAAGCACATAATTTCTACCAAAAAAAAGCATGCAATTCGCTTTCACAAAGAAATGCTAGCAATTACTGATGAATGGATTTTTTTTTACCTGAATTGAGAATACATCTTCAATAGGCATAAGGAAAGGCTTATCAAGCTGGCGTACTGGGTCAGGAATGTATTCGTCCACAGCATCCATTAATTTTAAAATAGCCTTTTTGCCTATCTCTTCATTTGTACCATTTAAAGCAGCCAAAGCCGAACCCCGAACGATAGGGATCTCATCCCCAGGAAACTTGTAGAAGCTGAGAAGCTCTGCCAAATGCATAAGCTAATGTAAAATACTTGTACAGTCAAACTAACTAGAGTGATTATATATATGTGTGTACGTGTACGTGCACGTGCAAGTGCATGTACAGTGTGTGTGAAACAAAAATCTAAAAAAGGCACCCTACCACGGAGCTCCATTTCCACAATCTCCAACAACTCAGGATCATCAATGGCATCAACTTTATTTAGAAAACACACAAGTGATGGCACACCAACCTGTAGAAATACATTAAAAATCCTCATACAGTTAACTTCAAAAGCATAGATAAAATTTACAAGCCACTCTTAGCAGGGCACCCACCTGGCGTGCAAGCAGAATATGCTCCTTGGTCTGTGGCATGGGTCCATCGGGGGCAGATACAACAAGAATACCCCCATCCATTTGTGCAGCACCAGTAATCATGTTCTGCAAAACATGAATAGGTGCATGAGGGCATACAAAAGTTTAGATGAAGAGAAATGAAAAAAAAATTACAAACTTCATAAATAAATTAACTTGAAAATATCTTTTTTTAGTAACAGAATTTGGTTTATTAGGTAAAGTAAGATAATTAAATAAGGACAGTTGACGTTCATAGTGAATACTTTCAAAGAGATGCAAGTCAACAAAAGTGAGGTCAAATTACAAGCCAATCTAAGTATTTTTTTCACCTAATTTTTGCATGGATATAAAAACCAATATGTGATTATTTACATAGTCATAAAGGTGCAGTAATATGTCCAAAATTGAACACTCATACAAGTTCATGAAACAAGACTAAGTCTATAAAGATTCAGATAAAATGCATAAAAGTGTAGTCCGTTAATGAAGGGTTAATCTTTTTGACAACCACTTCTATTGGTTGGACCTAGCATGGTAATGCTACAAAATGTGATTATTTACGTCGTCATAAAGGTGCATCAATATGTCCAAAATTGAACACTCATACAAGTTCATGAAACAAGACTAAGTCTATAAAGATTCTGATAAAATGCATAAAAGTGTAGTCCATTAATGAAGGGTTAATCTTTCTGACAATCGCTTCTATTGGTTGGTCCAAGCATGGTAATGCTACAAAATTTTCAAATGGATTAAATTACTTCTTCATAAAACCAAAAGAGTTGTACAGCTTACCTTAACATAATCTGCATGTCCTGGACAGTCTACATGTGCATAGTGTCTCTTAGCAGTTTCATACTCCACATGTGCCTGCAAAATCAGATTAATCTTGAGGTAAGCAGATGTTATTTTGAGAAGATGAATTTGGTAAAAGAAGCAAAATGGGATGGCACAGCTGCAGCAAAAAGAGTAAGCACAAATGAAACAAAAAAAAAAGTATTCCAACCGTTGCAATTGTAATTCCTCTCTTTTTCTCTTCTGGGGCCTTGTCAATTTCATCAAAAGCAATAGCCTTAGCTTTTCCTTCTTCCGCTAGCACCTAGAGAAACATCACATGAAACATTTCGTATTTCATACTAAATTATTCATTATTGTAGTCCAGCTTTCAGTTAAGAAACCAGATTAAAACTGAGCAAAATAATAAAATCCACATTCAAAAGCAACCAAATTAAAAAACAACCAGACCTTCGTAATAGCTGCAGTCAGAGTAGTCTTCCCATGATCAACATGGCCAATAGTTCCCACATTCACGTGAGGCTTCCTGCCAGCAAATAATTTCAAACAAATAAGAATCCAAAACAAAAACCCCCACTAACAATGGCTTGACAACACAAGAATCCACACTATGAATGCACATGCAACAACATTGCCTGTTGTAAATTGTCAAATTGTATATATTTCGTTACAAATATCAGATTATAAGTTATTTTCCTAATTCTAAAGGTCCCAACCTCCTTTTCCTGCTAGGATTGGAAAATCCTATACATTACATGAGACCTTGTCTTTTTGAAATAGTATAAAAATAAGTGCTCCAAATCATTTCTATTTGACTCAGACCTATTCTAAAACAGTGGATGCCGAACAAATAAAAATTCGTAAGGTCTAAATTCTACAATTGTAGATCCATGGGACTTAAATTTGGGTAAGCTATTTTTGGGTCAATCTATTAGGAATAGGGATATATATTTAATGTAAACTTGCAGAGTGTTTTGATTCAAAGATAGGTTAAAAAATGGAGAACCTGAAATACATAATTGAACGCATGGTTTTCAAGCCTAAGACACTATAACCAAAAACATGTAAAAGTAATTACAATGATAAAATAACTCTCACTTTCTTCTATACAAATCTAAAGCAGAAACACCAAAAACCACCATTTTGTGTGTAAGAATAATGGTTCAATTGTTAGTTACCATATACCAAACATTTAAGCTTTTAGAACAACTGCTAATTTATTATTGCGAACACTGTTCACCTCCCATTTTTAAAATTTAAATTTAGTGAGGCGTTGCCTTAGAGCCTAGGCAAGCAAGGCAACTGCCTTAAGCCATGAAAAAGGCACTAAGTCAAGAGCCATAGGTTTATATATATATATATAGAAGCTTGTTGTAAAACCTATTATTATATTACTAATTTACATAAGCTTGTTTCAGAACCCATTGTTTGATTAATTAATTTACAGAAATATGTAAAACTTATTGTTAGATTAATTAAATTATAGAAGATAGTTGTAAAACCTATTGTTAGAATAATTAAGAGCCTAAACCATGTTAAGGCTACTTTGAAATCAATTAATAGACCTAATTTCTTCATGTAACACATTTTACAAACACTTAATTATAATATTTCAATACATTAGGTATGTATGATTTTAAGTTCTACATGTATCATAACTGTATTTAGAATTTGGTGCCTCGCTTTAATCAGGCTAGCACCTTTTTTTCACCTCATGCCTCAGAGCCTCAGGCAATACAAGGCCTTGGAGCATTAAGGTGGCCTTTTGCTGTTGACTACCTTGGTTGAGCCCCCCAATTGTCAAGGAGGAATTTAGACCCAAACATGAGCGAGAGTATTATAATAAAGATGAAAATTCACTAGTTCCTAACCACTTCAACTTTTAGGGTAACTATTAGTTTATCATTGTGTTTCCAGAAAATGGGTGTCAGTTCATTATTTGATAAAATAAAGAAATAAAGATTTCATTTTTCTTTTAGAACACTACTGCTACCAAAACTCTACATTAACTGCTTTCAAAAAGGACCAAAAAAAGGATATTTTTTCATCATACCACTAAATATGCCCTAAACATTCACGTAAACACTTTGCTGGTCACCATTTTGCAAACCAATTCTACACCTAGATAATTGTTCCAACTTTCCAATGCTACCATTTTTTTTGAACCATAACATTGCAACGCTACTATCAGATCTTAATCGCATCAATTCAAATACAGGAAAAAATATATACATCCATACATTATCGTCATAGTCACCATCATCATCAGCAACAATCAACAACAAAGCCTTAATCCCTATGTTACTTCATTAATTACAGTGTCATTCTTTACTACTTTTACTAACGTATAAGTTCATACACACATACATAACTGCTTTCCAGAAACTATTAAAGTTTAAAGGGAACTCCGTTTATACCACCAAAAATATGCCCTCAAAATCTCAAAGTCATAACTTTACTAATCAATTTAACACACAAAGCCATCGAAATCTCAAAGTCAAAACTACATTGGATCACTAAAAACCCATTTCGCTAATCAATGGATGGGGAACTTACGTTCGGGTGAAGGTGGCCATGGATCTCCAAAACGAAGAGTGGCCGGAAACTCTGTCATTTCCGGAGATCGAATCGGAGAGAGAAAGTACCGACCCTCTACAGCAGGAGTAGTAGATTTGGGAGGAGTAAGGAGGGAGGAGGAAGAGGCGCTTGGAACTAGGGTTTCTGAGAGCCACCGAAGCCATTTTTGAAAGAGAATCGAAGAAAAAACACAAAAGCCCTAGACCTAGTAACTTGGTCAGGAAATGGCAAGCTTCATAAGAACTGAGAGTAAGAGAGTGTGAGAGAGAGAGGCGTAAGGGTTTAAGGGTTGTCTTTGATGATGGGTTTCGAGGGTTTTAGATTTGGCGGTGTTTGGGTTCGGTTTTTTGTTGCTGCCTTGTGCCCATTAGAGCCCAGCCCAGCCTATCAAAGCCCAACTCATTATCAATTGAGGTATAAGATTCTAATTGAAAAATTTATTCTAAATCCAATAATTTAGGGATGTAATAAATGAAACTGTGGGGTTTTAAGAAATAACAAATTAATAGTATGTTACCATTGCACAGCCTTGGTGGCTGGTGCAGTGGTTACTCCACAAGTATAAGTGTTTATGAGTATGGTTTTCAAATCCAAACTATTCACTGAACTGTAAAAGGGAGAGATTCAAGATTTTTATGGTCGAACCGTAATAATATCATAATTAATTTAATAATTATTTAAATATAAATAAATATATTAAATTTGTAAATATTAGCAAAATTTACTAAAAATATCTTAAAAATTGAAACAAAATTTCAATGAAATTTTCATGATATTATAAGGTTAACATAAAATAGTACATTATAAGGTTAATAAAAAATAGTACAACATAAATAAGCATAAAAAGAAATTTTATAATAATCCTTCAAGAGAAATCATTTCAATTAACTAAAAACGACTTTTAAAATAAATTCATAAATTGCATAGGTATTATTCTTAAATAAAAATTTAATTTAGTAATGAAAAAAAAATTAGTAATATTTAATATGTTGAAAAAGATGACATAGAAATTTAGAAACTATAAATCATATAAATTTAATAATACTGCATATTAGCTCCCAAGAAGGGCACTTGGTCCGTTAGTCATGGCTTCAATTTATAATAAGAGATGAAGAAAGGGTAAAAGAGGGGGAAAAAAGAGGTGAGAAGAACGACGTGACGCCACGTGATCATATAAATTGAAAATTATAACATTATTTTGCTAATTTTAAAGAAATATATAAAATGATATCATAATGGCAAAATTAATTTAAATTTTATAAAATTATTAACACAGTTTACTTTACATAAAACTTTATTATCAGAATTTATTAAATTATAATACTATTTTGATTAAAATAAAGTACAAAAAAACTATGTTATATACCTTATAATATACATTTCTTTTTTTCTTATAGTCTACTCTAGTTTAAAGTTTAAACAGCACATTAGATTTGTGTCGCGTAGCTTATCCAATCATTTGACCTGAAACAAGATACCAAACAAAAGAAAAGTTCAACTTGCAAGACACCCATTTCGTACCAAACTTGCAAGGGATTTATCTTCACGTTCCAGCCACATATAAAGGAACATAATTTTATAGATTGTTTTATCCATAGACCCCATCCAGCTTTCTTCAATTGGTATGGCTCTTAAAGCCTATATTTTTCACATTCTTACCTTAACTTTCTTAGTCTTGCCTATTGTTAGCTCTGCCAACTTCAGTATCCCAGCAATTTTCAACTTTGGTGACTCAAATTCAGATACTGGTGGCTTGGCTGCAGGAATTGCTTTCCCGATTGGACAACCTAATGGACAAACATACTTCCTTAAGCCATCTGGGCGGTTCTGCGATGGTCGTTTGATCATTGATTTTCTAGGTAATGTATCTTTAACAACTTCCAGTTCTTGCATAGGAGCATGTTGAAACAAGAAAATAAATTTTGATTGCACAAAAACAATGCATGGAATTTGAGTTGTTACTTCAAAATACAAATGCCCACACACACATGCTAAAGAACATTACTACTATGAGTTTATCAGTTTGAAATAATTTTATTTCATATAAATATATGAAAGGCCTAAAACTTCAAACTTTAATGATGTGAAGACAAAGTAGAATGAGGCTGTGTTCACACTTAGATTCTTATTTTTGAGCTTATAAGTATGTAGGTTCCTTATGCATATTTATATGCAGCAGTGAATGCATTGGACCTTTCATTTCTCAATCCATACTTGGATTCAATTGGTATACCAAATTTCCAGAATGGGTGTAACTTTGCAACTGGAGGATCTACTATACTTCCAGCTAATGCAGCATCAGCAAGCCCTTTCTCCTTTGGAATTCAGGTTGCTCAATTTGTCAGATTCAAGACTCGAGTCCTAGAATTACTAGTAAAAGGTATTAGTACTATAAGTGTAACAACACCCAGGTTTAAGGTTAATGACATTGTTAAGTAAATGGTTGTTTTCAGAGAGTTAGAATGTAATTTTCATGTGTTTGTCACAGATAAGAAACTTCAAGAATTTATTCCTTCACAAGAATCTTTTAGGCAGGCCCTCTACATGTTCGATGTAGGTCAGAATGATCTGGACGGAGCATTTTATTCAAAATCAGAAGATGAAGTACTTGCTTTGATTCCCATCATTTTAACAGAATTTGAGGCTGGAGCTAAGGTTATTTCATCTATTTTGCCTAACCTAACAAATTAATCCAGTTGATTTTAGTAGAACCATCAAGTATCTCTTTCCTTACCTTCTCTTGCTTTTTCAGAAATTATATAATGAGGGTGCAAGGAATTTATGGATTCACAACACTGGTCCCCTTGGATGCTTACCTAGAATAATTGCACAATTTGGAAAAGACTCATCAAAACTTGACCAGTTCGGATGTGTTACCTCACACAACAATGCTGCTAATCAATTCAACATGCAACTTCATGACCTTTGTACAAAATTTCGGGTACTCCCTGGGGCTAATGTCACATATGTTGACATTTTCTCAATAAAATTAAACCTCATTTCAAATTATTCTCTATATGGTAAGTTACCATTACCAATCTTGAAATTTGTACTTTTTACTTTGTTTTATTGCATTTTCCGCATTTATCTGTTTATCTAATTAGTTGGATTGTCTGTGAACTATTTGGCTTTCAGGATTTAAACAACCTTTAGCTGCTTGCTGTGGCTATGGGGGGTTGCCATTGAATTTTGACAACCGAATTGCTTGTGGCCAAACCAAGATTCTAAATGGGAGCTCGGTGACAGCAATACCATGCAATAATACTGCGGAGTACGTGAATTGGGATGGAAACCATTATACAGAAGCTGCAAATGAATATATTTCATCACATGTATTAACAGGAAATTACTCAGACCCACCTCTCTTAGTGAATGCACAATATCATATAGAATCAAAACTATTTGACCCAAAAACTATATAAGAATGTAAGATTGTAGTAGTTTCCTCCCTCAAAAAAAGAAAAAAAGATTGTAGTAGTTTTCAAGACTTCATATGATGAGTCTAAATTCCAATACCAATTGAATTTCTTATGGAGTTGGAGTTTGTGCATAAACTTAATGTTTGTCCAATTCCATTAACAGAAGCTCTCACTTTCTCTCTCTTAATTCGGCCTACATAAAACCAAATTTGCTCTCAGTTTTTGCACCCAATTATTCACTTGACACAAATATTAAAAAATTAGCTAGAACACATGAGGCAAAATTGAACTCCAATCGTAATCCAATTTAGAATCTAATTGGACTTTCTCTAAGTTTTGGCTTTAATCTTTTATATATATTGTAAGGACCTGAATTGAGTTCCTAGCCTAAGGTATGAATGGACTTAGGCCCAAGAAGCCCAAAACAATGAATTTGTAGAGAATGAGTTAGAAAAACTGAGCTTTAGTTAACCAATCAACAAGTTAGGTAGGCTTGATGACAAAGGAGTGAAAATATACAAGTTTAAACTGAAGGAAGAATGTTCTCGGCAATGTCCGAGGAGACTAAACTTTATATAATGTTCTTAAGTATGGTTACAAGTCTGGTTCTAAATTACTACAGTGTTTTTTTCTTGGCTTTTCCAATCCCTCTTCCATGGTGGGTCTCTTTCGTTATATAGTTCCCTTCAAACGATCCTAGCCTTCCATTTGTTGATCATCCAAGTTTCTACTTGAGTATCCGTCCCATTGAACACCCCCTCCCCCTAAGCCTCTTTGTGCGTTGGGACAGCAAATCTAGCCCTGTTTAAGAATCTTCTCCACATTAATGTAGCCAAAAAGTTAGCTGCAGAGCCTTTAATGCGGTAGTAGCAGCTTTCTCCTTAGATATTTTAAGACTTCCCCCTGTCTTGTGTTTCTATAATGCCCATCCATTCCAACAGAATTTCCTAAAACATTCCCCTGAACTGCAAACCACCTTTGCTGACCTCGGCCTTGATCAGCCGAGGATGCATTCATCCTCGAACAACCCTTCTAGGCCATTATGACCACAAATGACTTCTTCATTCACTAAAATAAACTCCCTTGACAATGTCCACTCCTGCTCGAACGACCCCTTGTCTTCAGATTGGGCCGCTGGTCCAATATCTGCATGGATCATGAGCTCCTGGCCTAATACCCCTACAATAGCCCCTCGAGATTCTTCTTTCTATCTCCTCGGCATGAAAGGAGGATTTCAATGTTACCTTAGCTGGTCCGTGCTCATCACACGTCACCTCTGCCTACGCGAACGCCTTTTTAACTGCTCAAGACACGCTCCTGACGCTTCAGCTTACGAGACACACTCCTCATTAAATTTTTACGGCCTCATGTCTCCCACGTTCTACTGTGCAATGCAAATCCAACGACTGAGAACTTTGCTGGGACTTGGGCGAGAACTTTCCTGCTCTATAGTTCTTCCTTTGATATAAATATCACTCAAATCAAACACTTTCTTTACTTTAGCATTCACTTAGCTCTAACATACATACACTGAATCTGCCAACCTTCCCAACTCGCTCGTGCTCTTACAAATACCAAAAGCCCATCCAAGGATATTCTTTTTTCTGTAAGTGCTCATAAATCCCTTACATTTTATTTTCCCACACACCTTTCTTTTCTCTGTGTCCTTTCCTCTTCGACTCTTCTTCCTTTGCATCATCTTCTTAGTGCGTCCAATTCTCCCTTAGGAATGGGTAGATTCAAAAGTTTGGTAAACTCTGAAGAGGGATTAGAGAGCTTTAGAGCTCTGTATAGGATTCCTCCAGGGGTAGGTATTAGGTATTGTAAAAAAGGAGAGTGGCACGAAAAAAGGCAAGAGGTAGAAGTGGTAATCCCAATGATCGCCTTTATAGAGGGTGAGATGAGGATTCCTATGGGCACCATGACCAAGGACTATCTTTGGTAGGGCCCATAGGTTAGCTCCCACCTAATGCGCCCTAAACATGTTTAAGATTTTAGGGTGTGTGGACGCCCTCAATGAAAAGATGGGTTTAAGGCTTACCCATCATGATGTCAACTGGGTTTATAATCTCCATGACCTGAAGGGGCAGGGGTATTACCTAAAGTCTAGGTATCTTGAAGTTAGGCTCATCCAATGCCTTCCTGACTCCAACAAAGGTCTAAACAAAGATTTTCTGATTGTGACAGGGGAATGGCATGTGGCCTCCCCTGCCCAACGAAAGAGGGGCAGCCAGGTGGGGTATTAGGTCCAGGGTGCTTATTTATAAGTCCTTTCTTTTCTTTCGATTTGTTGTATTTTCACATCTGATAAAATTTGGTTTTTCCTGATGATTTTGCAGATAGACACACCGCTAAGCCGAACTTTAGCCTGGTCAATAATGAGAGTCTAGATAAAATACTCTGGGCCAAGGTTTTCGTACATGAAGATGGCCAATTGTGAGCGGCTCACCTAATCTTAGGGTACAAGCTGATCTCGACTGGATTTCAAGCTCCAAAGTGTGTGATCAAAGCCAAAGACCCCCATCTACACCGTATAAGCATCGTCGTCCCTAGGTTTCTTCTTCCCGAGGGTATTCCTACCCCAGAAGGCACTCTCAGCACTCAACCAATCCCAGAGGGCATTCCCAAAGTAGCTCCTCCATCTCAACACCTAACTGGTGAAGTTACTTCCTCTCAACCTACCACCAAAGAAGAAAACGAGGAAGAAGAAGAAAAGGAAAAGGAGATTGTGGACGTCTCAAACTCAGAGGATCTCTACGAGGTATTTAACCAACCCCCGTCTCCTGTGGCATCAACTAGTGTCCTCGGCCAGTCGACCCAATTCAATCCAGTCGTTTCGAAGGAGTTACTCTTTTTTCAAACAAGATGGGGATTCAAAGGAAGCAAAAGTCAACTCTCCTGGAGTTACTGGAGTCTCAACTGGGGAGGGATGCACCTATTAAGGCTTCTCAGACCAGGCTCCCCACTCCTCCACCTACCCAACCCTTCCGAGCTGATCCAGCTGACCAAAAAAAGGAAAAAAAAGGATAAAGGGAAAAAGGTGATGGAGGGTGGGAAGAACCAACCTCCCCAAGAGACCGAGCCCTAGAGGGGGGGCCAAGCAACCTCGAATGATGCAAACGAGGTCAGCCACCGAAGGGGAGAAAAAGGTTTACCACCAAATTGCAGCCCTTGTCTAGGCCCCACAGATGAAATTGGATGGAGCTCCTCTTCTTAATGATGCCTCCATCCGAGACTTCCAATGGGGCACAGCTGGGTACGTGGTAGATGTGGTGGAACAATCCTTATTACTACCCAAGGACATGGCTGACCTCAAGTCTATAAGGAAACACGAAGTCTTCCTCAGACTAAAGAGGGACTTGGCAATGGTAAGTTAAGTTTTTTTTTTTTTTTTTAATTTTTTTTTAAGTCAAGCCCCTTTCCTTTTCAAGCCATCCAAGCCACTTTCAGGGCCAAGGAGATGGTGAACTACTCTCATCGCAAGATGAAGGAGGAAGAGGGGAGAAGGATTGCAGCCGTGGACACCTTCCACGTGGCTGAAAAGAGCAACAAAGAGCTGAAAACCAAGCTGCAGGAAGAGGAGAAGGAAAGGAAAAGCATCACCGCGGCCTTGGATACCGTGGAGAGGCAAGCCAAGACCCAGAGGCTACTTTTGTGCAAAGCCGAGGACCAACTGGCCGCCTCCAAGGAACAGATTGCTGCCCTGAAGAAGAAGTTGAAGGAGGTCGAGATGGCCAAGGCTCAAGCTGAGAAGCCAAGGAAGAGGCAGAAAAGGTCAGGGACGAGGCAGAGCAACATGGATACGACATTGGTGTGGCCGAGACCGAGGTCACCCTTAGGGCTGAGGTCCTAAAGGTATGTAGAATTTACTATGCCCAGGTATGGGATGAAGCCCTCAACCAAGCTGGGGTTGAGACTTCTTCTATGCTTAGGAAGGCAGAAAGTGTCTACTACCCCCCAGCCATACGCCCTTCAAGCTCTTTAGGCTCTAAGGCCGCCTCAACGTCCTCAGAGGCAGGTGAAGGTCAAGGCAGCCCACCCAAAGCCCCTCCTACAGCTAATACTTCCTCCAAGGGGGCAGAGCGGGCCAAGGATACTGCAAAGACTAGGGATATCAACAAAAAAGTGGTCCAAGGTGCTGACCTACCTCCAACTACCCCAAAAGATCCTTCCAAGGAAAAAGAAGTTTCTCAGAGCATGGAGCTGGCGTTGGCCACTCTCCCCATACCCCTAAAGGAAGATCCTAAGGCCAAGGCCCAAGTATCCTCCCCGGCAGCAACTACCCAACCTCCCAAGAATCCAAAAGATAAAATTGTAATAAAAATGAAACAATAGGTTGTCCTTTTTTTTTCTTTTTTTTGTACTTGTGTCAAGCTTTTGTAATCTACTTGCCTTTATAGAAGTTCAATATTAATGAAATTTGCAAGTCTTTCCTTTATGAATTTGACATTAACACTAATCCAAACTTAAGCTTTACTTGCTTCGACATTTAGAAAAATAGGTAATAATGAAGCATGTCTTGAATTACAGATCTGCATAAGTGACAACATCATTCTCACATATCACACGATCAATAGCAAAACATGTTCAATTTACCTTAGAGAAAATATACAATAATATAACCTGCATTTAGGTTTAAACTTACTCTGCACCATACTTATTATTAAGTTTAAGGCAACAAAAGGGGTAATCAACTCTTAAACAAGCATATGTAAGCCTGTAAATGCTTTAAGTGACGCTCATGCATATCCATTTGAGTTAGTTACCACAATGAAGATCTTTACTGTTTAGAGTAGCTGATCACCCTTGACATTTAAGTAATCCATAAGAAATACTTGTCTTACCTCAAGTAAGTGGGATGAACTGAGGCTTTGTCTGGACATTTGTCAAAAATGATAGGAAGTATTAATGATTAAAGGACATTAATTTATCCAAAGCATGTGGTCCAAGGAGCCAGGCAGAGCTAAGATTTTGTTTGATACTTAGAACAGTGATTAAAATATATCAATTTACCCAAGGTATGTGATCCAAGGAGCCAAGCATGATCAAGGTTCTGTTTGATACTTAGATAGATGTTAGGGAGTATTAATTTACCCAAGGTATGTGGTCCGAGGAGCCAGGCATGACCAAAATTCTGTTTAATACTTAGAATAGTGATTAAAAGATATCAATTTACCCAAGGTATGTGGTTCGAGGAGTCAGGCATGACCTTCTGTTTAATACTTAGAACAGTGATTAAAATATATCAATTTACCCAAGGTATGTGGTCCGAGAAGCCAAGCATGACCAAGATTCTGTTTGATGCTTAGATAAATGTCAAGGAGTATTAATTTTCCTAAAGTATATCGTTCGAAGAGCCAGGCATGACCAAGGTTCTGTTTGATACTTAGATAGATGTCAAGGAGTATTAATTTTCCTAAAATATGTGGTTCGAGGAGCCAAGCATGACCAAGGTTCTGTTTAATACTTAGAACAGTGATTAAAAGATATCAATTTACCCAAGGTATGTGATCCGAGGAGTCAAGCATGACTAAGGTTCTGTTTGATACTTAGATAGATGTCAAGGAGTATTAATTTTCCCAAGGTATGCAGTCCGAGGAGCCAGGCATGACCAAGGTTCTGTTTAATACTTAGAACAGTGATTAATAGATATCAATTTACCCAAGGTATGTAGTCCGAGGAGCCAAACATGACCAAGGTTTTGTTTGATACTTAGATAGATGTCAATGAGTATTAATTTTCCCAAGACATATGGTCCGAAGAGTCAGGTATGACCAAGGTTCTATTTAATACTAAGATTGATAGTAGAACGCATGACATACAATATAGAAGACCCAAATGTGGTGAAGAAAGCTTTTATTAATAATAGTACATTCTCAGGTTATTTACATTCCAGGGGCATGGTACAGCCTTTTCCTTTAGATCCTTAAAATAATATGCTCCTATTCTGGCCACCGATGTGATACGATATGGCATTCCCAATTGGGTCCCAATTTTCCCCATGCTAGGTTCTTTGCAGTACCTAAAACCTTTCTTAAGACCAAGTCTCCAACTGTCAGTGGCCTTAACTTTACGTTGGCATCATATCCCTGCTTGAACTTGTGTTGATAGTAGGCCAATTGGACCATGGCATTCTCTCTTCGTTTTTCAATTAAGTCTAAACTCTTCTCCAACAGCCCATCGTTGTTGCTCGGAGTGAAAGAACTCGTTCTCAGCGTAGAGAATCCAGTCTCCAGAGGAATGACAGCCTCGACCCCATAAGTCATCGAGAAGGGCATCTCCCTAGTGGATTTGCGAGAAGTAGTTCAATAAGTCCAAAGGACGTGTGGCAACTCTTCCACCCATTTTCCCTTCGCGTAGTCCAATCTCTTTTTAAGTCCATTCACTATGACCTTATTGACAGCCTTAACCTGTCCATTCCTTTGTGGATAAGCCAGAGTAGGATACCTGTTCTTTATTCCCAAATCGCAGCAATGTCTTATTTCCTACTGCCTTGGGGAAAGGACCTACAATGTCCAAGCCCCATTGAGCAAAAGGCCAGGGGTTAGATAGTGGATTGAGGACTCCACCAGGTTGATGAATGTTTGGTGCAAATTTTTGGCATTGGTCGCACTTCTTCACATATTCCTGTACTTCTTTCTGCATATTTGGCCACCAATAACCTTGTATGAGGGCCCTGTGAGATAAAGATCTGCCCCCCGTGTGGCTTCCACAAATCCCTTCATATAATTCTTCCAGGAGTAACTCAACTACTTTAGGGTGTACGCATAGTAGGTATGGGCTAGAGAATGATCTTTTATACAACTTTTGGTCCTCGGACAGCCAAAACCGAGGAGCTTTTCTCCATATCTTGTCAGCCTCGGACTTACTCTCAGGAAGGACATCTTCCTTAAGAAATAGCACAATAGGGTCCATCCAGTTAGGCCCCATCCTTATTTGGTGAACATGAACCACATTCCTTTCCACTTCGGAGGGTTTGCACAAGTCCTCCACAAGGATTACCCGAGGTAAGCTCTGGGCCGAAAAGGTTACCAATGTGGCGAGAGAGTCCGCATGTGCATTTCTACTTCTAGGAATTTGTGATAAAATAAAAGATTCAAATTCAGACTGTAAGTGTCTAACCTGGCTCAAATATTCCTGCATTCTAGGATCTCTTACTTCTAGCTCTCCCTGGACTTGGCCTACAACCAACCTTGAGTAAGAGAATATCTCCACTGTTTTTCCACCCATTTTTTGAACCATGGTTATCCCTACCAATAGAGATTCGTACTCGGCCTCATTGTTTGTGCCCAAGAATCCCAGTCTCAAGGATTTCTCAATTGCGATCTTCTCCGAAGATACCAGAACTAGCCCCACCCCAGATCCTCTATGATTAGCTGCACCACCAATGTAGACCTTCCAGGACAAGGGCTCTTGCAAGGAGATTACACCAACTGATTTTCCATCTATGTTTTGCTCCTCTGATCTATCTTCTGATAGGGTCTCGGCAAACTCAGCCACTAGGTCAACGAGGACCTAACCTTTGACAGAGGTGCGAGGCATATATTTGATATCAAAGGCCCCTAGGATCGTGCCCCATTTTGCAATTCTCCCTATGTAGTCAACGCTCCGAGGTAGAGATCTGAGCGGGAGCTGAGTCAAGACAACAACCGTGTGAGATTGGAAATAATGAGGGAGCTCATGCGTACCATGCACCACTGCCAGAATGGCCTTCTTAAGTGGTAAGTATCAGACCTCAGCTTCATGTAATGATTTGCTCATGTAATAGACTGGCCTCTACACACCACTGTCAACTCAGATCAACGCCAAACTTACTGCGTGGGAGGCCAATACAATGTAAGCAAATAGAATCTCTTCCACCTCGGGCCTGAACATAATGGGTGGCCGAGAAATGTACTCTTTCAACTGCTGGAAAGTTAGGGCACACTCTTCGATCCATTCAAATCCCTCCCATTTGTTCAACAACTGAAAGAAAGGCCTACACCTGTCTGCTGACCGAGAGATGAATCAGTGTAGAGTAGCAGTCATCCCAATTAGCCTCTGGACCTTTTTGGGATTCCGAGGTGGTTGCAAGTTGTTGATTGCCTTGATTTGGTTAGGGTTGACTTCAATTCCGCAGTGTGTGACCATGTAGCCCAAGAACTTCCCTGATCCAACACCAAATGAACATTTGGAAGCATTAAGTCGTAACTTATGCCTCCTTAAGATCTAAAAAATATTCTCGAGGTCATTGACATGCTCAGATTCCAACTTGCTCTTGACCACCATGTCATCTATATAGACTTCAACGTTTTTCCCTAACTGTGGCTCAAATATCCTGGTTATCATCCTTTGGTAGGTAGCCCCTGCATTCTTTAAATCAAAAGGCATCACCTTGTAATGGTAATTCCTAATAGGGGTGAGAAAGGTTGTCCTCTCTTGATCATCCAAGACTAAAAGTATTTGATGGTACCCTTAAAAGGCATCCAAAAAGCTCATCCAAGGATGGCCTACCGTTGCATCCACTAGTTGATCAATCTGAGGCATAGGGAAGGGGTCCTTTGGGTAGGCTTTGTTCAAATCCGTAAAATCTACACATACACGCCACTTTCCACTCTTATTCTTTACCACCATTGTATTAGCCAGCCATTCAGGGTAGAACACCTCTTTAATAGCCCCGACCCGCTTAAATTTCATCATCTCATCTTTGACTACGTCAGAATGATCCTTAGATGAGCGCCGAGGTGGTTGCTTTATGGGAACGACGGATGAGTTGATGTTCAAATGATGACAGATGAAGTTCGGATCCACCCCTAGATCCGAACTTCATCAGCATTCCAAGCGAATACGTCAACGTTCCTCTTAAGGAATTCCACCAACTCCTCTTTCTCTTGAGGTGGTAGTTGAGTCCCAACCTGAAAAAACTTCTTTGAATCACCACTTACAATAAATTTCTCTAAATATTCACATTTAGCATCCTCGGTTGGCCTCTTCACAGTTAATACCAGAGACTTTGATTGCGATAAGCCACCCTCAATAGAAGTTGAGGCCTCAGTTGCTGGCTAATGCAAAATTGCAGACACAAGGCATTGCCTAGCCATTGATTGATCCCCTATTAGCTCTTTAATCCGGTCTCCTGACGGATACTTCACTTTTTGATGCAAAGTTGAAGAAACAGCTCCTAGGGTATGGAGCCATGGTCTGGCCACAATGGCTGTGTAGGGTGAGTATGCGTCTACCACAATGAAGTCTATTTCCACCACCTCCGAGCCAGCCTGAACAAGCATCCTAATCTGGCCTCTTGAAATAACAGCGTTCCCATTAAAACTTACCAAAGGTGAATCATAGACTGTCAAATCTTCAGACTTTAAATTCAACCCCTTGTACAAATCAGGGTACATGACTTCTACACAACTGTCCTGGTCTACCATTACTCTCTTAACATCACACCCCCTTATTCTGAGGGTAACTACCAAAGCATCATCATGTGGTTGGATGGTTCCAATCTTGTCTTCGTCCGAGAAACTCAGCAATGGTCAAACCTCTATCCTAGCTCTCTTCGACTCGAAGTAAAAGTCCTCGGGCGGCAGCCTAGCTACAAACATCACCCTAGAAGAGTGAAAGCCAGTTCTCCCAGGCGCAGCAAAAATGACATTTATGGTACCTAGTGAGGGCCTTGAAGGAGTATTCCCCCGAGCCCCTGACCTTGATTGGTCCCCTTGTCCGTTGGGCCGGTACAGAAATTGTTGCAACTTTCCTTCCTTGATCAGTTACTCCAGATGGTTCCACAGTGTTCTACAGTCCTCGGTGGTATGTCCCCTCTCTTGGTGATATTGGCAGTGAAGGCTTTGGTTATGCCTCGAAGGGTCTCCACTCATTCTGTTCAGCCACTTGAAGTATGCCTCGTTTTTTTTCTTCTCCAAAACTTGATGTACTGATTCTTTGAACACAACGTTAACCACTTGAGGAGCTGCAGGCTCAGGCTACCCAGCAAAATCCCTCCGAGGTCTGTTATTGTTGTAACGGTCCGACCTGAAATCCCTTATCTCCTGAGGGATAACCTTACCTTTTCCCTTGCCTTACTATTGGTCCTCTTCAACCCTCTTATATTTATCAATCCGATCCATGAGCTGGCGTACACTAGTAATAGGTTTCCCAGTCAAAGACTTCCTTAAGCCATGCTCGCAGGTAGGCCGAGCTTGAAGGTGCTGATAGCTACATCGTCAAAATCACCATCTATCTCGTTGAACATCTCCCAATATTTGTCCGAATATGTTTTCAGGGTTTCCCCTTCTCTCATGGATAGAGACAGCAAGGAAGTTAAAGGCCGAGGAACCCTACTGCACATAAAAAAGCGGGATCCAAACGCCTGAGTGAGTTCCTTGAAGGAATCAATGGAACCTGCCCTCAGACCATCAAACCACCTCATCGCCATAAGCCCCAAACTGAATGGGAATATCTTGCACATCAAGGCCTCGTTCTTGGAGTGTACAGCCATCCTCTGATTAAAGTAGCTAACATGCTCCATAGGGTCTGTTCTACCATTGCACATAGTGAATGTGGGCTGAGTGAACCGCCAAGGAAGTCTCCCTCCCTCAATCCAGCACGTGAAAGGTGACCTGAAAATTTGTTTTAGCGCTTTACTCATAGTGTCGTTTCCCATGCCAATTGAAGACAAATTTCTGTTTCTGCGCTCATGATGATAGTCCTCATCATTTGAGAAAGACTCGTTAGGAGGAGTTCTTGATCTGCGCCTATAGCTGCCATCCTCTTCACCATTGGAAGAGAAGTCAAAATTGGATAGAGCTTGCCTTCGCCGTTCCTGGCGCAAGCTTCTCTTCAAGTGATCAATTTCCTTCTGCATGGCTTTGGTATCTTTCTCCTAGGAGAGATGGCTACCACCCCGAGAATGGCTTTAACTAGTATGAGTAGTATACACACTTCCCTCCTGGTCTCTCCTTTGCTCAAGTTCATGGAAGTGATTTCGACATTGAGATCCCATGGATTCTGCCTGATTTGAACCTGAACCTACCATAGTTAAATGTCAGACTCACTATCACACCAGTAATTCCTACAGACGACGCTAATTGTAAGGACCTGAATTGAGTTCCTAGCCCAAGGTATGAATGGACTTAGGCCCAAGAAGTCCAAATCAATGAATTTGTAGAGAATGGGTTAAAAAAACTAAGTTTTAGTTAACCAATCAACAAGTTAGGTAGGCTTGATGACAAAAGAGTGAAAATATACAAGTTTAAACTAAAGGAAGAACGTCTTCGGCAATGTCCGAGGAGACTGATTTTTATATAATGTTCTTAAGTATGGTTACAAGTCTGGTTCTATATTGCTACAGTGTTTCTTTCTTGGTGTTTCCGATCCCTCTTCCATGGTAGGTCTCTTCCGTTATATAGTTCCCTTCAAACGATCCTGGCCTTCCATTTGTTGATCATCCAAGCTTCTATTTGAGTATCCATTCCATCGAACACCCCTCAAGCATCTTTGTGCGTTGGGATAGCCAATCTAGCCCTGTTTAGGGGTCTTCTCCACATTAATGCAACATAAAAGTTAGTTGCAAAACTTTTTAATGCGATGATAGCAGCTTTCTCCCTAGAT
Organism: Quercus lobata; assembly: GCF_001633185.2. Lineage (NCBI taxonomy): Eukaryota > Viridiplantae > Streptophyta > Magnoliopsida > Fagales > Fagaceae > Quercus > Quercus lobata. The sequence goes on along the minus strand of NC_044915.1, from coordinate 22,872,817 downwards.
ATTTTAGGACTTCCCCCTGTCTTATGTTTCTATAATGCCCATCCATATCGACAGAATTTCCTAAAATATTCCCCTTAATTACAGACCACCTCTGCTGACCTCGGCCTTAATCAGCCGAGGATGCATTCATCCTCAGAAAATCCTTCTAGGTCGTTATGACCGCAAATGACTTCTTCATTCACTAAAATAAACTCCCTTGACAATGTCCACTCCTGCTCGGACGACCCCTTGTCTTCAAATTGGACCGCCAGCCCAATATTTGCATGGATCACTAGCTCCTGACCCAATATCCCTATATATATATATATATATATATATATATTAAAATTCACCAATTCCTAACAACTTAAACTTTTAGAGAAATTAGTAATTTAATGTTGTGTTCCCAAAAAATGGGTGTAAGTTCATTATTTGATAATACAACAACAACAAACAAAACCTTAGTCTTAAAAATTATTTGATAAATAAATAAATAAATCATTTTACATCTACTTTCACAAATGACAATTTTTTTTTTTTAATTATCGTACAACTAAATATGTCCTAAGTACTGACAATCATGGTTGTCATATCAAGTGTCAAATCGTACAATCCTACTCGACCAAAAAGACTCAGATCGCAATAGGATCCTATATATGTCAAGATCGCATGTAGGATTAGTTGGATTGTTTGAAATCAGTAGGATTGAACCAATCTTACTTTACCAATGATCCTACTAAAAACCTAAATTTGTTTTGAGTTGTCTTTAAAAAAAGTCCAATCAACTCAATGGATAGAAACGACCCAATATGCCCATAATATAAATCAAAAAAACATTTTCACTTCATCTTTATTTCCAAATTGCTTTTGGATTTTATATTATAGTTAGCTACTTAACTAGTTGCCATTCACAAACTTATTCTGGATTTTGAACTTGGAAAATATTTTCCAAAGGTGTTGATACTTGGTGGCTAATTAAACGTTTGGTAAACTTTAATTTTTGGATACATTGTGTTAAAGTTTAAATATATTTGTTTCATTATTATAGAGTATAGACATAGCCACATTGGTTTCACAGTAATTCATGGTATAAAAATGACATCATATTGATGCAAATATTTTTTTTAAAGATAAATTCATACTTTAATTATGAAATTATTTAACATACAAAGCCACTATCAATGTTTTTTTGTTTTTTGTTTCCCCAAAAAATAGGATCTTACGATCCACTATTCACAATCCCACTAACCTCCCACAATCCTATGTAAGATCCCTAATTAGACAACCATGTCTTACCCATTACCTACCATACCCACCAAGAACTCATCCCCTCATTTCCACCATCACCACCCAATAGGGGCGTAGCCAGGATTTTCATTTGAGGGGCCGAGTTGCAAATATTGATACAATAATTACAATGCATGAATCTATTGAATACAAAATTACCAAGTTTGATATATCATCATATTCTTAAACATTAATGAAGATACAAAAACTCTCTATTAAAACTTTCCTATTTATTTTTTTTATAATGTATTATTTCAATACCTAATTTCAAGCCTAAAAAAATCATTTTAAAATAAAAGATAATACACTAACTTTCTTTTTTCATGTGAGAAGAGATGATATACTAACGTAGGAAAGAGATAATACATTATCATATGGCAATAGAATAACACTAATATGGTTGTAGTATAGCCTATAGCCTAGCACTAGTAAAGTTGTATTATAGTTTCATGCACTAGCTGTTTGAAACCCTATATTGATACTTTTTATAAACTGAATACTGTCATTAGAGCATCCACAGCAGTGGAGCTAAAAATTTAGCTTTTTAGCTCCACCAAAAGTTACTTTATCTATTTTACCTACATACATGCTGCAGCAGTGGATCTATTTTAGCTTTTAACACAATAAAATAATATAAATATTACAAAAAAATAATATATCCATTACAAAAAAATAATATATCCATTACAATAAAATAATATATCCACTACAATAAAATAATATATCCTATACAATAAACAACAATCACAACCACCTTTAACCGCCACCGTCGTTGCCGCCACCACCACCACCACCACCACCGTCACCGCCGCCGCCACCGACACCAACGACTCTTTTACCACCGCCGCCACCACCACCGACGACTCTTTTACCACTGCCGCCACCAACTCTTCCACCGCCGCCACCTCCGCCGCCGCCGCATGATAGCAAATAATTGTCTAGTGTTAACAAGTGATTTTTTTAACCCTAAATTATAGACATACATTTTTTTTTTTACTAAAACAATTTCTCAATTATCATGATAGCCTATTATCATCTCAATTGTCCGGAAGCAACCTTGGAATAATGTGAACTATGAAATGAAGGAACTTTATAAGAAAACATATAAAATAGAACACATATTATAGCAAGAACAATGTAGTCCATAGATTTGCTCACATACATAACTCATACCAAATTACAATAAAACTCACACACTCGCACAAGTTCCTATGACTCATGCTTCTCAACATACAAAAAAGAAAGTTCCTAAGACTTGCCTTGCAATTGCCATAAATGTTCAATAAGGTCCGATTGGAGTTGAAAATGAATTTCTCGGCCTCTAATGCATCCGTGCCTCTCAATGTATGACAAAAATTCATCACTTTGTTCAAGTAACATTTGCAGAGGAGGATTATTCACTCCATCATTTTGTTCATAATCCAAATCTACCACTTCATTATCATCCCGCTCATCTTCCCGCTCATCTTCAACAATCATGTTATGGAGAATTATGCACGCTTTCATGATCTTTTTGAGTGTTTCAAGATGAAAAAATCGTGCAGGTCCACGGACAATTGCAAAACGTGCTTGAAGCATTCCAAATGCACGCTCAACATCCTTCCTATACACCTCTTGGGCTGCTGCAAATAATTTATACTTCTGTCCTTGTGGAGCTGGGATTGTTTTACTGCAAGATATATAATAGGCACTCATAGTGGCTGTAATACTCATAGTGGATCAAATAATAGTTTCATTGGATCAAAGAATTATATCAATGCCTATCACAAGACCAAATGGAACTTAACAAAAGATAAAAAAGATTGCACTTCAAAGTCTTTGTTAGATTGCACTTCAAGTCACAACACAAATACATACATCTAGTTTAAGATAATTCATCAAGTGACATAAGCCACTACAAATACATAAAAGCCTAAGCTACATCCAAAATACAATTAAACACATTAATTACGTGAACTTTGTTTTGCCATGATTTCCTCTTGGAGTTGTTCATAAAATGCTTTTTGTGTTCCAGTTAAGCCACTTGTATCTATCATCATGATTCTCTCTTCCTCTAACCTTTCTTCCCGCTCAAATTTTTTCTTCTCAATCATGATTCTTTCCTTCTCAATCTTAAGTTTTTCTTCCCTACTTTCCTTTTCAATCGCAAGTTTTTCCCTTTCAAAAGACATTTTTTCCTCTTCCAACCGAGTTACATACTCAATCAATTTCAATTTCTTGTTCAAATATTCCCCTACATCTTTTCCGTTGGCTTTGTTCTTTCGGATGGCCTTTTCGGCCTTCCTACCAATAGGTCTCTCAAACTTGGAAGTGTCACCAAGTCCGGACCCACAATCCCCTTCACTAATAGATATTGACTCCGAAGTTGGAGGCACGGATGATCTCGATCTAGCATTGTTAGGATCAGCAAACTTTGGTTGGTCCTTTAACATGAGCCAACAATGGTCAAGAAGAAAGGGTTTCTTGTGCTTCTCTAAATACAGTGCCTTCGCATTGGTAATCTAAAAAAAAATTAAAACAAATATAACATGATTAATATCTTCAAACTATTGGTGAATGGACATGTTAACACTATTGCAATATAATTTATACCTTATCTTCTTCGGTTATACCACTTTGATAAAGTGCGTTAACTTGAGCCACACGCCCAACAAACTTATTTGTCTTTTCACTAATCGTTCCCCAACAACTTAGCAAAGAGATAACAGTATTTGTGGTACCAGATGTATTGTACTACATGAAATATTTCCAAACTTTTTGACGAAAGGTATTTTGTGTTTGTTCATTACTATTTATGGCATCAACACTAGTATTGAGCCATGCTGCCACTAAGAGTTTATCTTCCTCTATAGTAAAGTTAGAGCCCCGTTTTCCTTTTGTAGAAGAGGCATTTTCAACTTGTGGTGGAGGTGGAGGTGGAGAATCAACTGACACAGGAGTATTTTGAGACGTTCCCAAAAATTGTGAGTCAGCTTCTATATCCCCGTTCATGATACCCGTGATAAATGTTAGGTCTCTACGTAACTCTGTGTCCCTACGTGACTCCATAAAATTAGAAAAAATATATATAAACTTCCCTGCACATAGAAAATTCCCAAACTAACATCTATATCAACACAACAAATTACAGAGACATTTATAGACATTTACAGAGACAAATTACACAACAAACTTACATTTATATTACAGAGATATTTATATTACAGTTATAGACATTTATATTACATTTATAGACAAATTACAGAGACATTTATAGACATTTATATTACAAATTACAGAGACAAATTACACAACAAACTTACATTTACAGAGACATTTATATCAACACAACAAATGTAAACTTCCCTGCACACAGAAAAATCTCAAACGTAACTCTGTGGTTTTATGCAACACAACAAATTACAGTGACAACAAAACATGTAAACTTCCTTGCACAAATTACAGAAACCACACAACAAATTCCTACAAACAAAAAATTCCCAATACATTCCTCCATTCAGATGTTATACCCAGCAAAAACAGCAAAAAAATAACACCATTTGCCCAAAACAACATAGCAACAACACCATTTGTCACCACAAAATAACACTAAACCCAGAAAAATTAAGCCAAAACAACAAACACCTAGATGAAAAAATTCACTACAAAAGAAGAGAGAGCACTGACCTGAAATGGATCAGCATGGGCTGAGGTGTGGGCTGGGACGGCGACAGCGTGGGCTGGGATGGCATGGGACGGCGACGGCGTGGGCTAGGAGATGAGAGAGATGAGAGCTTGACAGACGGCGTGGGCTAGGATGGCGTGGGACGGCGACGACGTGGGCTGGGCTGGGACGGCGACGGCGTGGAGAGCTTGATGAGTGAGATGAGAGCTTGATGAGTGAGAGAGATGAGGGCTTTAGAGAACTGATGAGAGCTCTTGAGAGTGATGATGGCACGGTGAGATAGAATAAAAGAATGAAAAAAAATAAAGTGAGTTTTATTATTTTAATCGGAGTTGGATTAAAAAAAAAAAAAAATTTAGATGTGTGCTACAGTGCACATCTATCACTGTAGCAAATCAGCTAAAATTTATAGGTTTGCCTTCACTGCTGCAAGCCTTTTTTGGTATATTGGTGGAACTAAAATAGCATTATAGCTTTTTAGCTCCACTGCTGCAAATGCTCTTATAGGTTGAACCAATACTAGCAGTTTTAAACCCTCCTTTCCACCCTGGCCACCCAAACCCCAAAGCTTTACCCATGCTCACCTCATCCCCTCACTTCCACCATGACTGCCTAAACTCCACGCCCACCTCAACCCCTCATTTCCACGTCCATAGTTTGCCATATGCCCTCCTCCAAAGGAACCAAAACTCTGCTTCAGTCTGTGAAGCAGCTCATCAAACAAGGGTGGAAGAAGCTTAAGACTATGCCTATGGGTGAAGGGGTCATTTCTGTGGGTGAAAATCATGCTAAGGGCATAATTTTTGCCTTCTCTAAACATTTGACCAAATTCTTCCTGAAAAAATGGAAGAAAGAAAGCAAGCTTGAGGAGGAGAGGACTGAAAAAGGAGAGAGTAGATCCAGCAAAAAGAAGGGAACTGGCGGAGAGATGGGAACCAGCGGAGCTGAGTAAATGTGGAGCTGTGTTAGTTTTTTTGTTTTTTTTTTGGTCGAATTTTATTTTTTTTATTTTTTTATTTTGTGCGCTAGATCCTTAATGACCAATTTTGGTCTTGTTTTTTCTGTAAGCTAGTATCACTTGAACATTTAAAAAATAAAAATAGAACTTATAAAGGTTTTGCATTAGTGCATCACATTGATCAGTGATCACCAGTTATTAACAAAACAAACAAACATAGAAATCTTGAAGATAGAGAAGACTAATATTATAGGGCTAAGTATCCTAAATCAAAGTCCGTTTGCACTTTACTATTGCACCACGCTTCTTACTGCCTTTGTCTATATACCATAACTGGAAATTAGGATCATGATGAACAGTGAATTATAAAATGGTGTGTTAAAATAATAAAGTAGGTTTTTTGATATGTCAAAATGGCATATTTAGAGCATTAGCATTGGGAAATGCTAATGCTACTCTATTTTACCATTCTAAAGACTCACTTTATCATTATACCATCTTATTTTACAATACCTCCACATCCCAAACTTCTATTTTCCTCTTTTACTCATTAAAATAATATATTTACAAAATAAAATAATATATATCAAAATTTTTTCTTTTCTCTCCCATCTCTCTCCTCTCTCTCATTTTCAGCTCTTCCCTCTGTAACTTCCGCCGAATCCTTCATTTCCAGCGATGTGATGAAATAGTCCGACAATAACCATCAACTCAAACACCCAAAACTTCATAGATCAACCAAAAACGCATCAATCAACAAAACCCACAAACAAAAAATCCTAAATTTCTATCTGCAACTTCCACCGGAGCCTTCATTTCCGGCGAGGTTCAAGAAAAAGGCCATTGAATATTTTCAAGAAACCCAGAAATCATTCAAACAAAATCCAGCAATAACCCATCAACTCAAACACCCAAAACTTCATAAATCAACCAAAAACACATCAATCAACAAAACCCACAAACAAAAATTCCTAAATTTCTGTCTGGAACTTCCGCCGGAGCCTTCATTTTCAGCGAGGTTCAAGAAAATGACCATTGAATAGCCCAAATTTGCATTTCCCGGTGGGGTTCATTTCCGGCGCTCAGTCTCGCACCTCCATGGGTGGTACAACTCGGCTTGCTTGCACTTGTTAAGAGGAAACCACGCCGCAAGCCACGCCGGAAGAAGCTTAAACACGCCGCTAATCATACCACACTGATTTGGACCCAAAAAACCCAGAAATCGCCACCATACCACGCCGATCTCGACTTCCCAGCCTCACCTCCACGCCGGACCCACGACCCACGTCAGAATAGCCCACCGTGAGAGAGAGATGTGATGAGAGAGAGAGAGGCCATTGTGGAGAGAGAATGGAGATGAGAAACAGAGAAGAGACGAGAGAGAAAGAAGTCAGAAATGTGAATAAATAAATATTATTTTGGTTTAGAATTGTGCTACAGTGCAATTCTAAAGATAGAATTGCACTATAGCACTATTGCAAATTTTTTTGCAATAGTTGACGGTAGCATTTTCTGATGGAGAGGATTTTAAGCTTGAAATGGTAAATTTTCCTTACATTTGGCTTTAGCATTGTGGAGTGTTGATGCTCTTATAGAACACCTGATGAGAATACTCTAATAATAAGACAAAAATATCCTTACTATACCTTTTAACTTTCTCTCTTTCAAAAAAAAAAGTTTTAACTACAAAAAAAAAAATAATAATTAAATTCCATTAAACTCGCATCAAATAAAATTATTATTTGCCTACAAAATCTCACAATTAGTGTCTGTTTGGTTAGCTTATTTTACTATGTAGCTTATTTTTGTTACTATTCATGGATTCCACTGCACTTTTTGGTACTATTCATGGGTCCCACTGTACTATTTCAACTAATATTTACCTTTATCTACAGTATTTTGAGTAAAAAAAATTCAGTTTTAGCAAAATAAGCGAATTCTAAACTGGCCCTTAATGTTAAACTTTAGTCATTAAAAAAATATTGGGTAAATTGCAAATTACACCCCAAAGTTTGGGGGTGATTGGATTTTACACCCAGAAGTTTCAGGATTTTGGAGTGTAAAATTCAAACAAACCTAAACCTTAGAGGGTAAAATCTAAGTTCTGAAACATCAAGGTGCAAAATTCAAACACCCCAAATTTCAGGGTGTAAAATCTAAATTTTGAAACTTCAAGGTGTAAAATCCAATTACCCTCAAACTTCAGGGTTATAATTTGCAATTTACCCAAAAATATTCCGTTGAAAGCAAAGAAGTAATCAAATATGTTTAAATTGCTTTTTGAATGCTTTATCGGTTAATTCTTTTTTGCAAATAGACAAAGAAGATCACAGTCAAGCCTAAAATCAGATTATGGGCATATTGGGCAAAAATATTGCCCAAATTATTACACTAAACATTTTGTGTATAAAATTCAAACATTGAGAGGGAAAGTTGTGGCAGGACCATAAGAGTTGTTGAAAATTATCTTTAGGAAAAGGATTTGTTGATCAGGTGTGTCTATTTGAGGCATTGACATGTTTGTATTTATTTAGAGTTGCTGCAACTTAGTTTGCAGTAAATCCTTTCCCTTAATTACACCACTAAAATAGTGGAATTTTAATTATTTTCATTAAAGTTTCCACTAAGGGTGCGTTTGTTTTGGCTTCAAACCACTTCCGAAAATGCTTTTCCGTAAAAGTAGGTGTTTGGTTGTTACTGAAAATTAGGTCAAATTGAAAATGTTTTCAGTGTTGACTGTAAAATAAGGACAACAGGGTGTAAAATATTTTCCGTTATTATTTTCACTTCAAACCATTTCCGGAGACGCGCAAAGAGAGAAAGAGAGAGAGAAAGAAGGACTCATAGACGCGCAAACAGAGAGAGAGAGAGAGAGATCACGCCGTCGAACCCACGATCGCGCCGGTCAGATCGCCGTCCTCATCCCCTCCACACGACGGTGAGTGCTCTGTTCATCCCACTCTGGCGAAAGAAGACCCATCCCACTCCGCCGACCCATTCTTCATCGTCACCGACCCAATGAACGACCCACCCCTGAGCCGACCCACCCTTGAGCAACCCACCCCTGAGTCGACCCACCCCTGAGTCGACCCACCCTTGAGCAACCCACCCTTGAGCTGACCCAGTGAACGACCCACTCCGCCGACCCATTCCTCGTCGTCACATAGCACCGTTTGTTTCGATCTCTCTCTCTCTGTCACTTAAGTCCCTCTCTCACGATTGATTTTGGGATTTTGATTTTTTTTTTGTTTTGATTTTTGTTTCTTTGATTGTTTATATATCTTGATTCTCTGTAATAATATTTGTTTGGATCCTAAGAAAATGTGAGAAACATGATAAAAATGGGTTTTTTAGAGCATTTTCAGGAACACAACCAAACACTAGAAAATATTTTCCAAAGCATTTTTTGGAATGCAACCAAACACTTGAAAATATTTTCCTTTCCCGAAAATATTTTCACCTGAAAATATTTTACACTCAAAAAATATTTTACATTCAACTAAACGCAGCCTAAAACTAAAACTAAAATAGCATGATGCTCTTATTATGGTTCCCCTCTTGTGGAGACTACTGGTCAATGGTCACCAATTCGACACCTAGATAATCGTTCCAACTTACCAATGCTACTGTTAGATCTTAATCACATTAATTTACATATAGAGACGTGTATACAATACATATATGTACACACATAAATATAAATTCAAAATCTCAAAGTCACAACGTTACTAATCAAACTGGATTCAATTACTAAACCATCTTGCTGACTGTATTCAAATTCATGAGAGATTTCACTTCCCTGTACACAACCAGAGCATTTCCCATTTCTTTGGACCTTTTCAGTATATTATCATCATAAATTTGACCTATCCTCTTGAACGCTTCAATTGCCGCTTGAGGGTCATATCCAGCAGATGCCATTAACATTAATCCAATATGATTTGCTTCCCTTTCATTCCTATGATTGAAACAAAATGTAACATTATTATAATTTGACATGAAAAATGTATAAGGTAGCAGAATTTGGATTTTCAAAACAATAATGGACACCACATAAAGAAATTTCAACCACTTTTTGGCTTTGATTGCCCAATAATAAAAGAGAAGACAAAAAGGAGGGGGGGGGGGGGAAATCCCTTTCAAAGCTCAAAATAGGAAAAAATTGATTGAAGCAATGTAAATTATTATGCATTTGCTATTATTTTCATTATTTCAACTTATTTTGACAATAAATTTATGTCAACTAATTGAGTTATAAGACTTTTAACCTTTTGTTTTGTCACACATTTAATATAAAAAATTTTAAAAATTGTATCTTTTGACATCGCTATGCAAAACAGACTCTAGAATGACTTAAACATATTAGATATTACTATCAAACATAGACAATAAGAAAATTAATACCATTTGTGTAAAGAAGCCCAAGCCCACTCCAGTAAAGGCGAAAACTTCTCCTTAGAGAATATATGGTTGAAACGAAAGAGATTCCAGTGAAACCTTACATAAATTCTTGCTATATGTCGGCCAACAATATGCCCAATCTAACAAGAAAAAATAAATAAGTTTAAAACGTGATATCCTAAAAATAAAAAGAAAAAAAAAATATATATGAACAAAAGTAAGTTTCAACTTGGTCCTTTTATACGTGAGAAAGAGGGGGCAAAAAAAAGTAACAGATTTAGGAACCAAGTTGGGTGGCATAAACCTTAAAGGTGTTAGCTGAATTTTACAGTAAAATCGAAAGAAACAAACCTGATGCCCAATTAATGCGGCTAACTCTGCATCAGACTTTAGACCTTCGAGCAACCCCCTAGAAATAACAATCCTTTTATTAAAGTGGCAGACATGGCCAGATTGTACTAAAGCTACTTCCTTTTCAATGCAATTCAACACATAAACTTCCCAATCTTTTCCATTATCCAAATGTTTAGTACTAGGTTTCCACAAGAGTTTATGATCCCACATTTGGCTAGGCTTCACATAATCTCTAAAATTTCCATTAATCTCACTCTCACACGAATGCCCATTGACCTTGCACTCCTTTTCAAGCCTTAACCCCACCTTCAATGCTCTAATCATATTTGCAGCTATGGATTGTACTCGAATACTCCTAGGGTCTGATAAAGGGAGTAAACAGTCATTACCTTTGCAATCCTCCATTAACATCTTCCAACGAAACTCTGCTCTCCTTTCCTCCTCTTTTTCATTGGAAACAAGTTGGATTTGTCTTGTGTATGGTACTATCTGTATTCTCACGTAAGAAAGAGTAACCCAAGTGGCAAAAGCACCTAACAGCAAACTACCTTTGTGTCTTTTACAAAACCCCATACATCTTTGTGCCCACAAATTCAGTGAATGCATTGTCGTTGCACTATTTAGGAATTGCTGAGAATAATTTGCATGGTAAAGCCTCCTTGTACATGTATGAATCATACGATGCACTTCAACTCCAAGGAACCCCATAGAAGGAACCATCTTCGAAGTTCGAACTCAAAATTGTACTTGCTGACTACCAGGCATGAACTGGCTTGCCATCAAATTTTATCAAAGAAAACCCATTAGCCTTCTCGTAATATAAGAACAATATTGAACAAACCAGCCGAGAGGCAGAGGGTCAAACGTATATTTAAGCATATATAGGACTGCATGTGTGGAACCTCGGGTTTTTGTTTGGTATTCAATTTAATAGTTTTATTTTTGCCTATTTTGGCCTACTTGCGACGCAAGTGGTTTTACTTGTGGAAAAGTTTTTTTTTTTTTCCTTACAACAAAAATATTTTCCTCCAAAATCCTAGATTTTTTTGTTTATTCTCTTCTAGGTCTCCTCCGTTTTTGCACAAATCAACACAAAATAGGTCTCGCCAATTTTTTCATTCAATACCAGAAAACCCTTCCCTTTTTTTTCTTTTTGTTTTTTTTTCCCCCAAAAATCCGTTACCTGAAAATCCATTTTCATTGAACACCAAACAATAAACATGCATCTGATACTACGCTTTGGATATTACTGTTTGCGTGTCCCTAACGTATCCTGGCCAAAAATAATTAATTATACGTCAATTTTTTTTATAAGAATTATATATCATTGTATAATGAATAATGCTAGATATACAAAATATTTTACAAACTGCTGATGTAGTGAGTGATTATTGATAAATGAAAAAGTGACATTAAAGATAGGTCTAGATGAAAACCAATAAAATGTTAGTCACATCAACATTTTGTAAAAATATTGTAAAATAGTTGGTGACTGTAGCATTACTCTTGTATAATTTGTATAGCCATTAATTCACTTAATTATCTATTATTGTTTTTAAATATAATAATAATAACAATAATAATAATAATTTATTGATATACGTGTTTATGTTTGTACTTCTTAGCCTATAGAGTCCGTTTGGATACATTCTTTTTGCTGGAACTAAAAACTGAAAACACTGTAGCAAAATAATTTTTAAATGTGTGAATAGTATCATGGGACCTGTGAACAATGTGTGAACAGTGCACTTTATCTCCTACCCAATGAATCCATGTGATATTACTATTCACACGCTGAAAAAAAAAAAAAAAAAAAAAATGCAAACGTGCCGTGGATCCAAATACTCACATAGTATCAAAAACCCTAATGGGTTCCACCAATATCCATTAGAGTTTTGGATCCCACCACAATCCTACAAATTACCACTCAAATTTGTCATAGAAACAGTTACAGAATCACCAATTATATACTCATGGCACCAAATTTGTCACAGAATTAAAGGTAATTGCTAACATTTTACAAAATTATTTAAATTATTAACCCAAATTCTTACTCCAAATTCAAAATGCATTCCATTTGAAATTCCAATTCAATGATATGCTTGAATCCTTGATTGAATTTTAGATTCCCAAAAGTTCCAAATTCTAAGACAAAAATTACCATTCACGAAAGATAATTAATTTTTTTTTAGTAAACAATAATACTTATTAGAAAGCACACAAAAATAGTAATATTAGTATTTTAAATCGGGATTATAATACATTATTTAACCAGAGTACAACTACAAAAGAACCTAACCTTTGAAATCTAAAACTAGAACCCAAAATTACATTATCATTCCAAAGAAGCTTTATACAACAAAAAGCTACTTCGTTACGAAGCTATCATACCCATAACCCATTAAAAAGAAACAAATCCAACCACCACCCCAGTTTCCCAACTACCAACTACATACCCGAGGAGACACTAAAATTCCTGAGAGGCAAACCCAATATTACCCTTTCCTTTCCCAGCCTTCTTGGGCAACATAGTCTGGTGAATATTTGGAAAAACACCACCATTAGCAATAGTCACAGACCCCATAAGCTTGCTCAACTCCTCCTCGTTCCTCACAGCAAGCTGAATATGCCTTAGAATAATCGATGGGTCAAAAGCAAGAAGGGGAGTTCACCAGGAGAGGGAGAGAGAGAGTATCTATTGTAGTTTGTCACATGAATACTTGTGAATATTATGCAGGAGGTTAGTGAAACTGAGTCACTAACTATGACAAAGGCATATAAAATAAATCACATTTGAATTCAATCATTAGCTTCTTACATGACTGACTTGGTTTATATATAACGATAGATACTTTCTCCCTGTCCACATAAGGATGGTACCAATAGCATCATTAACTGGACAACTCTATGTAAATTCTTTGAATCTGTTTTGAAAAGCATCAATAGGTGTGTGTAGGTGGCTTTGGGTGCTAACACAGTCAGGCCGGTGTCTATCTATTTAAGTTTTTATAAGCTCAGTATATATCCATCCATCTATATATATATATAGAAACCAAAAAGAGCTATGGTTTTTTTAAAGGCTCTTAATTCCATACACAAAACTGTATCATGTCTTAAATTCCATAAACAAAAGTGTATATCAAGATGTACACTACTTTATGCTACAGGATTTATCAATGCAACCCTCCTAATTCTAACATTATATTACTTCTGGAAGAACTAGCTGACTTAATGCTAATGATAACTAAAGTCAGTCAAGCACAATAAGATAAGATTAAGCCAACCTGATCATCACCCAACTTCACAATGGCATTTACAATTATAGTTATCCCCTTATTGAAGTGTTCTCCAAACCATCATACTAACTTAAGTACTGTCACAGCCATCAAAGCCGCTGCTCTGAAGTAAATCTCATGCATACTTTTGTCCACTTGCCTCACCATTTCCTCTTCCTTCAAACCCATCTTGCTTGCATTCTTACTAATATAGACAATTGTGTCTCTCAGTTTATTCACCGCCCATGATAGCCAAACCAGCCCAAAACCAACACCAGTGCTAAAGAGCCTAGATGCACAGAACGGTACCCTCCCACAAGCTACTTTACAGATGACATTGAAAAGTACAGCAAGACCAGTCCCAGCAATTCCAACAGAAAATTGAGTCAGCAGCTCAGGAAGCTCAGGGCCAGACTTCTTCAGGGAAAGGATTGCCGTTTTCCCATGGTACCTCTTGTGAGCCATTAACGATAGAAGGCACTCACATGCATGGAAGTAGTTCTTCTTGTAGAGGTCCCTCTCTCTGCCTACTTTCCTACCATTCTTCTTCTTCTTTTGTGATGGCTTGACCTTTAATTTCTCGGGACTGTTAAGAATGTGACATGCCATATACGTTATATAATAGGTTAAATTTAAGCAAGGAATTTCTGGAAAACAGTTAGTTCGTGCCCACCAAAAAGTCAATTAGAACCGAAGATTTTGGATTTGGGAGAAATGTAATATTAAATTAACAGTAGTGAATGCATCAATATGGAAATATGAAATACCAGCATCATGAATGCAGACCACTCATGCAGATCCCCCTATATGAGCATCATGTCAACATTAAGATAATGGAGGCCCACACGGATCGGGATCTTCTCCATTTGCTTTGCAATGAAAAGGTTCCATTTTATGGTGAAAATTTAATTTTTTTACAAATTTAAAGGTGTACATAGTGCTATGTCATTTAAAATCATATTCCCCTAGTAAAAAATGATAAAATAATGTAACACCATGCGCATCAATAGATTTGTGAAAATTTAACTTTCACTGTGAAATGATTTCTGTCCATTATAAAACAAATGGAGGGGATCCTAATATCAACCACATAGGAAATCCTCCCCTACTAGGTGATAAGTAGATCCAAAATAACATATATTGTTGATTTCACTAGGTTAATTTTAATGACGTTCTTCCATCGTCTAAAAAAACAAACAAAATAGAAGGGTTTGAAAAGGAAGTATTCAAATAAGATGAAAATACCCCTTTGCAGTTTCATTCTAATTTAAGGAAACAGACATATACGGAGGGCCCACTCCTTTTCATAGCTAACATGTTGACTTCTATTGGTCATTTGACCACGCTTGATAGAGGTCATAATACCAGATCCAGGACATAATTTCTTTTAGAGTTGAACTTTTGTATTAATTTAGTATCTCCGCCTGGTATTCTGAACTCACAAAGCCTTGAATCCCTAATACTAAGGTTGGCTACAAAGATTTTTTAAGCTGTTGAATTAGCTTCTTACGACGATAAAGTGTATTTTCATACCAAAAGCAATCATGACATGTCTCACCACCACCATAAAAAGTCTTTCTAGTCTTCCTCTTGCATCAAGGCATTCTCAACTTAAATCAAATCAATTCAAGGAAATAACTTTGTGGTATTTATGTGGGAAATATTTTAGCATTTTTTCTTATTTTTTCATACATAATCACTAGCCAAGTCAATGTTAAAAATTGAGCAAAATATAAATGTTCAGAAAGTAAATCATTGTCATATACCTCTTCAAAGGGGCTACAGTTATAGCTTGAGGCTTCATAGAAGATCCATGAACATTGGCCACTGCTTCATAGCTGTCCAATCTTTCCAATATCATGAATAGTCAGATCTTTAAAACAGCGACAACAGCAAATGGTTGATATAAATATAGATAGAAAATAATAAAGAATATTTGTTGCAGTCAATTTTGAAGCAACATCTTAAGTTCATTGAACAAACTAAAAAGGATATTCAATGCTGTCAATTTTAATGCCACATCTTAAGTTCATCCAATGCTATATTCCCTCCATCCTTATTTAAATTTTAAATGTCTTGGTTTCTTTTTTAGAATGTCCCAAATTACATGTTACTTTCTAAAAGTGAAAGTTCTTACTTATTCAATTTCACGAATCATCCCTACTTTTTTTCTTGTAAAGCAAATAAGATTCATCTTAAAAGCAGTCCCATCTCTAATAAAATGCAAGGGACATCTAGGGAGTCGGTATATTTACCTTTGTATTACTACTCACACCATTTCAAAACAAGATATATAAATTGGGCTGGAGGGGAGTATCAATGGCAAGGAGTTCTGATAGCATATTATTCAGTAAAAAGCCAATATAAACTAGAATATGTAATAAATCAGGGTTTGGAGAGGAAGGTAGAATGCAAAGAAGTCCCAGACAACTCTACTTCACAACTCCTAATCAGTGAACATTGTTGCAAACTAGAACAGATTCAAGCATGACATAATTCATGCAGTAATTTCCATCATTGAATTTTTTTTATAGGCAAGTTAAACACATAACTAGTGGGTCTTGAACCCACAACCTCACCTTCCATACTATTATTATGGGAGGAGGAAAAACCAATTGAGCTATTGACAATTTCCATCATTAAACCCATGACCTCACCCTCCCCCTTGAGCTTATAAGGGGAAGAGTTTCCAATTGAGCAAGAGCTGAATCACTACTCAGTCATCATATTTCAACAATTTATTCAATTCAACTAGTCATTGGTTTAGCAACATAAAGTGTAAACCCAAAGTTGTGTACATCAAAATTGAAACTCTAATCAATGCCTAACGAGCAAAAGTGGGGTCAGGTCAAAGTCTTTTACAAAATGACAGGAATTAAAACAAAAACCACAATATTCAAGCCAAGTGGTGAGGTTTTTATACCAGATGTTGATGATGTCATTATATGAGATCTATCCAATCAAGAGGCTGTCAGGAGATTTAAGAAATCAAATTAATTAATCAATGCCATAAGCTAAACTAACCAAAAATAGTCATCTGATCCAGAAAAATGTTCAAAGGACACTCAAGGTAAAATTAAGTTAGGTACCTTATCCCCCGCGGGGGGGGTGGGGTTTGTTAAAAGATTGAAGGAACAAGATAACCCTTCACAAAATTTAAACATACAGCTACAGATGAAAGTGATGTTATACATGTTATAATTTTTGTTGTATCAAGACAGGTCTAAGCATCCATACCTACTATAGCGTGGAACCAGCATAGACAGCTGTCCACACTTGGATGAGTTTCTTGATACATAGAATTCGGCAACAACTGAAAGTAGATCATTGACCTCCTTCCCTGTATCTGTGAATATGACTCGTCCATCTGGCTGAACTACGATTTTTGAACTACTGGCCAAATCTCTCACAAAGTCCAGTATAGGCTTCGGGGCATGGAGTTGGCCACTTGGGTAGATAAGAGAAGGACCAAATGGCTGTTGATATGCATCAGTTTTCAATGCTTGTAACCCCATCAGGTCAGATAGTAAAGACACATCTAGTCCACTTCTCTCTACTTCACTTGGTCTGGACATAAGGAACTTCAAGATTTTGTCATGTTTTGTGCATTGCTCAGCAATTCCAAAGCTAAATAGTATTGAGTCTGGGTGGTCATCTGAATTCAAAAAACCAAGGCAATTAAATACATATCCAGCATAATGCAAATATACAAAGAAGCCAAAAAAAGTAATAAGCAGTGTGAATCATTCTACATGTCATCCTATAAAAAGACAAAAGACTACATTACCAACTACCCCCATTTCCATACCTTTATAATCGAACTCATTTAAAAAATCAGACACATTTCTTGATCATAATATATTTAGTTATTTGCTTATCTTTAACCACTGGAGTCATTCCCTTTCTCCACTAGTGCTTATTTTCACACAAACACACATCAACAATTTCAAGCACATGCACAAAAACACAAACCTAGACACAGTCCATATAAGAATCCAATAGTCCACTTAATATGCCCAAATGAAAAATACAATTTAACAAAAAGATTGAGATGCCATCAAAAGACCAGGGAACATTCATAAGTAATAACTCTCTAAGGTTGCATTTGACACAGATTCTGACAATGAGAAATCAGTCAACAAAGACTGTGATTTCCAAAACAGGATTTCTAGGAAAACTTTATACAAAAAGCAAAAACTAAAAAGGAACAATTTTGTCATCACTGCCATCATAATTGATGATACCATAACAAGCGAGTGATCAACACCAATAACCCTCTAAACATATTCACTGTAGTGTAAACTAGCAAGAAAGAGAGGTCTCATTATAAGAAGAGAAATAGAATGATGAAGAAATCCATTATCATTAAGACATTGATGATAAAAACACCTTAAATAAGATGGGAATGACTGAAAAGGGAATGCTGGCAAATTAAATTTGCTTTAAGGTATAAATTGAAACTATTGTCACACAAACTTAAGTCCCTCTGGATCTTAACGTGAAATCATTTGCAGAAGCATGCATTCTTTGGTTACTTCCGTTGGATGAACTCTTGAAAGATATTCTACCTTCAAAATTTGATGGAAAGAGGTCTACCAAACATGTTCCTTTTACATGCTACCACTAAATAAGAAATTAGATAATGGAGTCAAAGGAGAAATGAAACCGATAGAAAGCACAGTTTACTAGTTTCATTCATACATCTTCAAACATCCCTTGATTAAAATATACTACTACAAAGAGGGTAGCCAAACTTGGTCTCATCTTTTGATTTTTATCTCTACTAAAAATAAATAAATAAGGATGTTAAAATTACATAAAAAATTTTAAAATACAAGAATTTAAAAACAACAAATTCATCTCCAACATTTTTGCTTTGTTGTTTATCACTTAGCTTCCCACTATCTCCTTCTTCACAATAAACTCCAAATCTTTGTCAATTTCCTACCAAATCAAATAATTTCTTTCCTTTTCTTCCCACTATACGTTCGTACTTTTAAAGTATGAAAATTCACTTGAAAAAGGGGGGAGTGATAATTTAAAAGGATTATGTCAATAAAGGGCAATGATCTTCACTTCTCAAAAAAATAAAGGGCAACGATCTTTTAACAACAATTGCATCCAATAAATATCTGCAAACCTTGCACATCAATGAGCACAGGCCTTTTAACTGTTGAGTCAATATGGACAAACTGATTAGACTCGGATGACCCACTTATGGATTTCCATGGATCCTCACACTGATGTGGCCTCAAAGTAAGTGATCTTGATCTAATTAACTCGTGTCTAACTCCACAACTTGGCAAAAGGGGTTGAGAATCCTGCTTTAAACATGAAAAAAAAATGAGTTTTCAAAGCAAACAACCAATTATGGGACAGGATCATTTTGTAGTTTCATTTACTAACCAAGCTATAAAAAGCAAACATGTCAATGCATCAAGCAAATACTAAATGGAGCAACCACAAAAACTTTTTTTCCTGGTAAATGAACCACAACAACTAGGACCTAGATATTATATATAATGGCAAAATGAAACAAAACAACTGAAGACATGGAATTCAAAATGAAAACAATTAATGTAACAAGACAAGAATAGCAATTTAATTAAAACTCAAGATCTCAAATTTCAAAACTACTAACAACTACTAAGAACCAAATGATAGATAGTCAGGCATTAAGCAATATGAAACCAACTTTTAAGAACACCAGATTCCAGTAGCATAGTTCACATAAGTGGGAGGGGGGGGAGGGGGAAGCTTCTCTCTTCATGTTAGTACTAAATAAGTGAATTATATGTGAAATAGGAGTTCTTAAATCATCAAAAATGAATGCTTAACCAGCTATTAATTATCTCACTTATAATTTAACCATGTGAATTGACAGTTCTGCACAAGCTACTAGCATAATAAAACCATGAAAGTAATTGATTCTCCAGTTGTCTTAAAATTAAGTTAAAAATAAACTTTAATTAGCATCGAATGCACTAGAGCATGTGCTCTATTGAAATTGTTATTAGAACATGCATCAATAACGCATCTTACAAAGAAACAAAAAAATTAAGTTATAAATATACACTTAGGCCAGTTATTACTATTTATTCTCAAGCATGTGAAAGCTATTGAGCAATTCGAAATAAATCGGTAAAAGACTCAAGCAGGATCCCATCAAAATTCAAAAGTCAAAACCAGCAAACTGTCGTACAGATATACAACCTAAACCACTTGAAGATCTAAAACCCAGTAAATTTCACATAGAATTGCAACATATTGATATAATATAAGCCCAAAAAGCCAAGCTCTACTCTGAACATACATAAAACATATCAAACAATCATTAAAACATGAATCCCAAGAAAACCCTCTTGGGATTAGCACATATTTCAATAACCCAGATCCCCAAACCCATTACAATCAACTAATAAGCATGCTAATCAGCCAATTCCTACTACCACTACAATAAACCCAGTATCAAATAAGTAACATAGCAAACAAACCCAGAACCATATAATTAAGATTAAAAATAAAACTTGCGCTTTACCTTAAAGACTCTGCTTTGTTCTTGGTGCAAAACAAGCCCAGAAGGGTACCCATGAGAAGCCATAAGACAAAGCTCAACAACCATACCTAAGAGAAACCCAGTTCAGAAAACAAGTTCCTGAAACAAATCTCTCCCCTTTTGTGCCTTTCTCACACGTCCATTAACTTATCCATCCCCTACGCCTCAATATGACAAATCACAACTTGGTCTTTTGGGTGGCAATCAAAATTATAAAACAAATAATAATTAAAAAATGTAAAAGTTTGGATTTTTCTGATCCAATAATTTGATCCAGAATTGTCTGTACTTAGAATCTGTGGTACACACGGCCCTAGAGTCTAGATTACAGGTTGGACTACCACCACAAAGGTCCACAAGTGGACAATTTAAAGTTGGCAAAAATCACATTTTGGTACTTACATTTTCAGGCGATTCTCATTTTGGTTCCTAAATTTTATTTTTACCATTTTTAGTCCCTATTTAGAAAAACTTCATCCATTTTTGTCCTTTCCGTCAGTGCCCTAACGGCAAAATCCTAAGTGGCAAACGGAAGTGTGGGGCCAGAGAATTCATGGCCCAGGCCCACTCTACACTAGGGCCCAAGGCCTAAGCCGAGGAGAGCTATTTCCGAGGAGGCATAATGAAATCTCAAAAGGAGCATAAGGATATTGCCGAGGACGACCTCATGCTCAGCACCGTACAAAATGCCTGAAGAAAGGGACAAACTCAATATAAAGGCAAGACAAGAGAGAAAGATGTCAAAATCATAATACAAAACCCTGTATCTGACAAGCTCATACTCTAAACCATGCCATTTAACTTTTCCAACGACCACCCAACCACTCTAAGTATGGGTTGATAGGACAGGTCTGCACTACAGAAAGTAAAATTTACACGTGGACCCTAAAGGGGGGAAGGAACACTAGTATAAAAGGGAAAGAAAGCGCAGGGGAAAAGGGGGCTGGGGGGAGAGGGATGAGCAAAAAATCCCGCAAAGGGGAGAAAGGGGAAAGGGTACAGTGTTCCTCGAACACTGTCCGAGGACCAAAACCCTCCAACCCGCACTAATGGAAGGTTTAGCTAGTCAAGCCAAGCCCGCTCATGTAAGAGCTTCCATAAAAACTGCGACTAAACCGCTGACTTGCGCCCAAGGCCTTGCTTTTCAAACCCATTCTCTACAAATCATATTGTTAGGGCCCTTTGCATGCGAGCCCAACGTCATCCTTGGGTCGCTAAAAATCGTGCCCCTACAGGAAGTATTAAAATAATAATAAAAAAATTTATTTTGCCATTAAAAAATACTACGTCAGCATCTAAATTAAAAAAAATTAATTTATTAATTTTAATTAAATAAAAAATTAAAAATAGAATTAAAAACAAAAACAAGAACACAAACAACAAAATCAAGACACAAAATTTAAATTTACGAACACAAAATTAAAAACCAAAATCACAAACCCAGAAAATAAGAACACAAAATTAAACTTCAAATCCACATCAAATTAAACATGAAAACAAAATTTAAAACCCAAAAAAGTTGAACAAGAAATTGAAACCCAGCCATCAAGAAGAAGAAATGATGGAAGGTTTAATTCCATTTCTTCTCCAAGCCATCAAGAAAACGAAGCCATCAATTTGTCATCTCATAGGCTAACCCGAATTGAATTTCAGCCACCAGATACGCCATAAACCCAAAACCCCACAAACCCAGATCGGAATACAACAGACACCACAAACCCACAAACCTAGACCACAAACCCAGAAACCCAGATACATCACAAACCTAGAAATCTACATACACCACAATCTCCGCCACCGGGTCCTGAGAAAAAGCCATTCACGTGCTCGGCGGTGACGTTCCCTCTGTTGCAGTCACTGACAGAAACCCACGTGTCCTCCAAGCTCAACCGCCTCATCTCCGAGTTCCAATCTCTCCCAGAACCAATCGACTGTGTCAAGCGCTTGCTTCACTACGCGACTCTGTTGCCGGAGCTGGAACCATCTACCAAGGTCGACTCGAATCGAGTCATGGGCTGCACAGCCCAGGTTTGGCTCCAGGCCGAACTGGGTAGCGACGGAAAGATGAGGTTTTTCGCTGACAGCGATTCCGAAATTAGCCGAGGCTTCCGCTCTTGCCTCGTTTAGGTTCTCGACAGTGCAGCGTCGGAGGAGGTGATGAAGATCACCACAGATGTTTGGGTTTTAAATTTGATGTTTTCATGTTTAATCTGATGTGGATCTGAAGTTTAATTTTGTGTTCTTATTTTTTGGGTTTGTGATTTTGGTTCTTAATTTTGTGTTCTTAAATTTAAATTTTGCGTTTTAATTTTGTTGTTTGTGTTCTTGTTTTTGTTTTTAATTCTTTTTATTTAGTTAAAATTAATATATTAATTTTTTAATTTAGATGCTGACGTGGCATTTATTAATGCCAAAATAAAATTTTTTATTATTATTTTAATACGTCCGTTTGCCACCTAGGATTTTGCCGTTAGAGCACTGATGGAAAAGACTAAAATGGATGTTGCTTTTCCAAATAGAGACTAAAAGCGGTAAAAATAAAATCTAGGGACCAAAATGAGAATCGCCTGAAAATGTAGGGACCAAAATGTGATTTTCACCTTTAAAGTTAGGACAAAATTTCAGGCACAGTATTTTAGGTTGTCACGTCACTATTTAACTTTAAAAAAAAAATACTTTCATCTCATAAAAAAATTTTACATAATAAAATCTTTAAAATAGAATCTTAAAAACAGCACCGATATACAGTATTTAAGTCCTATCCTTAAAGTTACGTCTTAGTTCTTTGTAGTTTTGTTTCTTCTTGTTGGACTCTACGAATTGGGAGCTTTTTTGAGTTTTCCTCGGTGGTCCTTAGAGCATCCACAGCAGTGGAGCTAAATTTTTAGCAAGTTAGCTCCACCAAAAGTTACTTTATCTATTTTACCTACACACATGTTGCAACAGTGGATCTATTTTAGCTTTCAACACAATAAAATAATATATTCATCACAATAAAATAATATTTCTACTACAATAAAATAATAATATTTCTACTACAATAAAATAATATATCACCACCACCACCACTAGCAGCAGTCCACAGCAAAGAAAAAAAAAACCCAAATCTTCAATCCAGACCAAACAAAATCACCAACCGAAGACAAACCCAACACAATTCGGAGACGAGAGCTTGATGAGTGAGAGAGATGAGAGCTTGCAATGGCGTGGGTTGGGCTGGGACAGCGACAAACGGCGTGGGCTGGGCTGGGACGACGACGGCGTGGAGAGCTTGATGAGTGAGAGAGATGAGCGCTTGTGATGGCGTGGGCTGGGCTGCGCTGGGACGGCGACGGATGGCGTGGGCTGGGCTGGGACGGCGATGGCGTGGAAAGCTTGATGAGTGAGAGAGATGAGAGCTTGCAACGGCGTGGGCTAGGCTGGGATGGCAACGGACGGCGTGGGCTGGGGCTGGGACGGCGACGGTGATGAGTGCTTGATGGAGTGAGAGAGATGAGTGAGGGAGATGAGTGTTTGATGAGTGAGGGAGATGAGTGCTCTGATGAGTGCACGGTGAAGATATGGAATAAAAGAATGAAAAAAATAAGATGAGTTTTATTATTTTAATCGGTAGTGGGATTAAAATTTTTTTTATTTTTTTTTTTAGATGAGTGCTACAGTGCACATCTATAGATAGATGTGCACTGTAGCAAATCAACTAAATTTTATGGATTTGGCTCCACTGCTGCAAGCCTTTTTTGCTATATTGGTGGAGCTAAAATAGCATTATAGTTTTTTAGCTCCACTGCTGCAAATGCTCTTACTTACTCCAAGATTTGCCACATCTTGACCGTTGGATTAGTCATTGCGGGGCCACCTATGAATAGAGTAATTTAGTTTTTTTTTTTTTTTTTTTTGAAAGAGATTTTATATATAAGACTAAAATGAATAGAGATTTATTAGCAATATACTACAATACAACAATTTTCATAACCATTTTTCCTACCGTTAGGTAAATTCTGTTTTTTAATAACATAATAATGTATAAGATTATCACTATATCACTATTGATTCATTGAACTTACTTTTATAGTTTTTTTTTTTTGAGAAATACTTTTATATTTTTATACTTTTACTAGACCAATTATGTTAAACTGCGTACAAGTGAAGAATGAAAGAGAACTGCCTAAGCTACAAGTAGTTTAGAATAGATATGCTTATATTGCAAGTAGTTTGTATATAGAATTAGTTAGAATTCTATTTTAACAGTTGTCAATTTTGTATTGGCTAGATTAGAAGTTAGTTACTGTTGTTAGTTTTTTCCCGCCTCTGATCCTAGTATATAAAGGCAGAGCTAAGATATTTATCAATATATGCATATACAGTTTTCTCATCTCTCTCCCATGGTTTGCTTGATTTCTTCCATTGATGAAGATTGTACGTGTGCTTGAATTCTAACATGGTATCAGAGCAGAGCTGGTTCAGAGTCTTCATTCTTGGTACTCTCTGAAATTGCTAGTTCAATTCTTTGCTTTTCCTTGTGCTTAGTTTTAGATCAAGTAGAAAATTTTCCTTTACATTTTCTATTTTCTTTCCTCTCTGTTTTGCTTTCTTTTGCAATCCTTAGCAAATTGAATTCAGAACTTAGGGTTTAGTAATTGAATTTCATTTGGATCTTAACTTGATTGTTGAAAGTTCAATTTTCATTTCTTGTGAAAGAACCTTAGGGTTTCTGTAGCTAAATTCATCATCTAAATCTTCACTTGTTCGGTGGATTTAGATTCAATTCTCGTTCTAAGAATCTTGAAGCTTTAGTTGTTATTCTTGTTGAATTTTGGTTTAGGGTTCATCAATCTTGGTTGTGGTATATCAGTTTTTGATTAGATAAACTCTGATTTGAAGAAATGGGTGATAGCACATCAAGTACCCTTGTTCCAACCATTCAGCCATGGGAAACTTCTTCTAGCCCATATTTCTTGTCTAACAGTGACAATCCCGGTGTGTCACTTGCTATTCAGCACCTCACTAAAGAGAACTACAGCACTTGGAGTAGAGTTGTTCTCATTGCCTTGGATGCTAAATCCAAAATAGGCTTCATTGATGGTTCCTTATTAAAGCCTCAATCAGTTGATCATCCTCTTTACACTGCTTGGTGCAAATGTAATAGCATTGTTCTAGCTTGGTTGTTCAATTCCATCTCAAAGGATCTTCAACCTAGTGTGGTCTACTTCAAGATAGCTAGGGAGGTTTGGTTGGATTTACAACACAGGTTTTCTCAAGGCAATGGGCCACGTATTTTCGAGTTAAGAAAGGAAACTTGCTCTTTAGCACAAGAGGATCTAAGCATCAGTAGCTATTACAACAAATTTAAGTCACTGTGGCAAGAACTTCAGATTATAGGACTTGTTCTTGTGGTCATCAGGCAGAAGACTGTGTCATTTCTTTTCTGATGGGCCTTAATGAAACCTATACCACAGTTAGGAGGCAGATTCTGTTAATGAACCCTATTCCTTCTTTGGGCAAGGTGTTTTCTCTTTTGCTTCAAGATGAGAAGCAAAGGAAGATTGGAAAGAAGAACACCATTGAGTCTTCTACTCTGGCAGTCAAGACTAATGGTTCTGCTAAATCCTTCAACAAGCCCAAATCTGGGAGACCTCAATGTACTCATTGTGGAGTTTTGGGACATGTAGCTAATAAATGATACAAGCTACATGGGTACCCTCCTGGTTATAAGTTCAAGACCAAGGGTTCACAAGTTGGTTCCTTTGCTAATAATGTTATAGAAACTCACAATTCTCCTGATGAAAGTGTGAATTTGACCCATTCAGAACATCAACAATTGCATAGTTTGTTGAATTCTCACAGCCACTTTGGTACTCAAGCACCACAAGAAGGAGGTTCAAACACACACCAAGTTGTCAATATCATCACTCAGCCTACCATTGGTCTTCAAGAACATGAGGTTTCAGGTATTTGGTCAGCTCCTTCCTTAGAATATTCTGTTTTCTATTCTAGTGTTGTCACAACTCATATTAGTTCCAGTGATTGGATTCTAGACTGTGGTGCTACAGACCATATGGTACATTTAATTCAATTCAGTTCTTTACTTCTATAACTTCCATAGTTCAAATCTCTATTACGTTGCCTAATGGTGATATGGCTAAGGTTACACATGTTGGGACTGTGCAAGTTTCTCCTACATTGCTCTTAGAAAATGTGCTTTACATTCCTAGTTTCTCCTTCAATTTGATCTCTATCAATAAACTAACTCAAACTTCATCTTGTTGTTGTATTTTCCTTTCACAATTCTGTCTCATTCAAGACTTACAACTGTGGAAGATGATTGGGTTGGGTAAGATGCAAGGAGGCATTTATACACTGCAAAGCAACTCTTCTGTTTCACTGCCAACATCTGTTTCTGATTTTCTTGCTAAGCTGTCTAGGTTTTCTTCTTTCTATTTCAACTCTTGTATTTCTGAAGTTGATAAACCTAGCTTATGGCATTGTAGGTTAGGTCATCCTTCCCCACAAAGATTATTCTTGTCGCAATCACTTGTACCAAATGTCATTACATGCAATATTAATAAAAGTTTTGATTGTTCTGTTTGTCCTCTTGCCAAGCAAAAAAGGTTGCATTTTCCCTCATCTGTTTCTTCTTCATCTTCTTGTTTTGAATTGGTTCATGCTGACATTTGGGGGCCTTATTCTACTCCTTCATTAAATGGATCTAAGTATTTTCTTACTTTAGTGGATGATTATAGTAGATGTACTTAGGTCTACTTAATGAAACACAAATCTGAAACTTCATGCTTAATTCAATCCTTTTATAATATGATTTTCACACAATTTAAGGTTCCTATCAAGATCCTTAGATTTGATAATGGGCCTGAGTTTTCCTTAAACTCCTTTTATGCTACTAAAGGTATCATACATCATCCTAGTTGTGTAGAAAAACCACAACAAAATTCAATGGTTGAAAGGAAGCATCAGCATCTTCTTACTGTTGCTAAAGCATTAAGGTTTCAAGCAAATCTTCCTTTAAAGTTTTAGGGTGATTGTGTTCTCACTGCCACTTATCTCATTAATAGAATACCTAGTCCCCTTTTGCATGATCTTACTCCTTTCCAAATGTTATTAGGTCATCCTCCTTCCTATAGTCATCTTAGATCATTTGGTTGCCTTTGTTATGCTTCAACCTTGGCAAGAAACAAGTCCGAATTTGATCCCAGGGCAAAGGCATGTATTTTTCTTGGTTCCATTTGGTACAAAAGGTTACAAACTTTATGATTTAGCTTTTAGAACCTGTTTTGTCTCCAAGGATGTTATCTTCAAAGAGTCATGTTTCCCTTTTAAACACTGGATTGCTAAATCCACTTGCATTCCTTCTTTCCCAACTTCTCATTCAATGTTTCCAAACTAACCTGTTCTACCTGAGTCTTGTCCATCACTTGTTTCTGCAGAACTTCCTACACCTATTGTTTCTGCAGAATTCACTCCTACTTTTACTACAGATATTGCAGCCCCTCCTAATGAGTTTCTTGATCTTGTGCCTCTTCATTCTGACCTAGAGCAGTCTCATTCTGCCCTTGCTGCTCTTGTCCCTCCTGTTACTTCCACTCTTGTTTCTCCATCATGCCACAACCTCAAAGAAAATCCTGAATTGCAAGCAATGATGTGGATGCAGTGAACTCTTTCAAGCAATTTTTGGATAGTAAATTCAAGCCTAAGGACCTTGGCACATCGAAATACTTTCTTGGCCTTGAGGTGGCTAGAACTACAAAAGGTATCTCCTAATGTCAAAGGAAGTATACATTGGATCTTCTTGCTGATACAGGTTTGTTGGCTAGTAAACCTACAAGCATACCTATGGAACAATCTGCCAAATTCAGTAACTCCATTAGTGAACCAATTTTAGATATTTCATAATATAGAAGGCTAATTGGAAAGCTTCTTTACTTAACCTTGACCAAGCTTGATATATGCTATCTAGTACATAAATTGAGCCAATTTATGTGTTCCCCTAAAGTTCCTCACTTACAAGTAGCTTACATAATCATTAAGTGCTTGAAGAAGACACCAGGCCAGGGCTTGTTCCTTTCTGTAGATTCAAGTTTATAATTGAAAGCTTATTGTAATGTTAACTGAGTAGCTTGCATTGATACAAGGAGATCTGTTTCAGGTTTCAGTGTATTTCTAGGGGATTCTCTAATTTCCTGGAAATGTAAGAAACAGCAAATTGTTTCAAGATCTTCAGCTGAATCTAAATATAGGGCTATGGCCACAGTGACTAGTGAAATTATGTGGTTAATTGCCTTGTTCAAGACTTTTGGGGTGCACCATACACAACCTGCCTACTTGTATTGTGACAGCAAGACTGCTTTGTACATTGCTACCAATCCTGTGTACCAAGAAAGAACAAAACATGTTGAAGTAGATTGTCATTGTATTAGAGAGAAAATTCAAGATGGCGTTATCAAGACTTTCCACATTCCAACAAGGCATCAAATGGCAGATTTCTTCACTAAAACTCTTGGACAAAAGCAGTTCTTTGATCTTCTTTCCAAGAAAAACTTGATAAATATATATAGTTCATCTTGAGGGGGAGTGTTAAACTATGTACAAGTGAAGAATGAAAGAGAACTGCCTAAGTTACAAGTAGTTTAGAATAGATATGCTTAAACTGTAAGTAGTTTGTATATAGAATTAGTTAGAATTCTGTTTTGACAGTTGTTAGTTTTGTATTGGCTAGATTAGAAGTTAGTTACTGCTGTTAGTTTTTTCCCTCCTCTGATCCTAGCATATAAAGGCAGAGCTCAAATATTTATCAATATATGCATATACAGTTTTCTCATCTCTCTCTCATGGTTTGCTTGATTTCCTCCATTGATGAAGATTGTATGTGTGCTTGAATTCTAACAAATTACAATATATCATCTATGAAAAAGTTTATGAAATTTATTACTATGTATTTAGACTGATTTGAGTGATGGATTAATGGGAAAGCTAGCACGTGATTCATATACACTGAAATAGTAAACTAAAAAAAATCTATCAGGTTTTTTCAAAGGAGTGGCCAAGATTGTGACATGTGGCCCTGCTTTTAGCTTGGAAGCTCATTAATTTCAGATGGTTTTTTTTTTTTTTTTCAATGAAATTAGAAGTATATGAATTTTTTTTTAAAAAAAAAAGTGGAATTCATATTACTTTGATTGAGTGATTTTGCAAGCCATGGCTTCAACCGTTTGTGAGATTGTCTGGTTAATCTTTTTGTTTAAAGACCTTCAAGTGAATTACTTCCAGGAAGCCTAGTCAGGCTGATATATATTATAGCAGCCAATCCTGTTTATCACGAGATGAATAATTAAACAATTAATCTTTTCTTTTTCTTTTTTTACTTATGGGAATACAAATAATCTTTTGTTCACTATTTGAATGAGAAAATAATAATAAAATAAGGCAAAGTGATTAATTCAATACTTTTAAGATGTTGAGTTTGGAAAATTCTTAGTAAAATTGTGGTTTTTCCTCTCTTATTTATGGTAGACCGTATAATAAAATTAATAAGTGAACATTACTATATTTATGAAAAGAGTAAGTATTATTCATTATACTCTGAGAGTACTTAAGAATTATTCGTTGAGTTCAACGTTCAAATGCTTAAATTCACGATGGCTAAGCTGGTATAAGTGGATGATAAGTTGGTGATGTGGAAGGTTTCAGCTAAATATTAACATGGTACTATTATTAATATTTTGATGTGATATTTTGATGTGGAATAGGAATTTTAGGTGTCTACACTTTTCAATACTATCAAAATTTTTTTTTTTAAGATTTTTTTTTTTGAGGAACTATATTTAAGAATTTCAATATAACATAATTTTGTCCTTTTAGAGGCTCTTGACATGAGAAAATCTTATAAAATTGACATGATTAAATTATAAATTACAGGATTGAATTGAATTTTGAACAAAGTCAGAGGTTTAATTTCAATGCCTTCGACATGCACACAATAATCTCTCCATAAAACTAACATAATTAAATTATAAAGGGTAAACTACATATTTAGTCCTTATCTTATATACTATATTTCAATTTGATCCCTAATTTTTCAATTGTATCAATTTGGTCCCTAACATTTTAGTTTTGTGTCAATTTAGTTCCTACCATTATCTTTTGGATGAAAATTTATGACGTGTTTAATGGTCGAAACAAAAAATTAGCTTACGTTGATGAGACAATAAACTTAAATTTTATTTTGACCGTTTGTCATGTCAACAATTTTCATCTAAGATATAATATCAGGGACTAAATTGACATGACATTGAAAGGTTAGGAATCAAATTGACACAATTAAAAGGTTAGGGACTAAATTGAAATATGGTGTAAAGGTTAAGAACCAAATATATAGTTTACCCAATTATAAATTATAGGACTGAATTAAATTTTGGACAAAGTCAGAAGTGTAATTTCAATGCCTTGACATGCACACAATAATCTCATCATATCATGTATATTTTATCAAAGATGAAGCACAATTGTAAGTTGTAACCTAAATTTTATTTGAATTAGCTTCTAATTATTGTCTAACTTTGTGTCACATGTTTAATTTATTTTTCTTAACTATGATACCAAATAATTCATTCATATTACTCAATATAAAGTTTCTCAAAAAAAAAAATATTACTCAATATAAAGTCGAGATAACCATCTCACTCACTTATATTAGAACCTCATCATCATTAATATTATTAAATATTTTCGGGTGTAAAGACAGGTTACATCCAATTTTCATCTTAGAGTTACGGTGATTTGATAAGGGATAGGGTGAGATGGAGAGTGTTGTGCATAGCTGCACATAGCATAGACAGATAAAGATTAACCAGTTGATTATGCAGCCAATCATTCAAAAGAAAATATAAGAGGGAGCCAAAATGTTAAAGTGAATTCGACAGTGATAGCATCGAATTCACTTTAATTTCCACATTCTCAATAACAATTTCAAGGTTTTTTTTTTTTTTTTTTTTTCCTGTGAATTAGACAGTAAAGTGCAGACTTATGCCATCGCCTATAGGCTATAGACTAGATTCTCTTTAGTTCAATAGTGCAATTAATTGTCGAGTTTATGAGTTGCCACTTCAACCACAATCATTCAATTAGCCAGCCTAGCTAGCAGCCGAGTCAACAATGATCTAACAAATCAACTAAGCATGAATTCGATACTCAACACCCTCTTGTGAACTGATATTTCCACTTCAACATGTGTAAGTATTTTACGCCACCATTTGTATAGAATTTGACCATATAATTTTTTGGGAGGATTAATGAGTGGAAGTAATTATTAATATATAATATATAATATGGAAATAGAAATATAGAACTATCTTAATTTTTGTTGTAGTCTTCTATTTATAAGAAATTTTGTCATGTTCTTAGTATATTTTGTTAAGGTATTAACTATCACGTGAAATTTTTTTTTTTAAAAGAAAATGTCTAAAGATAAAACAAATTGCCATAATATTGTGGTAGATCTTCATATAATATTTTATTATTTTAATTAATTTTATATTTAAGTATGATATATATATTAAAGGTATGATAAGCTTATATCTTAACTATTGTGAAAATATTATGATATTTTGTTATGGCGGTTGTGGCGGGCAAAAAATATTGCCAACAAAGTTAACGGTTTTAAACGTGTTATATCTTGCTCACACAATTAATTTTTAGAGATGGGATGCAAGGTCAACCTTTAAGTACCCATTTGAGATAAATAATGATGTTGGGACTATGCTCAAGTGAGATGTAAATGTATTCAATTAAAAAAAGCCTTGAAATGGCTAAGTGTTAGTCCTCAGGTTTAGTCCAAGGATCAAGTTACAATTGAGTAGTCTCTCTCCCTTCTTTTTATTAAAAAATCCTCCCTTTGATCTAGGTACTTCTTGACTTTATATAGTTAGTCAAAATGTATCTGGACTCTACATTTGGAGGGTTAGAATCAAACTTTCCTGATACTTGTCCCATCAAGACCTTGTTAGAAAACTTCTACACTAAGGTATGAGCTGTGTGTATACTATTCAAGGTCATTTCCCCATTAATACAGTCAGCTAAGTTGTTGTAGTGCATTTAATCTAGGGGGAACTAGCTGCTTTGTCCTTCCTCTTTCTTCTCTTTTTTGCTAAACGCCAATTTACCCTCTTTTCACCCTCGGTTTGCACTATGCTACCTCTAGCTCTAACTCTCGACTTTCCAAGGTTAAGTAGGCGTCCGGGACCCTCGTTAACTGTGGCCATTTTGCCCCTGCATGAGTTAGGTGAGAACTTTCTGAGGACATTCTGCCAATATTTCCCGAGGTTTGATTTCTCAGAAATGCCCCTATCCATCTTACCAGTTGTTTTGGATCCTCGTCCCACACATTAGCCCCCCAAAACCTCGCTTTCCGTTATTGCCCTAAGAGAGGGAGGTTTTGACAATTTAGGGTTGGCCGCACTGGCACACTTTCAATATGTTCCCAAGTGAAAGTGTCCCTTCAACTAACTGCGACATGCTTCTGACGCTTTGAAATCCACGACGCCGTAATAAATGCTGCAGGTGGCTTGTTGTCCCCCACGTTCTATGGTAAGATCACAATCCTACGGTCTCTGTTCCTCCACCAAAGAGAAGGGAAAACTGCCGCTTCTTTTTTGACCCTTATATAAAAGGGGGATATGGGGGTACTGACCCTATATTTCTCTTTTTAGAGCAAAAACTTACTCCCCCCTTCAAATAACTCCCCCAAGGAGCCCTTCTTCCTAAATTTTGTAAGTGTTTTCGTGATTCTTTCTTCTTTTGATAGATTTTTAGATCTTCTTTTCCTTTCATCTTCTTTCTTTCACCAATGGGTAGATTTTTTAACTTAGTTGATACCCCTGAGCATAAAGAAGAGTTCAAAAAGTACTATAGGATTCCTAGTAACGTGTCTATAGAGCATTGTAATTTGCGGGAGTGGCATGAGAAAAGACCCACTCAGTCCGTAGCGATTCCTATGATAGCATTTATTGAGGAAGGAATGAGGATTCCTATAGGTAGGGCAACTAGGGATTTTTTGAATCTTTTTAGACTTTGCCCTACTTAGTGTGCCTCGAACATGTTTAGGATATTGGGTAGTGTAGATGCAATAAACGACAAGATGGGTATAATTCTTACCCATCACGTCATAAACTAGGTCTATAGCTGCCAGAGGAATAACAAAGTGGGATACTACCTAAAAACTAGGGTTCCTGCCGTTAGATTAATTTCTTGCCTCCTCAAGACGAACAAAGGCATGGACAAAGATTTTCTCATCGTTTTAGGGGAGTGGCATGATGGACTTCACTGCCCGACCATAGATGGCAATCGAGGTGGGGCAGCTTAGGGACACCTTTAAGATCTTGTGTTGTTTAGGAACTAAAACACTAATATTCTATCTCTATTTTTCTCTGTTGATCCTTTTTCTCACTTTTTTTTTTTTTTTTTAGACAAAAAAGCTACTGCCAAAAGAGAAAGCTTGGTGAACTTCAAATTGTTGAACCAAGTCCTAAGATCCGAGATCTTCCCAAACCAAGACAGCCAACTTCAAGCAGTGCAGTCATCCTTGGTTTCAAACCAATTTCCACCCACTTCCAAGTTTCTAAGAATGTGATCAAGGCCAAAGACCCGCATCTCGTATTGGTTGACATGGTTGTTAAAGGGTTCATTCGAAAGCCTCCTCCTACTAGAACTCAACTTGTGGAACTCCCCACCCTAACTGAAACTCAACCCTCAGTCGAAGAAGTCATCTCCTCAGACGACAAGGTTGAAGCTCAGTTTGAAGAGGTCGAGGAGGAAACCGAGGAAGAAAGTACTGAGAGCCTCGTCCGTAACAAGAACTTTGAGATTCTCTACAATCGGGACGTGACCGAGGACGTAGTATCCACCTCGAGGTCGGTTACAATTGCAGTTAGTGAGGATCAAGAGGTAGTAGAAATCCAGAGGCAATGGTGATAGAAAAGAAGTTGCCCGACCTATTGTCCTTATTGGAGTCCCACGTAGGGGGGTGCTACCCTAGAAATTCCTGTGGTACCCAAGCCTCCGACGCCTATCCCTCCTCCTCTTATCCAAACTAAACCAGTTGACAAGAAACGAAAGAAGGATAAGAAGGGAGGAAAAAGCCCTGCCGAGGAATGGGAGATTTCAGAATAAACTCCTCCTGAACAAACTAAGGTTGCCAAAGTCACTCGATCTCAACAAAGGAGGAGAGGGAGAGACTTCAAAGGTGGTTTCGGAACGCCGCCCTTGAGTTTCGAGCTGGAAAACCCCCCTCCCCCTTAGTATTGGATGGAGCCCCCATTCCCTCAAATTCCTCAATCCACAGATTTAATAATGGAAGGGCAAGCTATGTAGCCAACTCGGTTAAGCAAGCGCTCCTTCTACCTCAGGACATGGCCGAGCTTCGTAATTTAAAGAAGCACGAAATGTTTCTATCCCTAAAGGGGGACTTAGCCCTAGTACGCTTCCCTTCTTCTCTTATTTCCTTATTTACTTCTACAATGTTTAACTTTTAACTCCTTCTCTTTATTCATAAATTTCTAGGCCACCCAAGCAGCACATGTGGCCAAGGAGTGGGTTGACCAAGCCCTTTATGAAAAGTAAAAGGAGGAATCTAAGCGCTATGCTGCCCAAAAGGTCCAAGCCCAAACTGACAAAAAATTGAAGGAGACCCTCTTTAAGCTGTCCGAGTGTGATAAAGCCTGGAAAAGTGTTGAGGCCTCGATTGAGAGCTCTGAAAGGCAAGCCCGAGAACAACTACGCCATTTAAGAGAGTCAGAAGGTCAATTTACTCTTGCCCAAGATAAGATTGCAGAATTGACAAATGAGCTAAAACAAAAAGCTGAAAAGATGAACAAGGTCGAACAAGCAGTGTACAATCTGGAGCAGAAGGAAATTGCAACATACTTAGAGTCTCAGATCCCAGTTGTTTGCCGAGACTTTTGTCTTCAGACTTGGATCGAGGCTTTAAAAGCTGCTAGCGTGGACCCTTCCTCGAGGCTGAGGAATTCGAAGAAGGTGTTCTACCCCCAGCAATCAAAGAAAAAGCACTTGCTCCAACTTCTCCCAGCACTGCTGCTCCTGCCCATGTTGAAGACCAACCTCCTGCATCTAGTGATAAAGCTCCGACAACTTCTGCTACCGCCAAGGAGACTCCTTCCTCGAACAAGGTCCCCTTTTCAGTTAAAGTTGCTATCTCTAGGCCACAACCTTTTGCTGAGGAGCAGACCACTAAGGATGCAGAGAAGGAGAAACTACCCGAGGTCCAAAGAGCAAAATAGATATCAGGCCAAGGGTTTTTTTTTTTTTTTTACATGTGGCCACCTTTTGTACTACAGCCTCCACTTATTGTAAAGAAGTTTGTTAGTTCATCAATGAAAAAGCTTCAACCTATCTTTCGTTGCATACACTCTCTTTTTACTTTTTACTCATTATTTTTAGTAGTAATGTTCAACATTATATTGATATACACGACAAATTACCTTGTCTTCATGAACTTTACCATATATTGATGTTTGACTTCACATACATCTCTATTTTCAACTGTCTTTAATTTTTTTTTTTTTTTAAAAGATCCTTATTCTGCAATCCAAGATATCAAGTTTTTCTAGGTTTGGTGTCATACTTGCAAAACTTGAAGGTGAGCTTTTCCAAAACTGATTATCAAAGTTGTCAAATTTGGCTGAAGTCCTACTTGTATTTATCAAGAAAAATACGTGTTAATTTACCCAAAGTAGGTGATCCGAGGAATCGAACCTGTTCGAGGTTCTATTTAACCCTTAGTAACAAGTTAGGTATTAATTTACCCAAGGCAAGTGATTCGAGGAATCGAACCTAGTTGAGGTTCTGTTTAACCCTTAGTAACAAGTTGGGTGTTAATTTACCCAAGGCAAGTGATCCGAGGAATCATACCTAGTCGAGGTTCTGTTTAACCCTTACTTATATTAAAACCATTGTTAACCAAAACAAAAACAATTTTAATGCTTAATACGTCTTGATTTTCAATACATACATAATCATTTATAGGATTTTAAACTAGTAAAATATTTTCGTAAGTTATTTACATTCCATGGTCGAGGGACTACAATTTCATCCAAATCCTCTAATTGATAAGACCTCGTTCCAGCTACTGAGGTCACTCAATAAGGTCCCTCCCAATTGGGACCAAGCTTTCCCCAAGAAGGATTCTTCATACTTCCAACCACCCTGCGCAGGTCACAGGACAAGGTCCCCTAAAATGAACATCCTTGCTTTTACCCATTTTAAAAATCTTTGCCTAAGTCTCTGTTGATATTGTGCTAATCTTACTACAACGACCTCCCTTCATTCATTAGCTTAGTCGAGGACAAGGGAGAGGAGCTATTCATTGCTGCTACCGGTGAACTAGAACTAGTTAGACCTTAACGTTGGAAAACCAATTTTTGTAGGGATAACTGCTTCAAATCCATATGTCAGAAAATGGAGTCTCTCTAGTGGATTTTCTAAGAGTCGTGCGATATGTCCATAAAACATGGGGTAACTCTTCCACCCATCCTCCCTTAGCACTTTCTAATCTCTT
The DNA here is from genome assembly GCF_001633185.2 of Quercus lobata. Lineage (NCBI taxonomy): Eukaryota > Viridiplantae > Streptophyta > Magnoliopsida > Fagales > Fagaceae > Quercus > Quercus lobata. The sequence goes on along the minus strand of NC_044915.1, from coordinate 22,835,764 downwards.
CTTCAAACCATCCACAATAACTTTATTTGTGGCCTCCACTTGGCTATTACTATAAGGATATGCTTTGGTGGAATACCTCTTCTTTATCCCCAAATCACAGTAGTATCTCCAAAAGGCTGTACTGTTAAATTAAAGCCCATTATCCAAGATGAGATTGTTTGGAATCCTAAATCTCATTACAATATTCTGCCATACGAATCTCTTTACATCTTGGTCTCAGATATTTGCTAGGGGTTCAGCCTTTACCCATTTGGTAAAGTAATCGATAGCAATGAGAAGATATCTTTGATTCCCTATCGCCTTAGGGAATAGTCTAACAATATCCAACCCCTATTGGGCAAAAGGCCAAGGACAACTCAATGGATTCAGAGCTCCCCCTGGCTGGTGGATATTGGGAGCATATCTCTAACACTGATCACATTTTTTAACATACTCTTGGGAAGATTTCTGCATACTCGGCCGCCAATAACCTTGTGTTAAAGCTCTATGGGAAATGGATCTTCCTCCTATATGACTGCCATAAATTCCCTCATGCAGTTCTTCCAACAACACTTCCACCGCCTCAAGATGAATACACAACAGATACGGCCCCGAATACGAGCACTTGTATAGTTTCTGATCCTCGGACAGCTAAAACCTCGGTGCCTTTCTACGGATTTTCTCCGCTTCGATTCTGTCCTCGAGCAAGGTTCCTTCTTTAAGAAATGTAACTACAGGGTCCATCCAACATGGGCCCACTCGTGTGAAGTGTACTCCTACTGGAATTTGTGTATCATAAGCAGGAGTTGCATGGTCTTCTACGAGTATAATCCTCATAAGTTTTTCTTTACTTGAAGTGGCCAAGGTTAGTCAGCATGAGAATTTTTACTTCGAGGAACTTGCTCCAAGGTAAAGGAATAGAAGCCGTCCGATAAACATTTCACCTGATTCAAGTACCAGAGCATCCTCAAATCTTTTCCTTCAAAATCATCCCAAACCTGTCCAGCTATGAGCCTAAAATTACAGTACGCCCTGACAGATTTACCTCTGAGCTCCCGAACTGCAACTAACCCTGCTTGGAGGGCCTCATACTCAGCCTCGTTGTTCGTCGCTGAGAAGCCAAGCCTTAAAGATTTTTCCAATGTAATCCCCTTTGGCGAGATTATCATGATTCCAATTCCTGACCCCTTTTGGTTAACCACACCGTCCACAAATAACTGCCACGATTGCTGAGTTGCAATTAAACTCATTCTTGTTGCTACTTTGGGCTTTCTTACCACCTCGAGGTCACTGGGGCCTAACTCTTCAACGAATTCTTTGAGGCAAATACTTGATGTCAAATGCACCTAGCATAGTTCCCCACTTTGCCACTCTTCCAGTGTAGTCTAATCTCCAGAGTAACGCTTGCAAAGGCAATTGGGTCAAGATGATCACTGTGTGAGCTTGAAAATAGTATGGTAGCTTCTTTGTGGCATGAATAACAACAAGGAGAGCCTTCTCAAAAGGGAGATACCTAACCTCTGCCTCCTGAAGAGATTTGCTGACATAATACACTGGTTTTTGAATTCCTCCATCAACCCGTATCAGGACCAAACTTACTGCATGCTGCACAACAACTATGTATGCATACAAAACCTCCTATTTCTCTGGTCTAGACAAAACTAGTCGATGGGCCAGATATGCCTTCAACTCCTTAAAAGCTTTGTCACACTCCTCGAACCAAGAAAAATCCTTCCACTTATGTAATAGCTAAAAGAATAGTCTACATCAATCAGCCAACTGTGATATGAACCTATTCAAAGCCGCTGTCATTCTAGTAAGACACTAGACTTCCTTCGGATTCCGAGGAGGGTGCAAATTATGAATAGCCTTAATCTGGTTGGGGTTAACCTCAATCCCTCTATGGGTGATCATATAACCCAAAAACTTCCCGGACCCTACACCAATAGAACATTTAGAAGCATTTAAATGCAATTTATGCCTTCTCAATATTGCAAAAATTTCACCAAGATCTATGAGATGCTAGGACTCTTCTTTACTTTTTACCACCATGTCATCAATGTAGACCTTCACGTTCTTTTCCAATTGGTTCTCAAACATCCTCATCACCATTCTTTGATATGTAGATCCAGTATTCTTCAAGCCAAAAGGCATTACTCGGTTATAATTGTTTCCTGTTGGGGTATGGAAAGCTGTTTTCTCTTGATCAGATAGTGCCAAAGGGATTTGGTGATATCCTTGAAAAGCATCTAGAAAAGTTATTCTAGGGTGCCCAAATGTTGCATCTACTAGCTAATCTATCCTCGGAACAGGAAAGGGATCCTTAGGGCAAGCTTTATTAGGGTCTGTAAAGTCCACGCACATTCTCCATTTCCCCGACTTCTTCCTTACCACTACGGTGTTGGCTAGCCACTTGGGGTAAAATATCTCCTTTATCACCCTTACTTATTTAAGCTTCCAAACCTCCTCCTTTATTGCCTCGACGTGCTCTTTAGATGAACGCCGAGTTTGCTACTTCTTCAGAATGGCCTTGGGGTTAACATTTAAATGGTGACAGATGAACTTTGGATCAACCCCTATGCTTCATACGTACTTCAAGCAAAATAGCCAGATTTTTCTTCAAAAAATCTGTTAACTACCTTTTATCTTCTGATGGGAGTTAAGTTCCGACTTGGAAATACCTTTCTTCATCCTCTTCAATGAGAATTTTCTCTAATTCCTCACATGATACTAAACAGTCCGAGGAGACTAACAACCCAGGCTGTGATTGCTATAAGGCTGGTCTTATCTCCGAAGAACTCACCTCGGACACACGGTGGCTAACCACTGCTACCATACATTGTCTGGCCACTGCTTGGCATCCTACTAGCTCGGCCACTCCCTCATCAGTGGGATGTTTCAACTTTACATGCAAAGTTAAGGACACTGCCCCTATAGCGTGTAGTCATGGCCTAACAAGGATGGTCGTATACAAAGAGAAAGCATCCACCACTATAAAATCCACACTCACTATCTTATCTCATGTCTGTATAGGTAGCCGGATCATCCCCTTCGGGATAGTAGCGTTCCCATCAAACCCAATCAGAGGAACATCGTACTTGCTTAAGTCCTCTGACTTAAGCCCTGGACCTTTGAATAGATCAGGGTACATGATTTCAACCCCATTACCTTGATCAATCATCACTCTCTTGACATCAAACCCCACTATTTGCAAGGTTACTACCAACGCATCATCATGTGACTGAATTGTTCTTTCCTTATCTTCCTTATAGAATCCTAAGATTGGCTAATCTGGAATCCTGGGCTTTCTACGTGATGCTTCTCCTTCATCTTCTTCTAACTGTGAAGATACCACCATTACTGGGCTGACCGAGCTAGAGTCCCTTCTCAGAGATGCGAAGATGAAATTTATTGTTCCCAAGGATGATCGGGAAGCTTCGCTTCTCTGAGATTCGACTACAGGCTACCCTTCTTGACTAGTCGGCTGTTGCAAAAACTCCTTCAACTTGCCAACTTTGATTAAATGATCAAGGAAGGCTTGTAAAGTCCTACAATCCTCAGTTGTATAACCTAGGTCCCGGTGGTATTGATAGTATAAATTCTGATTTCTTTTAGTGGGATCTCCTCCCATTCTATTTGGCTATTTAAAATAAGGCTCGTTCTTGATTTTCTCTAACACTCGATATATGGGCTTTTTGAACACCGAGTTTACCGCTTGGGGACCAATAGGGTTATGGGGAAAAACTCCCTCCTTAGTCGGGAAGACATAAATTGACTTAACGAATTATCCCTTCGATCAGGGGTGAAAGACTTGGTTTTTTCCCTTGCTAGAATTCTGGTTATCCTTGACCCTTTTATGCTCCTTAATTCGATCCATCAATTGATGCATATTCCGACATGGTTTCATAGTAAGCGACTTATACTGATCAGAGTGTGTAGGAAAGCCTACCTTAAAGGTTCGTACAGCAACATCTTCAAAGTCTCCATCAATCTCATTATAAATTTCCCAATATCTATTAGAGTAGTTTTTCAAGGTTTCACCCTCTTTCCTGGACATTGAAAGTATAGAGTCTAGAGGCCTTGGGACCTTGCTGCATGTCACAAACCTCGCTCTGAATGCCCTTGTTAGCTCCTCAAATGTATAGATCCCTCCTCAAGACTATCAAACCACCTCATGGCCACCAGACCAAGGCTTGAGGGGAAGACTTTGCACATTAGGGCTTTATTCTTGGAATGGATGACCATTCTTTCATTAAAGTGACTCACATGTTCAACAAGATCGATCTTACCATTATAAATGGTAAAAGTGGGCTGATTGAAGTGACGTGAGAGCTTGGCCTACTTAATACGCCGAGAAAAAGGGAAGCGGGATATCTGGAGAAGAGCCTTTCCCATGGCATCATGCCCCTAGCCTTTCCTTGGTGGTGTTCTAGACCTTCTATGATAATGTTTTCCCCTAGAAGTGCGATGGGATGACGATGTGAATGATTCACTAGGCGGAGTTCTACTTCAAGGTCAGTAAGTTCCGTCGCTTTGAGAGCTTGAATCTTGCTCTGAGGTAGGAGTCCTATCCTCCCTTATTGGAGTCTTGTGACAAAGTCGTCAGCATAACCATTCCACCTTTTTCTCCAGGTTATGCACTTCCTCATCATGCAAATTATGACTGGTTTCATGCGGACCATGGATTCTAATGATCCACTTCGCCTAGGACTCGCCATGCTAATAAGGTTTTACAGGAGTACTTTAGGAGACAATTCCCACAAACAGTGCCAATTGTGGCAGGTAAAAAATATTGCTAACAAAGTCAATGGTTTTAGACATGTTACTTTTTGCTCACATAATTAATTTTTAGAGATGGGATGCAAGGTCAACCTTTAAGTACCCATTTTGAGATAAATAATGACATTGGGACTACGCTCAAGTGAGATGTGAATGTATTCAATTATAAAAAGCATGGCTAAGTGTTTATCGTCGGGTTTACTCCGAGGATCAGGTACAATCGAGTAGTCTCTCTCCCTTCTTTTTATCAAAAAATCCTCCCCTTGATCTAGGTACTTCTGGGCTTTATATAGTTAGTCAAAATGTATCTGGACTCTACATTTGGAGGGTTAGGATCAAACTTTCTTGATACTTTTCCCATCAAGGCCTTGCTAGAAAACTTCTACACTAAGGTATGAGCTGTGTGTACACTATTCAAGGTCACTTCCCCATTAATGCGGTCAGCTAAGTTGTTGCAGTGCATTTAATGCAGGAGACTGGTTGCTTTGTCCTTCATCTTTCTTCTCTTTTTTACTAAATGCCAATTTACTTTTTTCACCCTCGGTTTGCACTGTGCTACCTCTAGCTCTGACTCTCGACTTTTCGAGGTTAAGTAGGTGTCCTCAAGACCCTCGTCAACTGTGCCATTCTGCCCCTGCATGAGTTAGGTGGGAACTTTTTGAGGACATTCTGCCAATATTTCTCAAGGTTTCATTCCTCAGAAATGCCCTATCCATCTTACCAGTTGTTTTGGATCCTCGTCCCCCACAGTAGTAGAACAACATTTTTTTTAGGACTAAACAAATATGGATGAACTAACTCTTATTTATAATTTGATGAGCAAATAAATATAAATGTCTTAGCTCTATTTCTAAATGCCCAATAAATGGGATCTAGTATGAATTGGGAGATTTATTTATTTTTAGATACTTCATTAATAGGTCAGCAATGAAATAGTAGCCATTTATGGCTAGATTATTGCAAGTGGGAAAAGCCTATAAACAATCAATGTTTGGATTGCCTTTCAAATCCTTTTTGTTTCCTTTCTTTGCCAAAAATTTGTAAAAGAGAAATGATACGTCTACAACATTTTTACGATATTTCTACAACAAATCCTAAGTGGCAAGTTGTTACTGGTTGTTATTGTTGGGGTAAAAAAGTAATCTTAGTGTTAGTTTCAAATTTGAACCAATAACAACTAACCACCTGTAATTTATTGTAAAAATATTGTTAACGTAGCATCTCTCTTTGTAAAAAGGGAACTTGGAGAAACTTCTTATATATAAAAGTGCCAATGCCCCTACAATGTTTTGCCATTATGCATCCAACGTTTTTCACTGTTCATCTACAGTGCAATTTTGGTGAGTCCCTCTATTTTGTCTTTTTGTGAAGCCAAAACGGTTCGTTTGGCTGAAATGTGAAAACCAAATAAAAAAGAAAGGAAAAGGAAGGCAGAGATAGAGGGTGAGAGGGCTAGAGAGTTCTGGAATCTAGAACTCTCTTTGCCTCTCAACCTCTATTTTTCTCTCTTTCTCAATGTCTAGAGAATTTTTGGAACGAGAGAGCAAGCCATGGTTGCTAATGGGTTTTTTTTGGACGTTTATGGTGGTATATTGGCCAATCTGAATAGAGCAAAGGGGCATGGGTAGATCAGAGTGAGGGAATGCTTTGAGTTGAAAGGTATAATCTTTTGCTTTCTTCCTTTTTGCTTCTGTATACTTTGCTTTTATTTATTTCTTTCTTTCTTTCTTCCAGATTTTGATATGTGTTATGGGTAGGTGTGGAAATGTTTCTCAAAAAAGCACAAACTCTGTGACTCACCGTTTACTTATCTTCTTCTTCTCTCTCTTTACACACGAAGATTCCCAAAAAAAAAAAAAGTGGAGCTCAAACGCTGTTTGTGATATCTGGGGATTGGTGGATGTGCGAGAGATAGACGGTTGCAAGTTTGAAACTCTGTTTTATTTACTTATTTTTTGGTTTTTGGTACTACAAAATCATGGTTTTTGGGAAAATTAGGGACTATTGGAATTAAACGGAAGGAAATTGAGGATTTTTGGTTTTTGTCTGATTTGAGTTTTTGTATGAAAGTTTGATTTTTTACTCGGATGGGTCAGAATATTTTGTGTTATATGTAGATTATATGAATGAAAGTTTGGATTTTTTTTTAGTCTGATTGGTTGAATTTGTGTTGTGTTTGCTATATGTAGGTGTTCTTTGAATTTATCTTTGCGCGTGGGGTTCACAGTTCGGATTTTTACTCAGATTAGATAATTTTGTGTGTTAATATTTGCTATTAGATGTTCTTTTGTCATATCATGTATATAATTATGTATGTATATGAATGAAAATTTGGGTTTTTTTTTATTTTTTTATTTTTTTATACTAATATCCGATTAATTTGGTGTATACAGGCGTTCTTTCTGCCGAGTAGGATTGGTTTTTCATAAATGAATTACTGTAATTTGTAATCTTCAGTAGAATGCCTTTTTGGTTGTTGGAGGTAAAGAGATTAGAGGCTTTATCTCTAATTTGAAAGGGGCCCTCTGGTTTGCCCCAAGCTTCAGTTAGTTGAGGTTTTGGCTGACCACCCACTGTGGTCCTTGAGATGGCACTGTGGTAAAAAAATTTGTGAACTATTCTTTATATTTTCATGGTTTTGTTGAATGTTATAGGCTTTTGAGGGTTTTAGATTTAGAGGTTTTTGTTTTTGTTCACACTCACTGTCATCAATTAGAGGTTTGTGATTCCCTGCACCAAATTCCTAGGCTTCAACAAAGCAAGATTGAGTTGTAATTTGCATGTTTGCTTTGATTTCAAGTTTAAATACTTAAAACTTTTAATATATGAAGAACGGGCTTAGTTTATGTTTGTTTTGTGTATAACTAATTGTTTAGATTTTATTTGATATGACTAGGCATGACTTTGTGTAATTGAACAATCATCTTGATTCAACCAATGGATGAATTACTATTGTTTATACCCTTATTTTGATTAATCAGAAACCTCTACCTTAATTTTGGCCAAGCAATATGATCATTGTTTGATGGTTTATCTTTATGGCTTTGTTTAGAGTTGTATATCCTTGTTGTTTATACTTTTTACTCCCCATTGTCTCAATTGTTTATTTTATATTTTTGTTATATGACTTAGTGGTTTTCTGTGACTCCCTTGTCAGATAAAGGTAAAATACCACTGTCATTATCAATTTTTAGGTTCCTTAAACAGATTATACTTCTCCAATGCAAACGAATTAGTTTGCTTATGTAAAAATGTGCTCCCCCCTAGATCGAGGGTTTTACATGGAGTCGCCACTTATTTAATTTAAAAGGAAAAATAAGAAAACCTTTAATGAAAAATACTTCTGTTGTATTAATGTATATGACAATTTACATCAAATTTTGTAACAAAAATTTACAATGCTTTTTTGTCCTAGATACAATCTAAGAAAAGTAAATTACATTGCTTAATTTCCTAGTTACATTCTTAAAAAAAAAACGTAAAATTGTATATACAAGAGTATAGTCTAGAACCCTTGATCTTGGTTCGGAGGCTAATTTACGAGATGGGAAGGGATTAAGCACCCATCTCGCCCTGTAAAACCGGTCTCTTAGGTTAAGGTGGCCAATGTCATGTCATGTCAAACAAATACAAAGAATATGTCATATAAACATGTGATTTGCAGGAATTGTAAATAAATATGTGTTAGGGGAATTTGACATAAAGAAAAACAAAAACAAAAATAAAACTTGTTAGATAACAATTTTAATGTAAAAAATGAAGGTAATGGTATGTTCATCCAAGAGATCAATATAAATAAAGAATTCCTAACCTAGACATGTTCATCTAAGCATGTGAAGGAAAAACAAAATTGTCATGTTATTTGTCATCAACATAATTGCAAAGAGAAACAAATAAAAAATAAAACATTTAAGCATATTTGATCATCCAAGCAATTATGAAGAGAAGTAAAGGAAAAACCCTAGACATGTTTATCTAGACAAAATCAAAATACTTTAACATGTTTGTTCAAAAATTTAAAAAAGTAAAACAACTACCTAGACATGTTCATCTAAATATTAAAGAGAAAGTTGTGTTTTAGCCTAGAAGTGCTCATCTAAAAATTCAAAAGAAAATTGTGTATTAGCCTAGAAGTGTTCATCTAAGCATGTAAGAGAAAAACAATAAGACATATAGGCATGTTCATCCAAGCATAGCATAAAAGAAGTGAATAATGATTTGTAAGCATTTATTCTAGCATGTATAAAGAATTAAAAAAAAATTAACTACTTACCAGCATAAATTAAAAGGGGGAAGTAATCACTTAAAGGGCTAGGGAGAAAGTAAGGAAGTATTAAACTACAACCAAAGTAAGAACAATGGTTGCTCAATAGCTTTTCTTTTCTGCTTTCTCACTAACTCTCTAGAGGGAATTCTGGGTCTAGAAAATGGAAGAGGTCTTCTCTATTTATAGGGGAAGGGATGGCTTAGCTTTAAAGCTAAGTTATTAGCTTTCTTCTGAAGCTAAGGGAGAAGATAACCTGTTTAAATGAGCTGGAACGGATTTGGTGTTGATCTCCATTCAAATTTTGAAATGATGCTGCACCTGCTTCGTATTTTGGCTCTAATTTTCTGCTCAAAATTCCAATTGATTCAAGATAAGTGTTTTTTGAAAGGAAATTCAATTATCTACAACTTTTTCAGAAATAGAGAAAGCCAAATTTCAACGTTATCCATGCCAAAAATGTGTTTCAAATTGCTGCTGAAAATAGAAACGTCTTTTGAGCATTTTTTGAATTTTTTCACAGGATGTATCTGTTTCTTTATCCAATTTATTTTTCAAAAATATTTCTTCTAAAGCAAAGGGAAAGGATAAGTCTATTAGATAGGCTGGAACAAATTTGATGTTGAACCCATTTGAAATTTTGAGAGAAAATTGAAGATAATGCTGAATTTGTGTTATCTTCTGCATCTGTTTCGTTTTTTGGCCATAACTTGCTGCTTAAAATTCCAATTGATTTGGGATTGATGTTTTTTGAAAGGAAATTTAATTCTCTACAACTTTCATAGAAATAAAGAAATCCAAATTTCAACGTTTTTTTGACCAAAAATGCGATTCAAGTAGCTGCTGAAGATAATGACGTTTTTTGAGCATTTTTCTGTTTTTTCTTTTTTGAATTTTTCATGGATCATATCTCCAATTTTTTTTTTTTTAATAGCAGATAAGATGCCATAAAGAAAAACATTTTTTATTATTTCTTCAAAAAAAATGAAATAAAATGAAATCCAATCAAAAATCACACTTGATTAACTTTAAATTAATTCTTGTGAGAACCAATCAAAATTAAGTGTTTAGAATAGGATGTGATCAAGCCTATCGTATAAGCGAGCCATGATCATTGAAAATTGTTTGTATGATAACTTTTGATCAGGTGGTCCGATCAAAACCCATGACATACCATTATGATCGTTAGAACATCAAGATTTGTTTTGTATCACAAATTTGAAGATCTACCGGTTGGTTAAATGCAAGTTGTAAAATGGGGTGTATACAGCTTACTTGTTCAATTTGAATATTGTTACTGATTGTTTTATTTTTGAATTGCAATGTTTGAACAATTTGTTTAGGAAGAGAAGCAATGGCAGACTGCCTTTTGAAAATGCACATTATAAATTATAGATTTTGCTTTTAGCATTTGCTTGACTAATTACTCTTTAAAATATATTTGTTTCTCATTTTAAATGATAAAAATGTTAGAATTTAATCAAAGCAAGTCATGATAGAGTCAACGCATCATTTGCTGTGAATATTTGTAATGGTGTTTTTTAAGTGCATTTGCACATATGGCACAACTATACGCGCTCCTCCAACCACCTCCTTATGTTTTCCACCCCTTTATTGCCAACTTTCCCTACAACCACAAGTTCTCTCTTACAAAATCTTTTATGTGTATTGTGTACAAATATTTTTCATTTGCCATTTCTTTTTTTGGTTTAATATGGATGTATTAGATATCTATTTGTTTCAGATGAGCTGAGTTTTTATTTCTTTTTTTTGATGATGTGTTAGATTGAATAGTTTCTTCAAAATGAACTATTACGGCTATAGATTCTTTTGTGTGGTGTTGTGTGTGTGTAAAATTGAAATAATTTTGAATCTGCTATTTTCAATTGTAAAATTAAGAAATTGAGGTGCTTCCTTGGTATTGGAAATTGTGTTTGGTGTACATGTATGCTGATTGACGAAAGCTTCCAATGTTAAATAGCTACTCTAAGTAGAACTCTCTCTTTCTTATATATAAAAAATAAAATAAAAAATAAAAAAAATTAGCTACTCTAAGTTTGTGCATAATCAAAATTCTTATATTACTCAAATTAGTATTGTATGAATTATTTGTACAGGATTTTATACTTTTCAAATAGAAACTTTATTTTAATTTTCTCATCTAAGAGGCAGCACGTGACTTGCACGTGCCGTCCAAACTAGTATTATTAAACATTGGAAAGTTAATGTTGTAATTATCACTTCACCAACCCAGGAAAAAAAAAATTCCAAGTCTTTACCAGTCTGAATGTCTTATCATGGGCAGCAAGTAATGTGGCTTCCAGTATTAAAGTAAAACATTATGTGCATTGTTCTCTGATTGTCACCCCAGTCAAAGAAGTTTCAAAGTCAAAGTCCTGAAGCCATATTACTGAGGATTCAACTACCATCAGGCTGCTTCTTTAATATGATCCTTTATTAGTTACATACAGAAAGAAAAAGAAAAAGAAGGGTAATTAATGTTTTGTTAATATTTTGGAAATTAATGTTTGCAATTGTCACTTCACCAACCCAATCAATCATAGATTCGTAAGAGTTAATTCAAGTCTGAATAGGGTTTGACCATTCTGTTGCCAAAAAGGCAAAATTTATGATAAAACAAGGTTGCACACTTGCACTGATTAAATAAACACCTATTTTACAATGTTAATTAATTTAGTTTAATTTAAAAATCAAATGTACTGCACCAAGAAATTGTCATAAGTCTAATTAGCTATATGATTTGTTTAAATAATATATAAAAATAGTTTTGTAAAATACCATATAGTAATAGTTGGAAGAGATAGATCTAAAATGATCTCAAGTTACACTTTATCCTTTGTATTAAAAATGTACATTAATCTTGTAATTTTTTAGGGTCAATAGGGGTGTTAATTTTGTAAAAATTAGAATCCTTAAAGATATCGAGTCCAACATCTTATAAGGATTTTGTATGTTTCCTATTAATAAGATTAATTACAATGTAATTAGTCATCAAAAACTTGAGAGAGAGAGAGTTGTGAAAATCTTGGAAGACAGCATATTTGGTATGAGAAAAGATATACTTGTGCTAATACAAAATACTATAGTAATGAATAATTATCGAGTACTAAAGTTCAAAATTACTTCGTCTTTTTTTTTTTTTTTTTAACATGATTTGAGTTTGAACTTTGAACTCTTTACCAATTTCAATTAGATATTTAAACTTTGAGTATTTTTTGAGCCCGTTTTTAAAGAACTAAAGCAAATAAAGTGCTTTCTTGCTTCAAGAGTTTTAAAAGAATAAACAGTTACTTTTCTAAATGTCTCAAAATAAGCAAACAAAAAAAGTCATCAAAAAAGTTGGATTGAAAAAACTCTAACCAACAAAACGTATTATTTGGATTGAAAAAAAGAAGAAGGAAATATATGAATTGAGTTGCTATTTTGTTTTCTTTTCTATTTTAGAACTTAAAAGTTAAAATAATAAATTAAAAAAAGTTTTTTTTTTATAGAAAAATAAATAAACTGTGTAAATATGTCCCATACCCTAATATGTAAGTGTTTAAGAGCCACAATAAATGGAGAGGCCACGAAGCGAAGGGTACATGGCAGTGAGGTCACAAATTACCGTACACATTCTTACATGGATTTCCTACCACAATTTCTCCTGCGACCTGACTAGTGACCCATCGTGCCCATGGGGTCTACGCATTGAATGTTTCAAGACCTTATCTGAATACATGAGGTCATGTTTACGTTATGTTTTTGTCTTACACAAAGGGAGAGAAGAATTGGCAAATTTGCAATTGACCAATGCAACAATTTATATTAAAATAATATTAAATTTAATTGCAAAAATTGAAAATTTATCAATTAAAAATTTACCTAAGTTTTATTATTATATAAAAACAAAAAGTTGGGATTTTTTTTCATCTTGGGTAAAAAAGAAAAAAATATATGGCAATTTTCTTTTGGGTACAAATGATTCAGTGTTTCAATGAGTCTTGTACCAACACGTTAGTCAAATTTCATAGTTTAAATAAATGGAGAGGGGAGATTTGAATCATATTTATGAGTCATTGAACTATAATTTTTTTATTAGTGGGACTTATTTATGTTCATCTAAAATTAGCATAATGTTTACTGGTTTTATTTGTTATTTATTTGAAACTGCATTTTTGTTGGACGCAGGGTATTTTTACTAAAAAATAATTATAATAAATGTTACTACATTGGATTATTGATTATTGCAAAATACATTTTTGCCAGCAATAAGGTGGTGGTTCTTGATTTTGTTCTTAATAAAGAACCAAGTATAAAATGAAATATACTTATATAAACAAATTTCTAATTACACAAGTATACAATTTTCAATAACAAACTAACTACATTAAATTATTTTTAAATTATAATTTTTGTATGTGAAAATAATTAATTCTCTAACATAAAGTAATATATACTTGGTAATATTTCTCCAATTTCTTCCAAAATAAAAACATAAAAAAAAAAAAAAAACTAATTCTAACCAATTTTCATTTCTACATATAGGAATCCCAAAGAATTCTAACACACATTTTTTTTAAGAGAAAACTTAAACACACACAATAGCAGTGATTCGATTGATGACGTTGTGGTGACTTTTGGGTCATTATGGTGATATTGCGATAGTTGAGGACAATAAAGATTTGTTTGGTGACTCATTCCTAAAGGAGAAGACATGTGTTGAATTTGTTGATTTGTAATAAAGTAATTCGTAGGTACTATCAGAGTATAGAAAATAATACTCACTCATCTCACAATTATGGTAAGGTCTATTTATTAAATTTATGGTTGGATGGATCTATCATGAATATGAAATGAATGAGCACTATTTTATTATGCTTCGAGAGTACTTAATAAAGTTTTGACCATACTAAACCACCACAATAAGACAAATAAATAGAAAGAGTTGTCAGTGTCATCTCTAGTTGAGTAAGAAATTGAAGATCCACGGTAGGAGAAAGAACTCAAAGATCATAATTAAGTGGAGAGAAACATAATAAAACAAAAAAAGGGAAAGAAAAAATGGCTTGGAAAAAAAAAAAAAACCGTATGCCTCATGATGTTTGCAAGAATGGGTACCGTAATTTGTAACAAAAGCTATAATGAAAATATAAGACTTCAAAAATAGGAAATGGAAAATCCATAATTTAAAATATATATATATATATATATATATTACAGAATTAAAATCAGTGATAAAAACACATCAATTTTTATTATTAAAAAAAAAAAAAGTATTTTACCCAAACGGCTAGATTTGCATGCTTTTCGAAGTATGAGCTAATTTCGCATGTCTTCTACATCCTAAATAATTCTAAAGTGTCACACTCACACTCACACTCACACTCCCTTTGCAATTTACCGTTAAAGCAGCACTTCACCACCCGTTTGAACGTGCATATGACTTCGTGCATGCTTGCCTTTGACTTTTTCTTTTCGTTTCTTTTTTATTTTGTCTTTCTTGTCGATTTGTTATACTATCCCATTTTTTATATGTACAATTATAATTTATTATATGTTAACCCTTTTTTTTTTAGAATAAACGAATAAAAATAAATTCTACAAAAACAACAAGAGTTTTTCAGGTTATCTGGCTTATATACAACATTTTAAAGTTTTAATTTTTAAATTTTTTTAATAAGTACAATTGTATTTTTATCAAACTTACTGTACAATAATAAACTAATTAAATTATACCAAAAAAAACTTTATAAGGAAACTGACACATCTGAGGTAGGATATATTTGTGATGGAATTCTCTCAAAACCTTTATAGAATAGAATAAAAATCTTTATTTTCAAGAAAATAAATGTGTGATTGGATGAGTTTATTTTGCTTAAAAAATAAGGTATAAAAAATGCAACTACAAATTTTTTTTTTTTTTTCCTTAAAAAGGCTTAGAAAGCTATCCTTATCAAAATAAGCAGGTACGACAATGGATTGGGCTTTGTGGAATTTATGATCCATCCCCACGCTAATGGCAAGACATTTTAATTTTAATTTATTTTTTATTAATGGATTTGGGGTGAGTTTGAGTTTACATTCTAAAATCGTTTAGATTTTAAAGAATTTGTATTTTATACGTTAGGTACATGTACACAACTCTATTATTAATAAAATATCCTATATTAATTTTTTGAAGACAAAAAATTTGGGTTTTTATAATCAAACTAAGTGTGCCTCACTTGTGTGTTTGTTTCTATATATACAAAAAAAAGAATGGGTAACTATCCCACATTGCTTAAAAAAATGTGTTGTGTGTAGTATAATTTGATTCACCTTCCCGTAAAAGTTACCATGGCTTTTGAGTGGATTTATAGTGTGTTTTTGTATTAAAACCCTTTCTCTCTTTCTTGTATGTGTGTGTTGTGTGCAGTATATCTTGACCCACCTTCCCTTAAAAGTTACTATGACTTTTGAGTGGATTTATAATATGCTTTTGTGTTAGAACTCTTTCTCTGTTCCTTGTATATGTGTGTTTGTTTCTAAAAAAAAAAAAAAAGGTAATTGTCCCACATTACTCTAAAAGAGTGTGTTATGTGTAGTATAACTTATCACACATTCCCTTAAAAGTTACCATAGCTTTTGAGTGGAGTTGTGGTATGCGTTTGTATTGAAATCCATTTTCCTCTTCTTTGTGTGTGTGTTTGTTTCTAAAAAAAAAAAGTGTGCCTCACTTTTTCTATTAAAATATAAATCAATTGAGTGTGAAAGTTCTTATTAATCCTTTATTTCGTTAAATAATGTTTTAGATATTCAATTTTAGGTTAGCTCAATCTGATTTGACCTATTTGACCAACTTGATAAGATTACATGAGAGTTTGACAAAGTTTTTGATAGAATTCCTGAAATTAATTGGGTTTGGTGAAAGTTTAATATACAAAATAATAATATTTATTATGATGATAAATATCAATTATCATAAAACATGTCATATGTTACAATTATATTATATCGATAAAAATTTATATAAAAAAAATAGTTAAACTGCATATATAGTCCTTAACAATTAACCTTTATTTTGAAACCATTCTTTTAAATTTAAAAGTTTTACTCTAGTCCTTATACTTGAAAATTATTTTAAAAATATCATTATCATCGTCATATTAGTTAAAAATATTGATATAGCAAACATAATTCATGCCTAATTAAATTATATTGGTTTCATGAATATGCTCAACACTCAACAGTGCTCTCCTAAACAACCCATTTTTGCCCAATGGGGCTTGTATGGGCACAAGGGGACCTGACCTGGCAGCCCAGCCCACCTCCCATCCCTACTTCGGACCTTTAGCCTTGACCCGGACACTTCAAGACCCAATTTGGGCCCAAGAGCTGAAATAAGACCACGCTAGCTTGAATACTTCAAGCAAACCCCCCGATCACTTCTGACTTGGTCGGGAGAGTTATTACTCAGAGACGCCTTGCACTCGGCTGCCCGGTAGTGCCTTTAAGAATATCGCTGCCGAGCAGGCTTTTAAAGGTGGGAATCAGTTCCAATGCCACTTCCACCTTCCCGACGGAGTGTCCACTTTGAGATGATAGAATTTGACCCCCATTCGCACCAGTAAGGGGGAGTAATCATAACTCCTCCACTTATCCTAGCCTATAAATAGGAGAAGAGAATGAGAAAAATGGGGTTGGCAATTCTAAAGATAATAGAGAAGGGGAAGAGAACAATTATTCTGAGGAAAAAAGGGAGGGATACTCTGAGGTAAAGAGGAGAGTTGGAAGAAATAGGAGTGTACTCAAGTTGCCGAGTATAGGACCACTCATAGTAGGAAACCCAAAGCCTACAATACAAATAGATTGTGAGCCCAAGTAGAGGTTGAGCCCAACAACCATATTTTGGGTACCCACAAGGTTGATACCAAAATGGTAAACCCCACATAAATTGCATCACTCCTTATTCATGTTTTTTTAGAACACTTCAACTTATGACGTTCGCTTTTGATAATAGTTTTTTATCATCAGACTAATACACCAATCAAATTTTGGTGTAAATGGGGATTGAATCCTAGATTTCTTATTCAACCATCAGAAATTTTACTAGTTGAGTTAACTGAAACTCACTCCTTATTCATGTTTTTTTCTCTTGTTTACAACTAAATAGGGAAATGAACTATTTTCTCTTTTCTTTTCTTTCTTTCCTTCCAACCAATCAATGTTTTTGTATTTTTTTTCCTATACATCAATAGATAAGGGTGTGGAGATTTGAATTATGAATATTTTTTCTAGAAACACCAATAAATGCTTATTAAGATTGAACTGCAAAATTCTTAAGTGTATCAATCAAATAGTGTGTTCGTGTTTACTAATTAGAGCTTTTAGTCTCACTTTAAAATCACACGAGTAACACTATACACACAACAATTTTTAAAACAATAGAGTTTCATTGATTCTCATCACTTGATTCCCAAAAAAAAAAAAAAACTTGCATTAGACAAAATGACTATCGACAAAAATGGCACGCCAAGCCGTATAGATTGCGTGTAACAGTAATAGAGAAGAACAGCGCGCGTGTTCCAAAATCATGTAGGAGAGCAGGTACGCTTAGCCAGTTTAGCCCGCCTCTCTCACCAATAATTCTCTCTCAGACAAAAAAATAAAAATAGAAATAAAAACAAATTCACTGCTTATTAAAAGCACGGTCCATTCCCAAATTTCAGAGTCACCCTTAAAGTTTCAACCCATCTATCTCTCTGTCTCTCTTTCTAAAAATTGAAGCTTTGAGAAACATAAAAATAGCCACACAAACCGATCAAACCCTAGATTTTCTCACCAACCAAACACCCTACTTTCCCGAGAAAAGAAAATCATAACACCTCTGTTTCCCCTTAAATTGAGCTCCGAGATCGCGATCCTCGCGCCGCGGCGAAAAAAGAAAAATGGGACGGGTTTTCAGGGAAAACCCTAATTCGAGGCCGATATTCCCGTGTTGCGAGTCCACGTTGGCGAATTCGTCTTCGTCTTCTTCGTCTTGCTCGACTCCGACCACGACGACGTCGACCTCGATGACCGAGACGGTGAATGGGTCCCACCAGTTCAAGATCTCGGGGTACTCGCTCTCGAAAGGCATGGGGATCGGAAAGTACGTGGCGTCCGATACTTTCGTCGTCGGCGGGTACTCTTGGGCGATCTATTTTTACCCGGACGGTAAGAGTTTGGAGGACAATGCTACGTACGTTTCGCTTTTTATAGCTTTGGCGAGCGAAGGCACTGATGTGAGAGCGCTTTTTGAATTGACGCTTTTGGATCAGAGTGGGAAAGAGAGGCATAAGGTTCATACCCATTTCGGGAGAACTCCGGATAGTGGGCCTTACACGCTCAAATATCGCGGCAGCATGTGGTAATTGATAGTTCTTGTTTAATTTCTTGGTCGTTTTTTCGATGATCTTGATGATAATTGTTATGATTATGATGCTGTTTTTTTTATGTTTGTGTATTGGGTTCTTGGTTGTTATATGTTTTTCTTGATATTTGGGTGTAGTTTGATTGTATATTTACAAAAAAAAGAAAATCTATTTTTTGATATATTAAATGCAGTTTAAGACATAATAAAAGTGGGTAGTTGTATAGAAACCAATGGCATGATTAGGAATTGTGAAGTAATAGCAATTGGCTATTTATTTTATTTGTTTTGGAATTGGAAGTTTTGATTTTGATAGAGGTCAATATGTACAAGTGGCGGTGGTATGCTTGTTGAATTTGATAGATAACGGGTTTTCTTGGCTTGAATTCTAGCGTTGAGCTAGGATTTTTAGTGTAAAGATTCAATTTCTTGGCAAACATTGTTCAGAATTTGTGTGTATTACTTGAATCGATAATGCCTTTACATGAACTATTTTCCACCTCCTATCGTGTTATGCTTATAACCTGCATCCAATCATTTTTTAGGTGTATACCTTTTGCCCAAGTTCTCATTTAATGTAATCGAGTGGCAAGTGTGGTATGATAATTTTTTTGTTGGATGCTGCAGGGGTTACAAACGGTTTTTCAAAAGAACCGCTTTAGAGACATCAGACTACCTCAAGGATGATTGCCTCTCGGTTAACTGTAGTGTAGGCGTTGTGAGATCATACACCGAGGGTCCTAAGATCTACTCTATTGCAGTACCATCTTCTAACATTGGTCTGAATTTTGGGCAGCTACTGGAAACTGGAAAGGGAACAGATGTGAATTTTGAAGTTGATGGAGAAACTTTTGCTGCTCATAAATTGGTACTTGCAACTCGCTCACCTGTATTTAGAGCCCAATTATTTGGTCCAATGAGGGACCAGAATACCCAGTGTATAAAAGTTGAAGACATGGAGGCTCCTGTTTTTAAGGTTGGGAAAAAATACCCTTCTATATTGGGGTTTCTATTTCATCTGATAGTTAATACTTAGCATTGGGGTTCTTCATATTAACTGTTTACACTTAAGTTTTTTTCCCATAATAGTTATTTTCCAATATTTCTCTTAGTTATTTTGCCCTTTACTTTTCCAAGCTCAGCCTCACTCTTGGGGATAGTAAATTTAACCTAGAAAGATATTTATGTTAAATGTTTATAATTGTTATCTAACCTCATGTGCCATAATGCAGGCTTTGCTTCATTTTATGTATTGGGACTCCCTACCTGACATGCAAGAGCTTACTGGTTTAAACAGAACATGGGCTTCTACTTTGATGGCACAGCATCTGCTTGCAGCTGCAGATCGTTATGGTCTTGAAAGACTGAGGGTGCTATGTGAAGCCAATCTCTGTGAAGGTGTTGCCATAAACACTGTAGCAACAACGTTAGCTTTGGCGGAGCAGCATCACTGTTTCCAGCTGAAAGCTGTGTGTCTTAAATTTGTTGCACTGCCTGAAAATCTGAGAGGTGAGTCATTTTTTTCCTTGAAGACTTTTTAATATTATGAAAAGTTTGAATAAGTAAGATTTATTGATGGAAATTGTTGACAATAAAGAGGCCATACTATAATCAGTGACTTGGATTGGATAATCAACTTCTTGCTAATTGAAATTAATCATTCATCAACTAATGAGTCCTAATATTTTAAGACTGTCTCATCTCTTTGGAGAAGGCATCTCATGCATATGGCTTATGCAGCACCACCCCTTGCACACCACACACTCACATGTTGTGATTTGAGGACCTTAATGTTAATGGTCAGCATAAAGGTGAAATAAGCTACATCCCTCTCACAGGTATCCCAATATGTTTGTTAGGACCTTAATGTTATCAACTTATTACTGTTAAATAAGGTGAAAGTCTCATCCATTTTGTAAGCAACTAGTGCGTCTGCAAGGTATTGAGAAGCTATGCCAAGCAATCCTATAATTGTCTTGGATCTTAGGAAGACATTTTGTAAATTTAGTTCTAATCAAGTGGGTTTCAAAGTGTTTTTGTTGTCTGGATTTTTATTCTAATGTTGGCTGCCGCTTATTCTCTTTTTCTTCTCCCCCAGCTGTGATGCAGACAGATGGCTTTGAATATTTGAAGCAAAGCTGCCCTACTGTCTTGACTGAACTCTTGGAATATGTGGCTAGAGTTAGTGAACACTCTGTCATCCTATGCAGGCATGGAAATGAAGCTATCCTCGATGGCAGTGATGTCAATGGCAGGCGGGTGAAGCAAAGGCTATAGTGATCAGGCTTCCACTATTCTTTGTAGCCAAAAATTGAAAAAGATAAAAACAATAATGTTTTCTAGATATAGAAACCAACTTCTAGCTTTTAGCTTTTCACTTGTAAGCGAATGTAAATTTGTTGTTCATTTGTTGTTCATGGAAAAGCTTGTAATGTGTAAGTTTCCACTCGCAGTATGCCATTTCCTCTCCCCTCCTCTTCCCATAGTACTTTCTTTCTTTGTGTTTTTTGTTTTGGTGTTTTCTTTTTTGGTAGAACTATATTTGTGCGATTCTAATTTGGATCACCGTTGTGTTAGATTGCAATGTATTTCAGTTCTGGATAATTTTCTCATCACAGTTATGCTCTCTCTCTCTCTCTCTCTCTCTCAATGTATTTCAGTTCTGGATAATTTTCTCATCAACTGTTGTGTGAACTGGTGATGCGGAGGAATCTTTTGAGGGTGGAGATTCTCTAAATATGGTTTTAAAGACGCGTAGTGAAAAAAAAGAGCTGTTCCAAAAAACCTGCAAAGCCGCCAAATAGGCTGATGTATCTTTGCTCTGAGTTAGGTCGCATTCTGAGTTTATATTATCCTCATGGAAAACGAGTCCTTAAAGGAGCCTGTCATGGGTCCCAAAGAAAGAAAAAAAATCCTACGTATGCCTTTGGAGACCTTCCCTTCTGCTTTTATGAGAATTCATTTTGGTTGCAATTTAAATACTATTAATCATACACGACCTTCTAAGGTTTATAAGCAGTGATGGAACGGGGTTTCAAGTGATAATATAATGGCAATGAAATCTTATGCGGTAGTCGTATCTCTTTTTTGAATCACATCTCCATTATCTACTTATATTCAAAATAAAATTTTACTTATCTAGCAAGAAATAAAAAAAAGACATGCATAACTAGTCACTATTTTGTGCGTTAATCAATCTTTTTGGAAGGGGTGTGTTAATAAATTTCATGCAATTTATTTAAAATTAATGATGTTAAAACAAGTGAGTAATTGCACAAGCAATTACATTTTGTATATTCATAGTCTTTATGTTTATAAAGACTGTGGGGCCCAAATGATCTATGGGCCAGGCCCATCTACCCAGGGAGAATCCGGAGGCCCAAGCCGAGGAGGGTTATGGCCCAAGCTCGACAAAATAGCCTTTGGATACCGCCGAGGACAGCTCAATCCTCGGCAGACCCAAAGTCTCCCCAAAGAAGAAATAAGGGTAAAGACGGTATATGACTGAAACTTGGAAGAAAGATCTAAAATATCAAGGGAAAGCTGCTGTTACTGCCATTTAATACTCTGAACCTGACAGAGCCGTATTCTTTGGCTTTTACAACCATCCCTAACGACTTTGAGTATGGACTGATGGGACAAGTATCAACCTTGGAAAGTTTAACCCTACGCGTGGACGAAGGACAGTGGACGCGAGCTAGTATAAAAGGAAGAGTAAGTAATCTATAGGGGGGGTTGGGAAAAATGGCCAGAAACCAGAGCCTCCCAGCCCACCTCTAGGAGAAAGACTTCAGGGGTGTAGGAAAACTTAAACTTGTACGACCACCGCGAAAAACCCACCGCCTATCAATCAAGGCCTAACCTTCCAAACCCACGCTCTACAAATGATATTGTTAGGGGCCTTTTCACGTGCGAACCCGACACTGTTACGGTCCGCCACGAATCGCGTCCTTACAATTGGCGCCGTCTGTGGGGAAGGCTTGTGTGTTGGTATAGGAAGTGGGTCGATAGAGTTTCTTCGTTATATCTAACCGTTGGTTATAGAGTTCTAGTATAAAGTTCTGTTAGGGACTACGCTTTTTGACTAGGGGCTTGGTTGAGGAGCTAACTCCCTTAAAGCCAAGGTCCCCCGTAAAGAGCAAACTAGGCACTTGGTAGCGTTAACCGTGCGGATAAACTCTAGGGGCTTGGCTAAGGAGCTAACTCCCCTAAGGCCAAGATCCCACACAAAGAGAAAACTAGGTTTTGGACAGAACCAAGGCATTGCATGGTCCACCGGACTCAAGCCTCTGGGGAAACCAACTACCTGGATGTGGAAAACTAGGTTTTGGACAGAACCAAGGCATTGCATGGTCCTCGGACCCAAGCCTCAGGGGAAACCAACTATCTGGATGTGGAAAACTAGGTTTTGGACAGAACCAATGCATTGCATGGTCCACCGGACTCAAGCCTCTGGGGAAACCAACTACTTGGATGTGGAAAACTAGGTTTTGGACAGAACCAAGGCATTGCATGGTCCTCGGACCCAAGCCTCAGGGGAAACCAACTACCTGGATGTGGAAAACTAGGTTTTGGACAGAACCAAGGCATTGCATGGTCCTCGGACCCAAGCCTCAGGGGAAACTAACTACCTGGATGTAATGAAAACTAGGTTTTTGGACAGAACCAAGGCATTGCATGGTCCACCGGACTCAAGCCTCTGGGGAAACCAACTACCTGGATGTGGAAAACTAGGTTTTGGACAGAACCAAGGCATTGCATGGTCCTCGGACCCAAGCCTCAAGGGAAACCAACTACCTGGATGTAATGAAAACTAGGTTTTTGGACAGAACCAAGGCATTGCATGGTCCACCGGACTCAAGCCTCTGGGGAAACCAACTACCTGGATGTGGAAAACTAGGTTTTGGACAGAACCAAGGCATTGCATGGTCCTCGGACCCAAGTCTCAGGGGAAACCAACTACCTGGATGTAATGAAAACTAGGTTTTTGGACAGAACCAGGGCATTGCAAAGTCCTCGGACACAAGCCTATGGGGAAACCAACTACCTAGATGATGGAAAACTAGGTTTTGGACAGAACCAGGGCATTGTATGGTCCACGGACTTAAGCCTATGGGGAAACCAACTACTTGGATGAGGAACCAACTATTCAAAGAAAGAACTATGGCCCGTAAACCTCGAAATCCCTCCGAAGAGAACTCCGTGTTAGCAGACGGGTTAATACCTGATTGCGCGGATTCCTCGGTCTACCCTCGGATCCCCAGTATCAAAGGGGTTGATGCGATACGGCGCAACATATTACCCCAAAAGCACAACCAAAGTCCCTCGCTACTTAGCTACCATTTCAGACGAATTATTTAGAGATTATCGTTCTCGGACATTGGTCTAGCATGCATCGCGTAGTACTCAGCGCTTATCCCGGTTAGTTCCAAGAATTTAATTTATTGAAAGTTACCATTGTTATACTTGATAATATTTGTGAGTTTAAATTAGTAGGAACCTGTGTTAAAGCATTTTTTCTGCCTGGAATATCCTTAAGGGCAAGCTTGCATTTAATATTCATGCATAAAGTAGTTGTTACGGAGAAGAAAGATATGTATGGAGAAATAGACACATATTTTATTAAGACAAAGGAACAGTACGGTGTACAATGAAAAGCTAAAACAAGCTTACACTAAAGCTGACTACATAAGTAAAGGAAAATCAAGCGAGTGGAGATAAGGCCGTGGGGACAGCTCAGAGGAGAGGTTGGCTACCGCGCCAAGTTATTGTCTAAGGAAACTATTCCTCGACACTTCTGCATGCCCATAACTCAGGCAGCCAAAGAACCTGACCTCAGGCTAACACCATCTACAGAAAAGGTGCTAGGGGCTTGAGGTTGGGAAGCCCCCACAAAAATTTGCCTGCTACAAGGCAGACAGTGCTGATGGTGGAAATTCCTTCTTTGGACATACCGAAAAACTGGCATGACCAGAACCTGCTTCGGATTTTGACTAAAAGAGGGAAAAAGACCCTCTCCCCTATGACGAAATGGAATGCTCCCTTGAACTTGCACCTCCTTGGCCCGTACCTCCCTACTCTGAGTCTCGGGGGGACATGACGCCTTTGTGGCGGAGGGAGCTCCTTTTTCCCAAGCCCTGCCTCAAGCATGATGAACTAAGGGAGGAATCTGAAGGATTTGTGTGTGGATAGAGCAACTTTCTCTCCTATTTATGTTAAAAGATAAGGTGGTGGCATTTAATTCACGCAGCTTCTCAAGGAACGCTACAGACAAAACGTCTCTGGCACGATTTCCGATGTCGTCTGCAGCCCTGAAGATAAAGGAGTCTCGAGAAGGAGCACCTCGAACACCGGGACGCCCGAAAAATACCGTGTGACCTAAAATTACGAAAATACCCCCTAATTTGTGGGCCCAATAGATTCGCGGCCCAAGCCCGGTACAGCACAGGGGCCCAGGGACGGAACCAAGGCATTGCATGGTCCTCGGACTCAAGCCTATGGGGGAACCAAGTACAAAAAAAATAAAAGTTACAAGTGTCGGACAGTACCAAGGCCGTGCATGGTCCTCGGACCCAAGCCAATGGAGAAACCAAACACTTAGATAAGAAAAGGTTTGAATTTAGTAAGATGGGCTACTTGATAAAAACGTCAAGTCACTTTGTCCACGGCTTAAATACCATAGAAGGTTAAGGCCAATAAGGGTGTAAGGAAGGTGGTGGAACGCCCCAGCATTCAGTCGTATACGAGGGCTATTCATTTGGCAGGTGATATGTCCTCGGATGGTTATTTCTCACACGGCATCAAGCCTTCGGATCTCTCCTCGGCTAGTTCCGGGTAAGTACTACTTTTTACGGGTCGGCCTTATTGTGCTAAGCACTTCTATCAAAGTTATGGCGATATCTATTTATTATCGAGTATTTTGGTTTTAGTCGTCATTGATTTAGATGCTATATCATTGTGCCGAGCAGTGCTTGCAAATTTATGAAAACATAAAGACATAATATGCGAAATAAGGTAGACAACCATCTTTATTAATATGAAAAATTGCTACAACATACAAAAAGGGGTTCAAACGAGCCTATACAAAATGTGAACTGCCTAAGCAACCATTACATCTGTAGTACAGAAAAGTAAACTGTCAAGCGTCTTTTAAACTCGTCTTCAAAGTTTCTCCAATCTCCGCCTCATTGCTGCTCACACTAAGAGAGGGACTCACTTTAAAAAAGAGAATGAATGAAGAAGAAGGAAATAGTAAGGAAGAAATCAATGACGAAGATGGAGGGGATGAATAAAGAAGATGGAAGACATGAGTAAAGAAGGAGGAGAAGAGGAGAGAAGAAATGAAAAGAAAGAAAAGGAGCAAAAAAGGGAGAAGAGAAAGCACCAGGTCGGAACTGGTGCTGGGAAGACTATAAGGAGAGGGCGGGGGAGGGCACCAGGGAGCAAAAGAGGGAGAAACAGAAGCACTTAGCCCCTGCCTCAGCCCTGACTCCTAACACGCCGGTGCCATATTAGGTACGCTCGTGAGGAGTCGGATGGTAACGATCTTGGGTGTTCTCGACTCAGCCACGTCGAAAGTCTGACGTGACGAGTCCCTGCTTCGGATTTTGACTGAAAGAAGGATGAGGTTGATTTTGAGTCTTCGCCATCCTTGTCCCGATCGAGCCATGATGAGCTTTATCGGAAAGTGGCATTTTTGGGAGGGGTGGGGCTTTTGCATCCCTTGTTGTTACGGTAAAGTGTATCACGATTTAGTGTATAAACCAGTGGGTAAAATGAACCCTAGGGGAGGCCAAGTATTTCAAATCTCAGAAGGATGAAAAAGGATTCTTTGCAAAAACAAAAACCTCCTCCTTTCCTTCTTATACAGAGGGTGGAGCGGGAGACATTTAACAGGTTCAGATCTCCAAAGGAATCTGCCAACACAAACATGCCGGTTCCGCTTCTCCACCCCGTCAAAACAAACCGCCAAATTAAAGTAGTCTCGTAAATAGTGGTCATTAAAAGCACGTTTTGGAATACCCAAACGATAAGAACGCGTCAAGCGCGAAATCAAAAAACCGTCTCATAGACCGGTGCATTTCTTGGACAGATGAAAAGCCGCCAGCATTATTAATAGGCCAAATTGATTGGGCCGTAGGACGAGGTTGGACATCACCAAAACCCCCCTTTCCAACCAAGGGGTTGGACAGCCGGGTTTTGAGGGGCTATTGTGGGGCCCAAATGATCTATGGGCCAGGCCCATCTACCCAGGGAGAATCCGGAGGCCCAAGCCGAGGAGGGCTATGGCCCAAGCTCGACAAAATAGCCTTTGGATACCGCCGAGGACAGCTCAATCCTCGGCAGACCCAAAGTCCCCCCAAAGAAGAAATAAGGGTAAAGACGGTATAGGACTGAAATTTGGAAGAAAGATCTAAAATATCAAGGGAAAGCTGCTGTTACTGCCATTTAATACTCTGAACCTGACAGAGCCGTATTCTTTGGCTTTTACAACCATCCCTAACGACTTTGAGTATGGACTGATGGGACAAGTATCAACCTTGGAAAGTTTAACCCTACGCGTGGACGAAGGACAGTGGACGCGAGCTAGTATAAAAGGAAGAGTAAGTAATCTATAGGGGGGTTGGGAAAAATGGTCAGAAACCAGAGCCTCCCAGCCCACCTCCAGGAGAAAGACTCCAGGGGTGTAGGAAAACTTAAACTTGTACGACCACCGCGAAAAACCCACCGCCTATCAATCAAGGCCTAACCTTCCAAACCCACGCTCTACAAATGATATTGTTAGGGGCCTTTTCACGTGCGAACCCGACACTGTTACGGTCCGCCACGAATCGCATCCTTACAAAGACTTTTACTTAAATTTAGCCAGATCGAAGTGGACCGTAAACTTATCTAGCTTAATAGGAGTGTAATGACAATAAATGTTATATGCTTTAAATTTTAGATATTACGAGTTTGAAATCATATATACATTTTTTAATAAATTTGGATTTAGAACATGTACTCTTAACTTAAACTGGTCTTTTTCCATTATGTAATTACACCAAAATGGACTGAATAGGAATTAGTGGACAGAATAAGACTTATTAGGACCAAATGGGACCTGGTAGACTGAATAGGACCAAATAGACATAATAGGACCGAATAAGATTGAATGAACCGAATAGGACCTCAGTGGACTAAATAGGACCAAATAGAACTCCAATGGACCGAATAATAGAATAAAACCGAGTAGGACCGTATGGATTGAATAGGAACGAATGAACTTAATAGGACCGAATAGACCCTGTGGACCTAATAAGACCGAATAGAATTAAAGTAGACCGAATGGATAGAATAGGAATGAAGTGGACTGAACAGGACCGAAATGGACCAAATAAGACCGAGTAAGACTGAAGTGGACTGAATAAGACCGAATAGAACCGAAGTGGAGCGAATAAGACCGAATAGGACTAAGTCAGACTGAATAGGACCAAATAGACCGAATGGATCGAATAGGACCAAAGTGGACTAAATAACACTATTTGTCATTTTTTTTTAATAATTTACTTTTTAAATTAGGGAAATATTTAATGCAAGCTAAAATCTATAGTACTTATAGCTAGGGGTGGCAAAATCTGACACGACTTGTGAATCCAACACTACTAACCTGTTTATAAATATATTATAGGTTGAGGCTAAACGGGTTTGGGTTATATTCGAGTTGACACAACTAACCCGTTTAATAAATAGGTCGTGATCGTATTCAGCATGTCAACCTGTCTAACCCATTTGACCTATTTAGCTTATAAAGTTATTAGTTATTTTGATATTATTACTTAATTTATGGTTGTTTTTATATGTTTATTGTTATATTTATAGTTGTAATTGTATTTTTATTTTATATACATGGGAATTGATAAAAATTATATAGGTTAGGTATGACCTATTAATTAAATAGATTATAAAACAAGTCATTTGTATTGACCTTTACATGACTTGTTAATTAAACGCGTTGGTTTGGGTTGACCTATTTAATAAACAAGTCGTGTTCGGGTTGAGAATTCCTAACACGTTTAGTAAACAGGTCGGGTTCGGAGCAACTCATATAGTCGAATACTCATAACTCAACAAAATAAGAATTCGACCCACGAACACGAATTGCCATCCTCTACTTATGGCACAGTTAAAATATAAAGTGGGCTCCAGCCCAAAAAAAAAATACTAAGTGGGCTGGGCTGGGTTTTCAGCATGAGTGCATGACATATCTGTAGGAGTAAGACAGTAAACATAGCTATTTCTCCACTTTCCTTTCCCTCTTTGCCCTTCACTCTGTATTCTGTCCCTAGCTCGATACCTCGACTCCAAAACTTCTTCTCAGGCACTACATATACAAAAACCAAACACACACACTCTCTCTCTCTCTCGGCGTAGAAAATATGGTAAATCTTTTTTGCTTAATCTTTGTCTTTGTTAGTGTTTCGTTTTGATTTCTCTTTCTCTCTTAGCTTTTCCAGCAAAAATCGTTTTTTGTTGTTTCTCCCGCAAACTTTTCACTTTATCTTTATGTTCTTTGTGATTTTTTCTCCAAATCCTTGATGGGTTTTTCGGGAATCTCCGTTTTCGTTTGTTTCTGACATCTGGGTCTTTTTTCTTTTATGGGTTTTCTTTCTCTTATTTGTAAAGTGTATATTTTTGGTTAAAAAAATTTCTTCAAAGTCTCTAACTTTCTAAAAGTAATCTCTGTTTCCATTAGTTTCTGATATCTGGGTCTTTGTGTTTTTCGTTTAACTTTTATGGCTGCAGTTGTTCTTCTCGTATTTCAAGGACTTGGTGGGCAGAGAAGTAACCGTGGAGTTGAAGAATGACCTTGCAATCAGAGGGACTTTGCACTCAGTTGATCAATACCTCAATATCAAGCTTGAGAACACTAGGGTTGTTGACCAGGACAAGTATCCCCACATGGTACTAATCATTCTTATCAATTCTCAGCTTCAATTGTCTATTTTAGTACTTATTCAAATTTTAGGGTTAGGGTTTATAAATTCTTATAAATTAATTTAATTTGTAGTTATTGTAGTGTGAAAATCTTTGCCTGTTTGCACTGTAAATGTTTAATGGG
Source organism: Quercus lobata (assembly GCF_001633185.2). Classification (NCBI taxonomy): domain Eukaryota; kingdom Viridiplantae; phylum Streptophyta; class Magnoliopsida; order Fagales; family Fagaceae; genus Quercus; species Quercus lobata. The sequence goes on along the minus strand of NC_044915.1, from coordinate 22,806,247 downwards.
TTTTTGATTAGATAACAGGTAGACATATGTTGTCATTGTAATTTGGAGCTCCATATAATCTTTAACAAGGAAGAAGATTGGGTTGCTTAGCAAAAAAGGAAGAAGATTGGGTTCATAATGAATTGATGGGGGATAGGATCTTCTCTAGTCATTCTACAATCAATATAATGCTCTATGGAATCAGTTGTTGTATACGTTGATAAATAAAGTCACAAATAATAATTTGGGCTAATCACATATATCCACAGTAAGGGCGTTTGCAATGTGAACTTAAACTTGCGAGCAATGTCCTAATTTGAAATGAATATGCAGTGTCCACTTGATGTCCCTATTAGTATCTAAACTAATAGATTGGTGGGGAAATTAATCTTCAATTAGGGTGTTGATTGTAATTTTTTGTATTTTAGCTTTAGGTTACATTTTGCAGTTGTCCTATAGTTTAGGATACATTTTACGGTTGTCCTATAGTTTAGGGTGGATAGCTACCTGCTAATTGCACTGATTTGGTTAGTGGGGTGGGCATTGCAAATTAATCTTGAATTAGGATGTTGATTGCATAATTTTGTAGCTTAGGGAACATGATGAAATGCCTCCATTGCTAATAACTTTTATAGACATTTTAAAAACTTCTCATTAGCTCTTTAGTGTCTAGCAAGTGGCAACTCCTAAAGAAGATATGTACATGAGCATTTGACTTTTGGCTTTCTATCATTTATTTGTTCTTGTAAATGATTAGTGTTGTTTTTAACTAATCATATTGGGATATCCATGAGATCTGATTTTTCATGATTTGAAGTTACATTTTGATTGGATGATTTGGGAATAGATGGATGTTTTTATGAGATTCTGAGTTTATCCCAGTTCCCCTGCCAAATACGTTTTGAAAATTATTACGCTCTAGATTATTTAGAACTATGATGTAAGGTTTATGTTTTAATTGATAAGATGGTGATGGGACCATAAGTTGGGAGGAGGTAGCCTTAACATTGTTACCCTCTGATTGTGTAGAATCATTGAAAACAGCTTATATGATTTCTTTTTAGTCTTGAAGCCCTTTCTCATACCTGAAAGTGAGTGCTGAGTTCCTTATTCTCTGCTTGTTTTAGGCCCTAAAATTCAAAGTACTATAATGTCTTGTCTTGTCATCGTAGCATTCTTTCTATACTACGCAAACAGCCTTGTATAAGCGCCAATTATTTTTACAAAAAAGCATGTCTATTTAAATTTATTGGTCCATGTTTTAATATTCTAACTCTGTTCTATCTCTGTCCGCACGAATATCAAGGTTTGGGGGTCTTGATATAAGGAATTAATATTCTGCCTACCTGTTCTCTCATGTGAGTGGTTATTTGGTCTATTGGAAAAATCATCTAATTCAATGTCCAGGCAACCATATAGCAGTCTGATGTCATTCAAAGGTTTATTTATTTTTAGTCCTGAAGTTTTTAAGACCAATGACCATAAGTGTGTAATTTCTATTAGAACTGAGAATTGTGACTTCAGAGTTCACATGCTGCATTACAATTGATCTGGAACTTCTTAACAATGCAAAATACGGTAGAGAATGATTCACATTATCTTATATAGAGTTATTTATTTATTTTTAAGTCATTATCTTATGTGAAGATTATATCATGTAGACACCTGGTTGACCTTTTTTTATATCCTTGGTACAGTCTGCTTACTTGGGGGTCTTTTTCAAATTTTTTTTTTCAATGAAGAATTATCACTTATCCAAAAAATTTATATAGACACTTAATTCATTTAGATGGAATTTCTTTGGAAGACAATTGGAATCATTAATGAATCAGGTATCTCTTTTGGATCCTACAGCTGGGAGATACTTATAGACCTGCTATTAATTTTGCTTATAATGGGCTCTAGCTCTCCCTTAAGATTGGGTTGAAGGGTGAGGTAGTGGGTTCAAGACTCACCAGTGTAACTTAATGATCAATGAAAAATATTAATAATAAAAAATAAAAAAGAAAAAGAAAAATTTTGAAAAAAATTGGTTTGACCAAATGATTTTCTACTCCATTTTCATCATGGTTTCATGAGTCTCAATTCTGGTTTATATATCATCAAGGTTAACTTTGGGGGTTTCCTACTCTCTCAGGGAGGAAATAATTAAGGAAAGAGGGGGGAGACTGGGTGGGTTGTGCGGGGGTCTTGTGTTGTGTTTGCTGTATATGATTAATTTTCTCAAATTGTATATTATGCATTTCTGACATGACTAGTTTTATTGTGCTACAAAATGCTCATTTACGTGAATGAGAATTTTTGGGTTCTGTTAATATATCAACTCCCAAAATGACTTTAGTTTTTGTTGCATTATCCCCTTCTTCTTAATGTTTCTGCAAAAATGGCAGCTTTCAGTGAGAAACTGTTTCATCCGGGGGTCAGTGGTGAGATACGTTCAACTACCTCCAGAGGGAGTTGACATTGAACTGCTTCATGATGCAACAAGAAGAGAAGCTCGGGGTGGCTGAATATTGATGTTGTTGTATCCCATGAACTCTTGATTCAAGATACTCATGGATGAAACTATTTGTTGAAGAAAATTATGCATTGTGATATGACTTAAGCTTTTCTTTTTCTCCTCTTAAGCAAGTTGCTATGTTAACTTCTTACATGTGCCTTGGAATAGATCTATATGTTCCTCAATCCTAGATTATTCCTTTTTGAGTGAACATATATACTAATTTGATTTCTGTATGAGCAGGTTGCTAATATTACATCTTACATGTAATGTTTAACAGAAATATGGCAGTTCATTGATATTCATGACTACCTTTTTGAGTCAAAAACATCTTACTGCATTATTCGCTTGTGTTAAACTAGGCTCAAGGCCACTGCCGTCATGAGGAGAGCATAATGCAAGCAATGAACCTCGGTTACCAACTAATTATGTGGGGGGTGTCTCAACCTTATGTGGCATTGAATTGCTGCATAATTATTTTACTAATGGCACTTTTGATATGCAAGAATAAACTCTAAATGGAACATCCACTTCAAAAGAATAGTTATTTTTTTATTTGGTTGTTATTTTTTATTTAAAGACCCGTATGGTCATAATAGTTATTTCTTAATATGTGTAATAGCTTTAATAAATAAATAAATCAGTGCTGGTTGCTGCTTCCCAAAACCGCACTCTCCTCTTCTTCGCCATTCTTAGATTCTATCTTTTATATCCGTTTTAGGTTTGTTTGCTATTTGCATTGTTGAGTTCTCTCTCTTTGTTGGTTCGGCCTAATAGTTATAATGAAATTCTATGCTTCATCAACCTTGTAAAATACTGTTTTATCTTTGGTAGATTACATTAGTTATTTATAGTCTTTGAGAAAAGTATAGCATCTCCCGGAGAGAGAGAATTTTCTTATTATTCCTACATTGCATTATGATTCCAAGAGAATTTGACTATTTTAGTTAGATTTGTATGTATGTAAGGACAACAGAGAGGACAAATTTTCTCTTCGTTGGTAGATGTTCAACGGGAGGTAGGAATATAGATGTGAACTCTATTGAACAGTTTAATTAATATTCTAAATATATTTATACTCAGCACATTGCCTTTCTATTAATTTATACTGGATTTTTTTCTTATGACAAAACCATACTAGACTTGGGGTTTGAACTTTTTCCATGTAATTGTTTCATTTGAAAGGCAAAAAAGGACTCCGAATTTACAGCCTTACAGGTTTAGGTTTAGTTTTTGGAATATAGGTGAGCAAATTCCAATATTCACTAAATGAGAAGAAAATTTTATTTTTGCGAAACATCAATTCTTTAAGCGGGGAGTTACCACAATTGCTCAAAATTTGGGGAATATAATAGGAGAATTGATCAAAATTTGGGGAATATAATAGGAGAATTGATTGATTCTGCTGGTGCATGTCAAATTACACCTTCTATGTCCTCAATGGCACGTAATTTGGGGGTTACAATCAAATATGGAGATAGGGATTGGGAACTTTTTTAATATGTGGTAAAGAAAGCATGTTTTGATGCCATATACCTTCAATTCAGAAATATTGCTTACACAAAATTAATGAGACTCAATTATATTATAATAATTTCTTGAAACATGCAAACAGCTTGTTATTAGGATTTATCGTGGCCCCAAAAATAAGTTTTTAGGGTTCAAACAGTTTATTTTAATAAATTTTGGGGTGTAGATAGGATTCGAGCACTCTGACAGCTATAAATGCCATCTGAGATACTTGCTTAACCAAATAAACATGTCTATATGGGCTTCAATGGCAGCCTTCACAGCTGTTGAATCACTATCATTGTACCTGACTGTCCATCCATGCTGAACCTTAGGAAATATCTTGATGCGGTTTTCAATCTGCAGAATGGAAGCATTAATTGGAGATTGAGAGACAATTTTTTGGAACCATCCTAATTGAATATCTCATGACGCAACCGCTTGCAAGAAGATTGCTGTTTAGATGTCATTTATATTTATCTCGAAAACAAGTTGTCACATGACTCACATCCAAGGCTAGTAGTCAAGCAGCATGAACATAGATTATCTGAAATTTGAAGATCCTTACCTTATTTTCTGTTAGAGCCTCCTCAAACTGTTTGAGGAGTTCAGGTGGAGTGCCATTGTCTAACTCAGCAGCCAATATGGAAATTGGAACCTTGACAGCTGAAAAAGAAGAATTCTTCATTATTTGTGAGTTATACAAGCAATTGTGTCAATAAATGTTAATAAAATAAATAGGCAAGTCCAATTGAAAATCTTTCACTTGAGATTGAAGCAATTCTCCTACCACTATTTTGTATCAGACGAATTAGGCCCAAAAAACAGGCAACTTTTCACCTCTGTGTGTCTTTTGTGTATACTTATACAAGGCTAAATATTTACATATTAGACAACTAAAAGTAGAGCAATTATACTTTCTATTATATTGGAGACTTGGGAGTCCCTCTGTTGATATTTAGTATAAACATGTACGGGATAATCCTTATTTTCTAGTAGCATATCATGTAAGTTCGTAATATTCCTGGGTTTACACCTGCATAATCTTTAGATTGTATTAACAGTCATACCCTTAATATCATCCAGAGTGACCCGTGAAGGGTGTAACAACACTGTAGCTTTAGTGAAATTAGTGCTTGCTAGTTGTGCAACCACCTTGCCTGACAAAAGAATTCAAGAAACTAAGATTTTAGCTAAAGTACTTTAGAAAGCTTCCCTTATCAATAAGCTAACTCAATAAGCCAAGCCAAAAAAGAATTAGAAGATCAAAAATACTATTAAGAAAAGATGAATGGATATCTAACCTCCCCAACAAAACCCTGCTGCCCCAACTGCATGTATGCCTTCTTTTCTCAGAGCTGTAGTTACTTTTTTAGCATCTTTAAACCCTTTGTCCTAAATCAGACAGTTAGGAGGAATATGATAGCATAAAGCTAGTATGATTTGAAAGCAAATATTGCATACAGTCATGATTTGTAAGTAAGAAAATGGCAAAGAAATATTATTTACTGGATACAATAACTGTTTAAACTGATTTTTTTTTTTTTTTGAGAATATGTTTAAACTGAAATTCATGAAAAAACAGATTTAAAAAAAAAAAATTATTTATAAGAAATTCATGATAAAACAGATGAATATATTATGTTCAACTTTATTTGAGAAGAGTTAGGCACAAACTGTTCCATGATTTTTTGACCACTCTTCTATTGTCCTGGAAGAGTTCTGTACATAGGGATCTCCATAGAAGAAGTCGGGAACCACTGCATAGAATCCAGCTAGGGCAACCCTATCAGCAATATCCCTTTAAAGTGACAATCAAAAAGAACTCGGCATTAGACTTGAAGCAAAACGTAGACAATTATATGTATGTGGAATCTATGTACAGTACCTATTCAAAAGAAGATAATATGTTATTCCTTATTGTTTCTATAATTTAGGCTTAAGATGATTCTTAGAGAGTAATGAATATATAGGCACACACAACAACAGCAACAGAGAATTTATCACAATAAATAATGTAATCAAGCAGTGTAAAGTACTGGGGTTTGGAGCATGTTCTTCACGAAACAAAAATTGTCGTGAGCTGTGTAATAACAGCACAATTCAAATTTTCTCTCTTTTACCATTAAAATATTGAAATCATGGAAAGCTGAGGTGCCACTGCCAGCACCCTATGCGGAATAAAACTAACACATTATTTCAAAGGTTAGTTTATTTCTTAATATGAAGAGAGTCAACTGTTGAAGCTTAGTATCACATTCACATGTCCAATTTCCAAACCTCAATTCCACGTCTAGATGGAAAATGTACCACTAGACATCACTACTGTTTTACAGGCTGATTTTAACAGCCTCCATTAATGAAATTCAAGGTCTTTCTTCTCAAAAAAAAAAAAAAAAAATGTCACTTATGATCTATTTTAGAAAATAGATATTTTCTTACTTACTTTTTAATGGGGTTTCAGTTGCTGGCTTACAAAATTCTTTCATTGACATATTATTTTTTGTAACTATATTACTTGATGCACCAAATGAATCTAGGACAATTTCCAAACTAAAGGAAAATATTTATTTGGAATATAAAGAGAAGAATATAGACAATATTTATTTAATAAAAATAATAAATTGATTTTTTTTATACAAAATTTACAACGGAAAATGTTATATCGCATTTACTCAAAAGAGTTGTAACAAAAATATTTATATCCCATTAACCCCCATTATCTTTCTAATTTATTTGTTATTATTTTGTGATTATAACATGATCATTTGTATTTTAGGTCTATATAAATGTGTCTTACCACTATTGATATCCACCTTATCTATATAAATCCTCTATACTATGAATGGTTATTCATTTGAGTGATTAAAATGATAAGGGAGAAAATATACAATATTTGTTGTGAAACACTTTTATATAGACATAAAATACACATGGGTTACAATCACAATTCACAATATAATGACATTGTAGCTGAATTAGTACTTTCTCATGTACAAACTGCTTAGGGGTCTAGGGGAGAAATACAGTATAATATTTCATAATTTCTTTTTTTTTAAAAAGTAATATTCCATAATTTGTAACAACAAAATTAATACAATTATTATTATTATTATTATTATTATTATTAAAATGCACTAAAAAGTATATATAGGTCCACATTATTTCTAGATTGTCTACTCTTTTTTTTCTTTTCTTTTTTTTTCCATATTTAAATATGTTAACCAATCATAAAGAAGAAAACCTGTTATTAATCAAATTGTTAAAAAATATTGCTTTCATTTTTTTTGTCAAATTAGGCAAACAAATAGTACCCATTTTATCTAATTACAGAATGGTTATTATAGGGGATCCAGAACTGCATACTCATGTTCTTCTATAATAATAAAAAAAAGGTTTCATTTTATGTTATATCTACGAAGTTCTTTAAAAATCACATTAGAGGTAAAGTTGAGAAGTGGAAACACCTCAAATGTGGTGCCTCATATCCTGTAAAAAGGGAAAAATTTTGTTAGGAGAAAAATAATACCAAAAGAAATATAAACAAAACCAAAAACAAGATGATGAAATAAATTTGGGTACTCAATCATGATACAATTTATGTCAAAATTATCCCTCCCCTCTGAGAGAGAGAGAGAGAGAGAGAGAGAGAGAAGAAAATTATATCTAACACAAGATATGTTCTAAAAATTACTAATCACAATTTTCATGATGGTTAATCAATAGATATTATATAGGTGATCAAAAATCACAACCACACTTTTCTTAAAATTGTCAAGAGCTTTGTGTTTTTACTTTTTTGTGACTTTTGTCATGGCTCTATCCATGAATATAGAACCTAAGTTGGAATTCTCTTCTCCCACCTGTTGTAAAGGGAAAAAAAAAAAATCTTTAAATCTTAAAGCCTAGTACGTAGGACATTAGCATCAAGCATCAAGCATCTTTATTTTGATTCAATTTAAATTTAGCCGGTAATTAAGGGAATTTAAATTTGAGAGGACGTAGATTACTAAAAAATATTCTAGGAAGCTAGAATACTTCACTTGAGGTGTCGTATTTATTCTTATTTTTTACTCTCTTTTTTGTGTGTGTTACACTTGTATTTGTATTTGCTTCTTAGATAAGGACTAATAACTTGATAAGGACAAATTTTTCTTCCTAGAAAATATTACATTTCAAATTTCAATAATTTTTTGTCAAATTTTAGGAAAAAGAAAATTTTCTTATTTGTTAAAAGAATGAATAAGTTCCAAACATGGAATACCTCAAAACCAGAAGTTGACAAATACCCAAATCTGAAAAATGTTGAAATACGAAACTAAAATAATCAAGGAAAATGTTAATAGATGCTCTAAATGTATTAATTTAAAAATTATTTTTAGAAATATTTTATGAAAAAATAAAAAAAATAAAAAAAAATTTCAATAGCTTTTTATATTCCCATGAATGTGGCATCAAAAGTTTTCTAATATAGTTTATTAATAATTGCCCTAAGAACACCCATTAATATGATTCAATAACCAATACTACAATCCAGTCCCAGATGCAAACTCAGATCAGAAAGCAGCTATGAACCTAAAACACCAACACCATAACATACTGGAAGATAAATATAGTAAAGAGTATGTCATTAGTTATTAGTTATTACCAAAAATATCAGAAACGAGTAGGATTCCCCGCTTTGAATGACCGCTAACATAGGCTTTGAGGCCTCCAATGTCTTTCACAAATCCAAATCCATAGTTTGGGTTAAGAGTTGGCGGGTTCTCCGAGCAATGACGGCCTAGTTTTTCTTGCCCAAGAGAAAGAAATACAAAGCTGGAAAGAGTGACAAAAAAGGCTAGCCCGAGCACAGAAACTGGAGCTACCTTAGCCATGAATGAAACTGACAATGGCACAATGGCTTTTGTAACTGCATGTGTCAGATTAAAAAGGTTTTATCTTTTTATGGTACGTGAACTGGATAATGCATGGTTGCTAATCATGGTCAGCCTGTTATGGAATGCTTGAATCGGCATCGTTGGAAATATTATTATGCTTCCTATTGCAGTCAACGCCAGCATTTTTGGTTCTTTGAATTTGATTTTGGGCTATGTTTTGTTCACACAGATGTGTTACACACATTTTGGCTGAGGATTGATTTTCTTCTGGTGATAGTTTTGTTTTGTTTTTGTATATATCCTCAATTTCTATATTTTGTACCAAATGTATATATCTTCATTTCTATATTTTGTACCAATTATTGACTGAGGTTTGGGGTATTTCTTACCTAGACTTTGTACTACTTATCTGTTTAATATAATTTAAGTTCCCTTTCAACCAGAAGATAAAAAATAAAAAATAAAAAAATAAAAAGATTTGTTACACAATGTATATTTTGTAAATTTAAATTGTAACTTTTTTTTTTTGAGAAGAATTAGTTAATGCCAAGATTTCAGCACCAACAATATTTACACATTGATTTTACTTTATTGTAAAATAGGACAGAGACAATAGATCCAAAAAAAACGTGGTTAAGTGTGCGTTTGGATGCGGATGAAAAATTAAAATTATTTCTCTATTCAGTTTATTTTTGCTACTATTTATGGGTCCAACTGCACTTTTTGGCACTATTTATGAGCCCACTGTATTATTTCAGCTAACTTTTACATTTATCTATAGTACTTTCAGCAATAATTTTTCAGTTTCAGCAAAATAAGCGGTATCCAAACACATTCTTAATCCTTTCTTTATTTAAATAATTTATTTGGATCATTTAAATAAAAATGCCCACATTTTTCGTTAGTAAAATTATGTTTTTTCCAATTCTAAAAAAAGAAAAAGAAAATCTATGATACTTGTAGGAGTGGTAGGCCCAGTGGTGTGTATCTATGTATATATTGGGTCGGAGGCCCAATTCGAGGATATTAAGTAGTCCGAGGACAGGAAAACACTGTTAGAGGAGTCCATGTTAATGAATGAAAAGGTGAGATATGGTCATGAGGGTCTAAAAGAGTGATTCAAGGAGGGATGCTTCATCAGTTGAGTGAAGGCGAGGTCAAAAGGTGTGGCCTACCATTAAGAGAAACGTTCTGGACAATTCCACTGTTGAGGATAGGTATCAGGAAGGAACAGGACAAAGAGAGGCTATGAAATATCTAAGAGAAAGCTGCTACCACCGCATTAAATGCTCTACAACTAACTCTCTGGCTACATTTATATGGAGAAGACCCCTAAACTGTGCTGCCTAGGCTGCCCCAACTCACAGAGGGCCTGAGAGGGTGTCTGATGGGACAAACACTCAAGTAGTGGCCTGAATGATCAACAAATGAAGGGCCAATATCATCTAAAGGGAGATATATAATGTAAAAGACCCCCCATAGAAGGGGGATTGGAGAATTAAGAGAGAATTACTGTAGTAATAAGAACTGTACTTGTAATCAATTTCAAGATCTATATATAAGAATTGATTTCCTCGGACTGTGCCAAAGACAATTTTCATTAGATACAACTAATCTATTTTCACTTTATTGTCATTTGGATTCACTATAATTGCTATCCAACCTATTAGAACCTAGTTTTCCAACTCACTCTCTACAAATTCATTCAATTGGGCTCTTTGGACCTAGATCCTTTTAACTTTTAGGCTTAGGACTCAAATTCAGTCCCTACAATTGGCGCCGTCTGTGGGAAATTCTTGTGTTCTAGTGAGCTTAACGTTCATTTATGGTAGGTTCAGGTCCAAACCAGGCAGAATCCTTGGGGTCCCAACGTTAAGATCATTTCCTCAATCTTGAGCGGAGAAGGGACTGAGAAGTTAGTGTGCATACCACCCATACTAGTTGGAGCCACTCTCGAGGTGGGAGTCATATCTCTCATGAGGAAAACACTAGAGTCATGCAGTTGGAAATTGATTGTTTGAAAAGGAAGTTGCACCACAAACGGCGAAGGCGTACTCCCTCCAACTCTGATTTTTCTTCTGGTGATGAGGGGGATGGTAGCTACAGATCCAGGTTAAGAACTCCCCTCCAGTGAATCCTTCTCTTGTGATGAGGACTACCACCGGGAGTGTAGGAATAGGAGCACGTCTCATAAAGGCCTGGGAAATGATGCTATGAGCACTGTGTTGAACCAAATTTCCAGGTTGCCTTTCACACGTAGAATTGAATGAGGAAAACATACTCGGCGGTTCACTCAGCCAGCGTTAACCATGTACAATGGTCGAACAGATCCTATGGAGCATGTGAGCCACTTTAACTAGAGAATGGCTGTACACTCCAAGAATGAGACCTTGATGTGTAAAGTATTCTCATCTAGTTTGGGGCCTGTGGCAATGAGATGGTTTGATGGCCTGAGAGTAGGTTCTATAGATTCCTTCAAGGAATTTACTCGAGCGTTTGGATCTCACTTTGTCACATGCAGTAGGGTTCCTCGGCCCTTAGATTACTTACTATCTATGACCATGCGAGAAGGAGAGACCCTGATAACGTACTCAAACAGATACTGGGAGATGTTCAATGAGATAGATAGTGGTTTTGATGATTTGGCCATAAGAACTTTCAAGGTCAGCCTACCTGTCGAGCATGGTTTAAGGAAGTCTTTGATTGGAAAACCTGCTAACAGTGTGTGCCAACTTATGGACCGAATTGATAAGTATAAGCGGGTCGAGGAAGATCAACAACAGGGGAAAGGGAAGGCAAAGGTTATCCCTCAAGAAAGGAGGGATTTCAGGTCAGATCAATACAACAATAACGGGCCCCGGCGAGACTTTGCTGGGCAATCAGGGTCTGCCACTGCTCAAATGGTTAACACGGAATTCCAGGAGCTAGTACACCAAGTCTTGGAGAAAATCAAGAACAAGTCATTCTTTAAGTGGCCAAATAAGATGGGAGGTGACCCCATGAAGCGCAATCAAAGCCTTCATTTCCAGTACCTCTAGGACCAAGAGCACACTAAAGAAGACTGTAGAACTTTGAGAAGTCATCTGGAGCAATTGGTCAGAGAATGGAGGCTGAAACAATTTTTGCATCAGCCCAATAGACCAGGAGGTTAGACAAGATCAAGATTTAAAGAGAATGATTTTTCCAAAGCCCCTTTAGGCATCATCAATGTCATCTTCGTGGCTTGGGGGAGAACTGGTTCTCACCCCTCCAGGGTGATGTCTGTAGCCTGGCCACTTGCCGAGGACTATAGACCTGAGCTGAAGAGGGCTAGAATGGAGAACCGGCCATCGATGAGTTTCTCTAAAGAGGACAAGTTTAGAACCATACAACCACGTGATGATGTGCTGGTGGTCACCCTCAGGATAGGGGGTATGATGTTAAGAGGGTGATGGTGGATCAAGGTAGTGGGGCAGAGATTATGTACCCTGATTTGTACAACGGACTAAGCTTGAAACCTGAGGACTTGACAGCTTATGATTCGCCTCTAGTAAGCTTCGATGGGAAAGTTGTTATTTTGAGGGGCCAGATTCGACTACCTATACAAGTAGGATCAAAGGTGGTAAAGGTGGATTTCATTGTAGTGGATGCTTATTCTCCCTATATGGCCATTGTGGCAAGACCTTGGCTTCATGCCCTGGGGGTCGTTTTCTCCACTCTGCATTTGAAGGTGAAATATCCGTCTGGGGATCGATCGGATTTAGGAGCTGGTTAGGAGCCAGTCCGTGGCTAGACAGTTCTTGGTCGCTGCAATAATGCATCAGCTAGGAATGGAGTCCTCGACCTTTGCTGAGAGGAGCTTATAGCAATCAAGGACTTCGATGTTGTCTGCGAATGCAGTGTCAAAGGGGGCAACATGTGAGGAGTTAGAGAAAATTTCTATTGGTGATGATGTGGAGAAGTTCTTTCAGGTCGGAGCTCAACTGCTTCCCCAAGAGAAGGAAGAGCTGATAGTGTTCCTTAAAAGGAATATTGATGTGTTAGTATGGAGTGCTTGCGAAGCACCTAGGGTGGATCCAAACTTCATCTGTCATCATTTGAATGTTAGTTCATCCGCCATCCCTAAAAAGTAATCACCTCAGCACTCATCTAAGGACCATTCTGATGCTATCAAGGATGAGGTGACCAAACTTAAGCAGACTGAGGCTATCAAAGAGGTGTTTTACCCCAAATGACTAGCCAATACTGTAGTGGTAGGAAAGTGGCGAGTATGTGTGGACTTCACAGATTTGAACAAGGCCTATCCAAAGGACCCTTTCCCTATGCCTTGGATAGATCAACTAATGGATGCAACTATAGGCCATCCTTAGATGAGTTTTTTGGATGCCTTCCATGGATACCACCAAATACCACTGGCTCTAGATGATCAAGGAAAGATAGCTTTTGTCACTCTTACTGGAAATTACCACTACAAGGTAATACCCTTTGAATTGAAGAATGCAGGGTTTACCTATCAGATGATGATGATCAGGATGTTTGAGCCACAGTTAGGTAAAAATATTGAAGTTTATATAGATGATATGGTGGTAAAGAGTAAAATGGTGTCCAAGCACCTAGGAGACCTCGGTAATATTTTTGAAATACTGAGGAAACATAAACTACACCTCAATGCTTCCAAATGCTCCATTGGCGTGGGATCAGGCAAATTTCTAGGGTATATGGTCACTTATCGTGGAATTAAGGTCAACCCTGATCAGGTTAAGGCAATTAACAGTTTGTAGCTACCTTAGAATCTTAAAGAAGTCCAGAAGTTAACTGAAATAATCACTGCCCAGAACTGGTTTATCTCTCGATCAGCGAACAGGTGCTGACCCTTCTTCCAATTGCTGAATAAATGGGAGGGATTTGAATGGACCCAAGAGTGTGCCTCTACCTTCCAGCAACTCAAGGAATACCTTTCCCGGCCACCTATTATGTCTAGGCCCGAGGTGGATGAGGTATTGTTTGCATACATTGCTGTGGCTTCTCACGCCATGAGCTTATTGCTGATACAGATTGACAATGGCGTGCAAATGCCAGTATACTATGTGAGCAAGTCTTTTCACGGAGCAGAAGTTCGTTACTTACCACTGGAGAAGGCCATTTTGGCAGTAATACATACTACATGTAAACTACCCCACTACTTCCAATCCCACACAGTTGTAGTTTTAACCCAACTTCCGCTTCGATCACTACTTCGGAGTGCTGATTATTCTGGGAGGATTTCCAAGTGGGGTACGATCCTAGGGGTTTTTGATATCAAGTATATGCCTCGCACCTCTATCAAGGGTCAGGTCCTCGTAGATTTGGTGGCTGAGTTTGCTGAATCCTCGTTGGATGAGGAGGCTAAAAAGCAAGGCGTGGATGGAAAATTAGTTGGCATAATTTCCTTGCAAGAAACTTTATCCTGGAGGGTATACGTTGATGGTGCATCAAATCACAAAGGATCTAGAGTGGGACTGGTTTTAATATCTCCTAAAAAGATCATTATTAAGAAATTCTTAAAATTGGGCTTCTCGGCCACAAACAATGAGGCTGAATATGAAACTCTATTAGTGGGGATGACCACGGTTTAGAAAATGGGAGGAAAAGCAATGGAGATCTTATCGGATTCAAGGTTGGTGGTTAGCCAAGTAAAAGGAGAGTTAGAGGCCAGGGATGTGAGAATGCAAAGATATTTAAGTCAAGTTAAGTACTTGTGATCAGGGTTTGAGTCTTTCAACTTGCTGCAAATCCTGAGTAGTGGAAACACGTATGTTGATTCCCTAGCCACTCTTGTAACCTCCTCGGCACAAGACTTGCCTTGGTTTATCCTTGTTGAAGACTTGTGCAAGCTTGTTGAGATGAATAGGGAGATGGTCTAGATTCATCAAATTAGGGTGGGACCTAGCTGGATGGACCTTAAAGTACTATTCCTGAAAGAGGATATCTTGCCCGAGGGGAAATCTGAGGCTGACAAAGTGTGAAGGAAGGCTCCTCAGCTTTGGTTGTCCGAGGACCAAAAGTTGTACAGACATTCTTTCTCTAGGCCATATTTGCTATGTATACATCCCAAGGCATCAGAGCTACTCCTGGAGGAGTTATATGAAGGGATTTGTGGTAGCCATATAGGAGGCAGATCCTTATCTCACAGGGCCCTTACTCAGGGATATTGGTGGTCGAACATGCAGAAGGAAGCCCAAGAGTACGTGAAGAAGTGTGACCAATGCCAGAAATTTGCCTCAAACATTCACCAATCAGGGGGTGTCCTTAATCTTGTATCTAGCCCTTGACCTTTTGCTCAATGGGGCTTGAATATTGTAGGGCATTTCCTTAAGGCAGAAGGAAATAAGAGATGGTTGTTTATCGGCACGGATTACTTCACCACGTGGGTTGAAGCTGAACCATTGGCAAATATCAGGGATGTGGATGCTAAGAGATTTGTTTGGAAAAACATTGTCACTCAGTTTGGGATCCCCATACCCTCATCTCAAACAATGGTCTTCAGTTTGATAGCAAAGCCTTCAGGAGGTATTGTTGTGACCTGGGAATAACAAATAGGTATTCCACCCTAGCTTATCCACAGGGAAATGGACAGGTCAAGGCTGTCAATAAGGTCATATTGAATGAACTCAAGAAGAGGTTGGATGATGCGAAGGGAAAGTAGGTGGAAGAGCTGTCACACGTCCTTTAGACATATTGGACCACACCTTGTAGATAAACAGGGGAGACACCCCTTTCAATGACTTATGGAGTCGAGACTGTTATTCCTCTGGAGATTGAATTCCCAACACTGAGAACAAATTCTTTCACTCTGAGCAACAATGATGGGCTGTTAAGGAAGAGCTTAGACTTAATTGAAGAGCGAAGAGAAAATGCCATGGTCTAACTGACGTATTACCAACACAAGCTCAAATAAGGTTATGATGCCAACGTAAAGTTAAGGCCATTTGTGCCTGGAGACCTGGTATTAAGAAAGGTTTTAGGTACTGCTAAGAACCCAGTATGGGGAAAGTTAGGGTCCAATTGGGAAGGGCCATATCGCATCACCTCAGTGGCTGGAATAGGTGCATATTATCTTAAAAATCTAGATGAAAATGTTGTACCACGCCCCTAGAATGTAAACAACATGAGAATGTATTATTATTAATGAAAGTTTTCTCTGCCATATTTTGGTTTATTACATTATGCGTTATGCGTCCTACTATTTATTTGAATATCAAATAGAACATTGGTCATGCCTAGCTCCTCGAACTACATACCTTGAGTAAATTGACATTTTAAGTTATTTTTCTAAGTATTAAATAGAACCTTAGTTATGTCTGGCTCCTCGGGCTACATACTTTGGGTAAATTAATACTTCATATTATTTTTCTAAGTATCAAATAGAACATTGGTCATGCTTGGCTCCTCAGACCACATACCTTGGATAAATTGATATTTTAAATTATTTTTCTAAGTATTAAACAGAACCTTAGTTATGCCTAGCTCCTTAAACCACATTCTTTGGGTAAATTTATACTTCATATCATTTTTCTAAGTATAAAAAAAAATCGTGGTCATGCCTATCGTGGTCATGCCTAGTTCCTCGAACTACATACCTTGGGTAAATTGATATTTAAATTTATTTTTCTAAGTATCAAACAGAATTTTGGTCATGCCTGGCTCCTCGGACCACCTACCTTGGGTAAATTGATATTTTAAATTATTTGTCTAAGTGTTAAATAGAATCTTGGTTATGTCTGGTTCCTCGGACCACATACCTTAAGCAAACTAATACTATCTGTTATTTATCTAAGTGTCAATAAAACTAGCCATGCTGAATGGCAGACATCTTCATTGTAATAACATGATAAAATAGGCACTCATAAGCACCACTTAAAGCATTTGAAAGTATATCTATGATCTGTTTAAGAATTGATTATCATCTCCAGTTCCTTAAACTTATTGATAGGTGGAGAATTGGGTAGAGCCTGACATGAATGGGTGCTCTACCATTATGTATGTTTTTAAGGTTAAGGTTACACTTTGTTGAGATCGTGGACTTAGTAAGTTTAACCTGTTCTGTTGCTGTTCATATGAGGGTGGTAAGTATGCTACCACTTATGCAGTAGTTGTATCTCATTGTCACGTTGGCTAAGTATTAAGTGAAACAACATAAACTATATTTGGATCCATATAAACATCACAAGTATAGAAGAAAAGCTTGCAATTATCATTAAACCAAGCCTCTGAAAAAGGCAAGTAGAGTACAAAAGGTTGAATGAATTACAAAGCTAAGAAACAAAAACAACAGTTAAAAAAGGGGGGGGGGGGAGAGGGAGAAACCAAAAACAACAACTCATGGTTTCATCCTTACTACAAGTTTTTCCTTAGGAGTCTTGGCAGGCTGAGTGGTTGTTGTTGCCGAGGATGCCGAACCCTTACCCTTAGGGTCTTCCTTGGCAGGGATGGGGAAAGTTGCCAAAACCAGCTTGTGGCTTTAAGAAACCACCCCTCCTTGGGAAGAATCCTTAGGTGCGTCCGAGGTCTTTGTCATCTCGGGGTGACCTCCTTAGGGACTTCTTTCTCATTGTCAGATACGCCGGTTTGCTCTGCCCCTTTATAAGGATTGTTGGGAGGAAGAGGGTCCTTAGTCAGAGCCTCTTCAACATGGCTTGTGATGTTGGGGGCTGCATCATCCTTAGGGGCTGTGGAGCCTGGTGCCCGGATTGCAGGGGGTAGTATACATTTTCTGCTCTTCTAATTGCAGAAGAGGCCTCAACCCCTGCCAGGTTGAGGGTCTCATTCCACACCTGAAGGCAATATACTCTACACACCCTTGAGACCTCAACCTTAAGGGCCCCCTCGGGCTCGGCTACCCCCACATCATAGCCATCTTGTTTGGCCTATTCCTTGGCCTTCTTAGCATCCTCCAGCTTTTTCCTTAACAATTTGATCTACTCCCTGGCAATGGTAAGCTCATCCTCGGCTTGGTGGAGTTACTTACGTTGGGTCTCGGCTTGCCTCTCCGCCCCCTCAAACACCGCCTCGGCACTTTTCCACTCCTTCTCGGCCTTAAGGAGTTTGGCGTTTAGCACTTTCACTCCCTTCTTGGCCACATTAAAGGCCTCAACAGTAGCAACCCTTCTGGCCTCCTCCTCCTTCATCTGTCGGTAAGAAATATCCAACAACTCCTCATCTCTGAAAGTGGCTTGGATAGCCTGCAAAAGAAACTTAGTGAGTGAGCAAAGGAAAGAGTAAAAAAAAAAAAAAAAAAAAAAAATCTTATTTATTAATGAATAATGGACTTATCTTGAAAAACTCACCATAATGAGGTCTCTCTTTAGACTTAGAAACACCATGTGTTTCCTCATGGTCCTCAAATCAACCATGTCATCGGGTAATTACAGAGCTTGCTCTACAACGTCTGCTACTTACCCAGCCTTTCCCTGTTGGAAGTCCCTGATTGAGGAGTTTGTAGGGAGAGAGAATCCGTCTAACACCAGGGGCGATTCCAGTTCAGAACCTTGGTGCATAGATCGCATTCCTTGTCTCTTGGTGCTCCATCACTCAGGGACCTCGTCTGAGTGGTCTTAGCCACCTTAGCCCCTTTTTGGGGCTCGTTCTCCTTTGAAGGAATACCTCA
Source organism: Quercus lobata (assembly GCF_001633185.2). Classification (NCBI taxonomy): domain Eukaryota; kingdom Viridiplantae; phylum Streptophyta; class Magnoliopsida; order Fagales; family Fagaceae; genus Quercus; species Quercus lobata. Next base: position 22,787,754 of record NC_044915.1, on the reverse strand, counting down.
GCCCTCTTCTACCACATCCTTCCCCTTCTGCTCTTGTTTCTACTTTTTGTCTACTAGATCGGGTTGAGAGTTATGGGGGGTAGAGAAGGAAAGGGGTTTAGCTTGGCCGGTCGTCTCAGGCGACCTGCCTCTAACCTAGGACTTCATTACCTCTATAAGGCAAGCCTTGGGCTTTCGTTGTATTCCCATGTCTTCTGGGATAGAATAATCTTCTTGGGAGTGACTAGCTTATGCAGGAATAAGGTGGTTAAGGTCACCAGTTGGGGTTTCAAGGGATAAAGGTTGGTTGAAGACTTCGAAGTTGTCTTCCGAATCAGAAACTTCAACGACCTCTTCCTCTTCCTTAATTGTAAACAGGGACGAGGTTGCCTCTTCCTCGGCAGTGCGTTGGAATGGCGATGCTACTTTTGGTATGCCTTCTGGGATAGGATCGATGGTGAGGAAACTCGGAACGACAACACTTATTTGGTGCAGGCAGGGATCTTTTGCCTTTATCTAGCACTTTGGCGCTTGAAAACTGGACGAGATTGGGGTGTAGTTTAAGATTAGGTGGGCCGCTCTTAGTTGGCCGTCCTTGTGAATAAACACCTCGGCTTGGAGGATCTTATCTAGGCTTTGCTGGTTGATGAGATTGAAATTTGGAATAACAGCTTTCTTATCTACAAGACCATTTGGAAAACAAAAAATATCGTTAGCAAAAAATGGCACAAATCAAAGGAAAAAATTCAATTGCAAGCATAAACATAGGCAAATGGGTAAAGAATATGTCAAGAGAAAAAGAGGTGATTTTTCAAGTAATGAACCTAGACCTAAAAGCCCACCTGGTTTCCCCTCTTTCGTCGGGCAAGGGAGGCCATCGTGCCACTCCCCTAAAACGATCAAGAAATCCTTATTCATGCCCTTGTTGGACTCAAGGAGGCATAAGATGAGTCTAACCTCCAAGTATCAAGTTTTTAGGTAATACCCCTGCTCCTTTAAATTGTGAAGGTTATAGACCTAGTTGACATCGTGATGGGTAAAACCTAAGCCCATTTTCTAGTTGAGGGCATTGACGCTGCCTAAAATCCTAAACATATTTGGGGCACATTGGGTGGGAACTAATCTGTGAGCCCTAAGGTAATCCCTAGTGATGGTGCCAATGGGAATTCTCATCCCTCCCTCTATAAAGGCAATCATCAGGATTACCACTTCTCCCTTTTGCCTTTTGTCATGCCATTTCCCTTCCTTACAGTATCTAATGGAGACTTTTAGCGGGATTCTATATTGAGCTTTAAAGCTCTCTATATTCTCCGCGGAGTCTACCAGGTAAGCAAATCTACCTATATTCAGAGAAGGGTTGGAGGTGCTAAGATAGTAAAGGGGGAAACTAAGAAGGCCGAGGAGGAATAGACGCAGAGAAAAGAAAAGTATGTGAGAAAATAAATGGAAAGGTTTATAAAGACTTACGCAAAGAAAAAAACTCTCCTCAGACTGGCTCTTGGTATTTGTGAAGGCACGAGTAAGTTGAATAAGTGCGCAAGTTCAATGTATGAGTGCTAAAGTGAAGTGAATGAAGTGTTTGGACAGTATTTATATCAAAGGAAGGGAGACAGGTGGGAAAATTCCCGTTTGGGTTCCAACAAGATTCTTAGCCGTTGGATCCACATCGTGCCGTAGAACATGGGGAACATGGTGCCACAAAAATTTAATGAAGTCCCGTCTCGGATGCCGAAGCGTCAGGAGCATGCGTGGGACAGTTAAAAAGCACCTACGCTGACAGAGGTGATATATGATAAGTGCGAGGCAATTGTGGTAATATCGAAATCCTCCTTTCTCTCCAAGGAGCCAGAAAGGAGAATTTCAAGGAGCTATTATAGAGTGGTAGGCCCAATAATGCGTATCTATGTATGTATCGGGTCGGGGGCCCAATCCGAGGACATTAAGTAGTCCGAGGACAGGGAAACACTATCAGAGGAGTCCATGTTAATGAATGAAAAGGTGAGGTATGGTTGTGAGGGTCCAAAAGAGTGATCCGAGGAAGGATGCTTCCTTGGCTGAGCAAAGTCGAGGTCAGAAGATGCAGTTTGCCATTAAGAGCAATGTTCTGGACAATTCCAATGTTAAGGATAAGTATCAGGAAGGAACAGGACAAAGAAAGGCTGTGAAATATCTAAGAGAAAGCTACTACAATCGCATTAAATGCTCTGCAACTCACTTTCTAGTTGCATTTATGTGGAGAAGACCCCTGAATAGTACTGCCTTGGCTGCCCCAACTCACAAAAAGTCTGAGAGGGTGTCCGATGGGACAAACACTCAAGTAGTGGCCTGGACGATCAACAAATGGAGGGCCAAGATCATCTAAAGGGGGATCAGAGAATTAAGAGAGAATTACTGTAGCAATAAGAACTGTACTTGTAATCAACTTTAAGATCTATATACAAGAACCAATCTCCTCAGACTATGCTGATGACGATTTTCATTAGATACAACTAGTCTGTTTTTACTTTATTGTCATTTGGATCTACTATAATTGCTACCCAACCCATTAGAACCTAGTTTTCCAACCCACTTTCTACAAATTCATTGTATTAGACTCTTTGGGCCTAGATCCTTTTAACTTTTGGGCTTAGGACTCAAATCCAGACCTTACAATACTTTTTGAGCTTTTCTAAACGGATACAACGTTTGTCTGGTGTCTAGTGCACTACTACATTATTTTGGAATATTGTTGTATTTAGGACACGTCTACAAATAGTTTGACTGTGAGCCACACATCTTCAAAAAGATTTATGCCTTATTTTGGAATTTTCAGGTTTAGTTTTTGGAATATAGGTGAGCAAATCTAATCTTTGTGAGTGACAAATTTGCTTTAGAAGGTTTTTTTTTTTTTTGGGGGGGGGGGGGGGGTGGTTACACATCAATTCTTTAAGCGTGGAGTTACCACAATTGCACAAAATTTGGTGAATATAATAGGAGAATTGATTGATTCTGCTGTTGCATGTCAAATTACACCTTCTATGTCATCAATGGCACAAAATTTGGGGGATATAATCAAATATAGAGATATGGATGGTAAACTTTTTTAATATGCTATAAAGAAGGCATGTTTTGATGTCATATATCTCCCATTCAGAAATATTGTATACTTAAATGAAAGACACTCAAATATATTTTTATTCATTTCTTGAAACATGCAAACAGCTTGTTCGAATTTATCTTGGCCCCAAAAAATAAGTTTTTAAGGATCATACAACTTATTTTAACAAATTCTGGGCTACATATAGGATTCTAGTATTTTGACTGCTAGGAACATCAATATTTCCTGAGATACTTGCTCAACCAATCCAACAAGTCTTTATGGGCTTCATTGGCAGCCTTCACAGTTGGTATATCAGTCTCATTGTACCTGACTGTCCATCCATGCTTAACCTTAGGAAATATCTTGATGAAGTTGTTAACCTGCAGAATGGCAGAATTAATTGGAGACTGAAAGTCGATTTTGGGAACCTACTTAATAAATATTTTCACAATATAATTGAAATTCTTGTTGCAAAACTCTTACATGACGATTGTTGATGAGATGTCATTTATATTTATCTCCAAAACTAATTGTCACATGACTCACTTCCAAGGCTAGTAGTCAAGCAGCATGAACTTAGATTATCTGAAATTTGGAGATCCTTACCTTATTTGCTGTTAGAGCCTCCTCAAACTGTTTGAGGAGTTCAGGTGGAGTGCCATTGTCTAACTCAGCAGCCAATATGGACATTGGAACCTTGACAGCTGAAAAAGAAGAATTCTTCAGCATTTGTGAGTTATACAAGCATTTGTGTCAATAAATGTTATTGAAGTAAATAGGAAAGCCCAATTAATCGATGATCTTTCACTAGAAATGGAAGCAGCTCTCCTACAGCTATTTTGTATCAGATGAATTAGGCCCAAAAACAGGCAAATATGCACCTCTTTGTGTGTGTTTTGTGTATACTTATACAAGTCTAATATTCACATTAGACAATAGAAGTAAAGCACTTATCCTTCCTATTATCTTGAAGTCCCTCTGTTGATATTTAGTATACACGCATGTTCAGGGCTTATCCTTATTTTCTAGTAGCATTTCATGTAACATTGCAAGATGTCTGGGTTTACACCTACATAATTTTTAGATTTGTTTTAATAATCATACCCTTAATATCATCCAGAGTGACCCATGAAGGGTGTAACAACACTGTAGCTTTAGTGAAGTCAGTGTTTGCTATCTGCACAATCACCTTGCCTGACAAAAGAATTCAAGAAACTAAGATTTTAGCCAAGGTACTTTAGAAAGCTTCCCTTATCAATAAGCTAACTCGATAAGCCAAGCCAAAAAAGGGTTAGAAGATAAAAAGTACTGTTTAGAAAAGATGAATGGATATCTCACCTCCCCAGCAAAACCCTGCTGCCCCAACTGCATGCATGCCTTCTTTTCTCAAAGCTGCAATTACTGTTTTAGCATCTTCAAATCCTTTGTCCTAAATCAGACAGTTAGGAGGAATACGATGGCAACAAAATTAGTTTAATTCGAAAGCAAATACTGTATACAAATCAGGATTTGTAGGTAAGAAAATGGCAAAGAAATATTTTAAACTATATATGATGACTGTTTAAACTGAAGTTCATGATAAAACAGATAATATATTGTGTTCAACTTTATTTGAGAAGAGTTGGGCACAAACTGTTCCATGAATTTTTAACCACTCTGGTATTGTCCTGGAAGAGTTCACTACGTAGGGATCACCAAAAAAGAAGTCAGGAACCACAGCATAGAATCCAGCTCGAGCAACCTTATCAGCGATATCCCTTTCAAGTGACAGTCAAAAGAACTAGGCATTAGTCTTGAAGCAAAATGTAGACAGTTTTATGTATGTGAAATATGTTCACACTCACGAGGGTAAAATCTGTTATTCTTTATTGTTTCTGTAAGTTAGGCCTAAGATGATTATTAGAGAGCAATGAATGAATATACGTACACAACAACAACAGAGAATTTATCACAGTAAATAACATAATCAAGCAGTGTAATTAAAGTGCTGGGGTTTGGAGCATGTTCTTCACGGTGCTACAATTGTCATGAGCTGCGTATCAGCACAATTCAATTTTCATTGACATATTATTTTATGTAACTGCATTACTTAATGCACCAAATGAATCTAGGAAATTTTGCAAACCAAAGGAAAATATTTAATTTGGGATATAAAGAGAAGAATATAGAAAGTGTTGATGTATTTTAATAAAAATAATAAATTAATTATATTAATTTTGTTGTTACAAAAGTTACCATGTAATATTATACCTTTACTCAAAGAGTTGTTAAAAAAAATATTTATATCCCATTAATTCCCCCACTATATTTTCACTATATTTTTAATTTGTTTGTCATCCTTATATTATGATTATAACTCATATGTATTATATGTCTATATAAAAGGTATCTTACTACTATTAATATATCTATCTAGAATCTAGATAACAAGATATAATCAAGCCATATATATACCTGTGATATCTATCCTATTTATATCGTATTATTATAAATCTATCTACATATGATAAATTATTATTCATTTGAATGATTAAGATGATAAGCGAGAGCTTGCTAAATTATTGTGATTTATTGAATTATTTTTAATTTTTTTACCATGAAACCAACAATGTTAAGCATTTTGCGCCACCGTATAAGAATTTGGGCTAATTCTCTAGAACGCTAATGAAAGGGGTGGCGTGTTAGTGAACCCATTGCAACGGTTGAGATGTGTCTTCGATACTCTCCCGCAGTGGTGCCAAACACCTTAATATTGTTGGTTTCGATGGAAGAAAAATATAATAAATAATGCAATAAATCACAATAATTGAGCAACCTAACAACAAATAATATGTAATTTGTCGCTTATCATCTTAATCATTCAAATGGAAAATCATTTATCAGATCGATTTTTTTTTTTTTTTTTTTTTTGAGGAAAAGATATATAACAATATGATAGATGAAAGATAGATATCACCAGTTATGACTTGGCTGAGCCACGCTCTTTAGATAGATATCTCAATAGAGATAATTCACCTTTATATAGACATAGAATACATATGAGTTATAATCATAGCATAATGGCAATTAAATTAGAAAGCTAATGCTTTTTTTTTTTTGGTTGAGAAAATAGATAATGGGATATAAACATTTTTTGTAACAAATCTTCGAGTAAATATGGTATAATATTCCAACGTAAATTTTGTAAAAACAAAATTAATATAATTAATTTATTATTTTTATTAAAATATACCAACAAAAGTATAAAGCTACTATAGGTAAAGGATAATCTTATCAGCAGTGATGTGACATTATCTCCTTGTTAAAGCATGAGTAATTTTCATTTATATGCAGGTTTGCCATTTCTAATTTAAAATTTTACTCTCCAAGCAGTCAGATTGCTGATATAGGCCTTAACAAGATCAAAGATCACTTGACTTTGTTAATCTGAGCATGATAGTGGTTATTATACTATTAAAATCTCGATGGTTTATACACACACGTGTGTGTGTGCACGCACGCATTTTTCCAACCACAACACAAATAGCAAGGCAGACTTTGGATTCACATGTATCATAGGTTATCTACTAGATCAAACAAGCAATATAGAGCATGTCCGTTCAAACATGACCTTTTTGTTACCCTTTTTCAAATGCTCATTGATGAACACAGAAAACACAAATTTTAAGGCAATTGTTTAAATTTACTTATATTTGCTTATGAGGGTTATCTAGCCAAAGGTTGAAGGTAGGCTTTGGTCAAGACTCATGCACCAACTCTATCGAAGAGAGAGTCATACACGCAGCCTCCCTTTTACAAAGACTCAATTTCTCGAGTGTGAATATGGGGCATACTTATTTATTAGGTTGAAACTTGAAAGGATGTGATTTGTAAGGCCCAAATGTACCATTGAAGCTATATAGGACCACATCCAAAGTTGAATATCAATCTTTATGATATGACAAGTCAAAGTAATTTGTAAAGTCGCCAGCATATTCCTATTCATCATGGTCCTGGCCTTCTGCTTAAGCTCGGGCTAAAGCCTAAATATGAGATTGAAAAGTCAAAATAGATAGTTCCACATTATCTCTGATTTTTTTTCCACCCCATATTTAAATATGTTGACAACTACTATTCAAATTGCGTTAACAATGTCTCTTTGGTCAAAGTAGGCAGAAAAATAGAAACCGTTTGATCTAAATATAGAACAGATGTGACTACGAGGGGGATCCAGGATTGCATACTAAGGTTTCATTTCATGTTATATCTATGAATTTTTTAAAAATCACATTAGGGGTTGAGAAGTGTACATACCTTAAATGTGGTGCTTGGTATCCTGTAAAAAAAAAAAACAGGGCAAATTGTAACACAAGGAGAAAAAAATAATAACAAAAGAAATATAAACAGAACCAAATACAAAGTGATGGAAATATATATGGGAACTCAATCTTAAATTCCACAAACACATGTACTCCAAGGTATTGCTTGCTTAATCAATAGCTACCAGATCTAACACAAGATATGTTCTATAAAGTACAAGTACTAAATTTCCAACGTTGAGATAGGGGATTAGATCTAACACAAGATATCTTCTAGAAAGTACTGATTGGTTAATCAATAGATACTAGATAGATGATCAAATTTCACAAACACATGTACGGAAGTCGTCTCTTCTTAAAATTGTCGAGAGCTTTGTGTTTTACGGTTTTAGTGAACTCGTTATTGTTCTTTCTCAAATCCTCTTCCACCTCTTGTTGTAAGAAAAAAGAAATCCTTAAAATCTTAAAGCCTGGTATGAAAGACATTAGCATCAAGCTTCTTTACTTTGGTTGAATTTTAATTTAGCCCATAATTAAGGAAATTTTACATTTCAAACTTCAATTATTTTTTGTCATACTTTAATTGAATAAAGAATTCAGAAAAGAAAATCTTCTTCTTTGTTAAAAGAATGAACATGTTCCAATAAAGTAAGCATGGAAAAACTCAAAAGCACATGTTGAGTGTAACCCAGATCTGAAAAGTGCTAAAATATGAAAGTAAAACACCATAACTACAATCCTGGATACAAACCCAGATCAGAAAACAGCTCAAATGTGAAATTAAAAACCCAAACACCATAACATACTGGAAGCAAAATATTTTTAAAAGATCGAGTATATGTCATTAGTTCTCACCATAAACGTCAGAAACAAGCAGGATTGCCAGCCTGGAACGAGTATGGCCACTAACATAGGCTTTGAGGCCTCCAATGTCTTTCACCAACCCAGCTCCATAGGTTGAGTTAGGAGTTGGTGGGTTCTCCAAGCAGTGACGGCTTAGTGTTTTTTGAGCTAGAGAAAGAGATACAAAACTAGAAAGAGTGACAAAAAAAGCTAGCTTGAGCACAGAAACTTGAGCTATCTTAGCCATGAATGAAACTATTGAAAAACTGTTAAAGGTGACACAAAATTACTGATAATTGGCACGATGGCTTTTGTAACTTGGTCAGATTATGAACTAAAAAGGTTTTGTCTTTTTATGGTATGTGAACTGGAGAATGGGTCCGCTTTTTATGGAATGCTTGAATGACGTCGTTGGAGGTATAATTAGGTTTCTTATTGCGGTCAATGCCGACCTTTTTGCCTCTTTGATTTTGATTATTGCCCTATTATTAGATAGGACAGAGACAATAGATCCGTAAAAAGTGGTCACTATTTTTTCCTTGGAAGTTATTATCATAAATTTCGCCACAATTTTACTATGCCACAGTTCATGGATGGTAAAAATAAAATAGTGGGTTTATCTAAATTCATCATCATTTATAAGTCACCATATAGTAAAGTTGTGATAAAATTGTAAAAAAGATTTTTTTTTGAGAAAGAATTGTGAAAAAAATTATGGCACTACACCTAGTCTTTGAATAATTGATTTGGGTCATTCAAATAAAACTGCCCAAAACCCTCAGGAAAAAAAAAAAAAAACTGCCCACGTTTTCGGTTAGTAAAATTAATTAATTTTTTTATTGAAATAAATTATGTTTTTATGTGATACTTCTAGATCTTTTCTATGATACTTCAGTTTTTCCATGATATCTCTAAAGTTCAAGTATTGTATTAATCTTCTATGATATTTCCTCAGTTTTTCTATGATATCTCTGAAGTTTAAGTATTGTATTAATCTTCTATGATACTTCAGTTTTTCTATAATATCTCTAAAGTCTAGGTATTGTATTAATTATTCAATTGTGATTAGTGATGAAACAATGGATTCTATGGTCAACACAGATAAAATTTAGAGAAATTTAATATCTAGGAAGCTAAACTTTTTTTTTTTTTTTTTTGACAGAGTTTAACTACAAAATTTGATTAAATTTTGACATTTTGTTGTGATTTAAGTAATAATAATTATAACCTTTGTGATGCTCATGTCTTTAATTATTTATTAGAACCCCGTCTCCATTTTGCTCCAAAAACAAAGAACCCCGTCTCCAATTCTCCCTCCCCTCCACCATTATTTGAGTATCTCAAAAAATTAGATTTGTTGGGCTTGTGCAATATAAGTTAAGTTTGGACAATATTTTTTGGGTTTGGGCAATATTTTTTGAAAAATGAATCGTTTTCCCAAAAATATTATCTAGAATGAGTTGGAAAATTTTCTTTTAACATTTCAAATTTATCTTCACGTGACATAGAATTATTTTCCTTATTTAGTTTAACATGAAATAGAGTTGTCTTTCATAAAAATTTTAGTGGAAAACAACTTTGGATCTCATTCTAAGCTAAATAAGGAAAATTATGAGATAATTTTTCTTTGACTTTTATTTTATTTTTTTTATTCAGATCTTCTAGATCTTAGGGTACTCTACCAAATAAATTTTCTTTAAATTTTAACCACTCTTTTTATGATTTAATTGTCTGGATTTTGCCATGTCAACATTCTACTAACAATAATCTTAACTGTTTTGTTTGCAACATTATTTTACTATTTTAAGATTACTATTAGTAGAATGCTGACAGCCTGACATAGCAAAATTCAAACCATTAAATCATAAAAGAGTGGTTAGGATTAAGGAAATCTATTAATAGAGTACTTTAGAAAATCTAGAGGATCTGAATCCATTTTTTTATACTATCTAACACAAAAAAATTTGGAAGACTGCTTCACGTACATAAGGTTTTCCGTTGGAAAAAAATGGAGCGAAATAGAATGTACTATGAACTAACTTTGACCTTTAGATTAACTGGAACGTCCCAATATTTTCAACAGAAACAATCCTAAATTGAATACCATGAGCTTAGGGTTTTGTCTGTGTCAATTAAATTAATTTATTTTAAATATTTAAATATCTTAGGGTTTATATATATTCATGAAGTATTAATGATAATGATTAAAAACACTTAAAAATATAAAATTATAATTGTAGGGTTGATGGGTCCAAGAATATATGTTAGGCCTTAGGCTTTGTCTAAGGATGCTTAGTGGTCCGAGGATAGATAAACAGTAATGAAGATGTGAAACTTAGAGCTCCGTGAGCGAGCTGCGAACGGGAAGGCTAGGGAAGGTAGGCCAAGGAGGAGTATCTCCCCAGCTAAACTAAGCCGAGGGTAGAAAGTATGTTCTGTCATCCAAAGCGACGTTCCAGGAAGTTCTGTTGATAAGGATATGCATTGTGAACGTAAAGGACAAATAGGGAGCTGGAAAATATCTAAGGGAAAGCTGCTACCACCTCATTGAATGTTCTGCAGCTAACTCTCTGGCTGCATTAATGAGGAAGTGATACCTAAACAGTAGTTTTCAACCTTATAGTTACTCCTAAAAGACTTCAGGAATGTACTGATGTGACAAGGATCAGCACCAACAAAGATGAAAGAAACACCATAGCAAGGAGGCCTTGAGAGAAAAGGAGGGAAGATTGGAGAATCAAGAAAGAAACACTATAACAATTAGCACTGTATTTGTAACCAACTCCAAAGTAATATATACAAGAACTGATCTTCTCGGACTATGTCGAGGGCGACTCGCTTTTGATAAAACCAATTTATTTTTACTTTATTGTCAACTAGATCCATTATAATTACTACCCAACTCATTAGAACCTAATTTTCCAACCCACTCTTTACAAATTCATTGTATTGGGCTCATTGGGCCTAAATCCACTTACTTTTTGGGTTTATGACTCAAACTGTGTCCTTACAATTGGCGTCATCTGTGGGAATTTATTGCGTGATAGTGAGTGTAACTGTCAATTATGGTAGGTTCAGGTTCAAACCAGGAGGGGTCTATAGGATCTCAACGTGAAGATCATTTCCTCAATCTTGAGCGCAGAAGGGACCGGAAGGCTAGTGTGCATATCACTCATACTAGTGGAAGCCACTCTCGAGGTGGGAGTCACGTCTCTCATGAGGAAAACACTAGAGCCATGCAACTGGAGATCGATCATTTGAAGAGGAAGTTACGCCATGAACGGCAAAGGTGAACTCCCACCAACTCTGATGTTTCTTCTGGTGACGAGGGGGACGGTAGCTACAGACCCAGGTCAAGAACTCCCCCTAGTGAATCTTTTTCGTATGATGAGAATTACCACCGTGAACGTAGGAACAAGAGCCCGTCTCGCAAAGGTTTGGGAAATGACACTATGAGTAAGGCGTTGAACCAAATTTCCAGGTCGCCTTTCACACGCAGAATTGAAGGGGCAAAACTTCCTCGGCGATTTACTCAACCAACGTTCACCATTTACAATGGTCGACAGATCCTATGGAGCATGTAAGCCACTTCAACCAGAGAATGGCCATCCACTCCAGGAATGAGGCCTTCATGTGCAAGGTGTTCTCGTCTAGTCTGGGATTGTGGTGATGAGATGGTTTGATGGCCTAGGGGTAGGTTCTATAGATTCTTTTAAGGAACTTACTCGGGCATTTGGATCTCGCTTTATCACATGTAGTAGGGTACCTCGACCCTTAGATTCTCTGCTGTATATGACATTACGAGAAGGGGAGATCTTGAAAACATACTTGGACAAGTATTGGGAGATGTTCAATGAGATAAATGGTGACTTTGACGATGTGGCCATCAGGACTTTCAAGGTTGGCTTACCTACTGAGCATGGTTTGAGAAAGTATTTGACTGAGAAACCCACTATCAGTGTACGCCAGCTCATGGACCGAATTGATAAGTATAAAAAGGTTAAGGAAGACCAATAACAGGGGAAAGGGAAGACTAAAGTTATCCCTCAGGAGAGGAGGGATTTCAGGTTAGACCGATACAACAATAATCGGCCCTAGAGAGACTATGCTAGGCAGTTGGGGTCCACCAATACTCAAATGGTTAACGTGGTGTTTCGAGAACCAGTACACTACATTTTGGAGAAACTCAAGAATGAGCCATTCTTTAAATAGACAAATAAGATGGGAGGTGACCCCATGAAGTGCAATCAAAGCCTTCACTGCTAATACCACTAGGACCAAGGGCACACCACAGAGGATTGTAGAACTTTGTGGGATCATTTGGATCAACTAGTTTGAGAAGGAAGGTTGAAGCAATTTTTGTATCATCCCAGTGGTCAAGGGGGTCAGGCAAGATCAAAACCTCGGAGGGATGCTTCTTCAAGAGCCCCTCTGGGCACAATCAACGTCATCCTCACTGCTCTGGGGAGGACTGGTTCTCATCTGTCTAGGGTGATGTCTATGGCTCGGCCACCTGCCAAGGATTCTGGACATGAGCTGAAGAGGGCTAGGGTAGAGATTCGACCAACGTTGAGCTTCTCGGATGATGATAAGGCTGGGACCATACAACCACATGATAACGCCCTGATGGTCACCCTCAAGATAAGGAGGTATGATGTGAAGAGGGTGCTAGTGGATCAGGGTAGTGGGGTTGAGATTATGTATCCTGATTTGTACAAGGGGCTAAATTTGAAGTTGGAAGATTTGACGAGTTATAATTCACCTCTAGTGGGCTTTGATGGAAAGGTTGTTATTCCAAAAGGTCAGATTAGACTACTCGTGTAAGCAGGCTCAGAGGTGGTGAAGGTGGATTTTATTATGGTGGATGCTTATTCTCCATACACAACCATTGTAGCACAGCCTTGGCTCCATGCCCTAGGGGCTGTTTCTTCCACCCTTCATTTGAAAGTGAATTATCCGTTCAGCGATCAGATCGAGGAGCTAGTGGGAAGTTAGTTCGTGGCTAGACAATATTTGGTAGCCGCTATTATGCATCAGCTTGAAATCGGGTCCTCGGCCTCTACTAATAGGGGTTTATAACAATCAAGGACTCCGGTGTTACCCGTAGATGGGACAGCCAAGGAGGCAAAGTGTGAGGATTTAGAGAAAATTGTTGTAGGTGACGATCTAGAAATTTTTTTCAGGTCGGAGCTCTGCTGCCTCCTCAGGAGAAGGAAAAGCTGATAGAATTTCTCAGAAGGAACATTGACATATTTGCATGGAGTGCTTACGAGGCTCCTAGGGTAGATCTGAGTTTCATTTGTCATCATTTGAATGTTAATCCATCTATCACTCCCAAAAAAGTAACCACCCTAGCGCTTATCTAAGGACTATTTTGATGCTGTCAAACATGAGGTGATGAAGCTTAAGCAGGCCATAGCTATTAAAGAGGTGTTTTATCCTAAGTGGTTGACCAATACTGTAGTGGTAAAGAAGAAAAATGGGAAGTGACAGGTGTGTGAGGACTTCACAGATTTAAATAAGGCCTGTCCAAAAGACTCTTTACCTATGCCTCAGATAGACCAGTTAATGGATGCAACTATAGGCCACCCTCGGATAAGCTTTTTAGATGCCTTCCAGGGATACCACCAAATACCACTGGCTTTGGGTGATCAGGAAAAGACAGCTTTTGTCACTCCTACAGGAAATTACTACTACAAAGTGATGCCTTTTGGTTTGAAGAACGTAGGGTCCATCTATCAGAGGATGATGACTAGGATGTTTGAGCTACAATTGGGCAAGAATATTGAAGTCTATATAGATGATATAGTGGTAAAGAGTAAGGTGGTGTCCGAGCACGTGGGGGACCTTGGGGATATTTTTGAAATATTAAGGAGGTACAAACTGTGTCTTAATGCTTCCAAGTGCTCATTTGGCATGGGATTAGGCAAGTTTCTGGGTTATATGGTCACTCATTGCAGAATTGAGGTCAACCTTGATCAGGTTAAGGCAATTAACAGTCTGCAACTACCTTGGAATCCTAAAGAAGTCTAGAAGCTAACAAGAATGATCGATGCCCTGAATAGGTTTATCTCTCAATCAGCGAACAGATGCAGACCCTTCTTTCAGTTGTTAAATAAGTGGAAGGGAGTTGAGAGGATCGAGGAGTGTGTCTTGGCCTTTTAACAGCTTAAGGAATACCTTTCTTAACCACCTGTCATGTCCAGGCTTGAGGTAAACGAGGTCTTGTTTGCTTACATTGTTGTGGCTTCTCATGCTATAAGTTTGGTGCTGATACGAATCGATAATGGTGTGCAAAGGCCAGTTTACTATGTAAGCAAGTCGTTACATGAAGCAGAAGTTCGTCATCTACCATTAGAAAATGCCATTTTGGCAGTAGTACATGCTACATGTAAACTCCCCTACTACTTCCAATCCCATACTGTAGTTGTTTTAACTAAACTTCCGCTTCGATCGCTACTTTGGAATGCTAATTTCACAAGAATTATGGCTAAGTGAGGTACAATCCTAGGGGCTTTCGACATCAAGTATATGCATTGCACCTCCGTCAAGAGTTAGGTCCTCGCAAATTTGGTGGCCGAGTTCGCTAAATCCCTATTAGAAGAAAAGGTAGAGAAGCAGGGCATGAATGGAAAATTAGTTGGCATGGTCTCCTTGCAGATCCTTTGTCCTGGAGGGTGTATTTTGATGGTGCAGCGAATCAGAGAGGATCTGGAGTGGGGCTAGTGTTAATATCTCCTGAGAAGATAACTATTGAGAAATCCTTAAGAATAGGCTTTTCAGCCACAAATAATGAGGCTGAGTATGGGCTCTATTGGTGGGGATGGTTATGGTTCAAAAAATGAGAGGAAAGGCAGTGGAGATATTCTCGGATTCAAGATTGGTCGTAGGCCAGGTAAAAGGGGAGTTAGAGGCTAGGGATGTGAGAATGCAAGAATATTTGAATCAGGTGAGACAATTTGCAATCAGGTTTTGAGTCTTTCAACTTGCTTCATATCTCTAGGAGTGGAAACACATATGCTAACTCTCTGGCCACTCTTGCAACCTCCTTGGCACAAGACTTACCTCGAGTCATCTTTGTTGAAAACTTGTGCAAGCCTATTGAGAAGAAGAGAGAGGTGGTCCATATCCATCAAATTAGGGTGGGACCTAGCTGGATGGACCCTATAGTGCTATTACTCAAGGAGGATATCTTGCCCAAGGAGAAATTAGAGGTTGACAAGGTGCGAAGAAAAGCTCATCAGTTTTGGCTGTCCGAGACCAAAAGTTGTACAAGTGCTCTTTTTCTGCGCCATACTTGCTATGCATATACCTGAGGCATTAGAGCTACTTCTTAAGGAGTTACATGAGGGAATTTGTGGAAGCCACATAGGAGGCAGGTTTTTGTCTCATAGAGCCCTTACTCAAGGATACTGATGGCCGAACATGCAGAAGGAAGCATAAGAGTATGTGAAGAAGTGTGATCAATGCCAAAGATTCACACCAAACATCCACCGACTAGAGGGAGTTCTTAATCCTCTATCCAGCCCTTGGCCATTTGCTCAATGGGGCTTAGATATTGTAGGACATTTCCCTAAGGCAGCAGGGAATAAGAGATGGCTGCTAGTTGACACGAATTACTTCACCAAGTGGGTCGAAACTGAACCATTGGTAAATATTAAGGACGTGGATGCCAAGAGATTTGTTTGGAAAAATATTGTCACTCGGTTTGGGATTCCCAATACCCTTATCTCGGACAATGGTCTTCAGTTTGATAGCAAAGTCTTCGGAAGGTACTGTTGTGACCTAGGAATTACGAATAGATATTCCACTCTGGCTTATCCACAAGGGAATGGACATGCCGAGACTGTTAATAAGGTCATAGTAAATGAACTCAAGAAAAGATTGGATGATGTGAAGGGAAAATGGGTGAAAGAGCTATCACACGTCCTTTGAACATATTAGACCACACCTCGTAGGTCAATAGGGGAGACACCATTTTCAATGACTTATGGAGCCAAGACTGTTATTCCTCTGGAGATTGGATTCCTAATGCTGAGAACGAGTTCTTTCACTCCGAACAACAATGATGGGTTGTTAGGGAAGAGTTTAGACTTAATTGAGGAGCGAAGAGAAAATGTCATGGTCCAATTGGCGTATTACCAAGATAAGCTTAGGCAAGATTATGATGTCAATGTGAAGTTAAGGCAATTAACACCTGGAGACTTGGTAATAAAGAAGGTTTTGGGTGCTGCAAAGAACCTAGTGTGTGGAAAGTTAGGGCCCAATTGGGAATGACCATATTGAATACCCTCGGTGGATGGAATAAGTGCATATTATCTTGAAGATATAGATGAAAATGTTGTATCATGCCCCTGGAATGTAAATAACCTGAGAATGTATTATTATTAATGAAAGTTTTCCCTGTTATATTGTCGTTTATTACATTATGCGTTATACTTCATATTATTTATTTGAATATCAAACAAAACTTTGGTCATACTGGCTCCTTGGACCATATACCTTAGGTAAACTAATATTTTCAATCACTCTTTTTAAATATTAAACAGAACCTTAGTCATGCCTAGTTCCTCAGATCACATGCTTTGAGTAAATTAATACTTTATGACACATTTCTAAGTGTTAAATAGAACCTTAGTCTTGCTTGGTTTCTCGGACCACATGGTTTGGGTAAATTAATACTTTATGACATCTTTCTAAGTGTTAAATAGAACCTTAGTCAGCCTAATTCCTCGGATCACATGTTTTGGGTAAATTAATACTTAATGACACCTTTCTAAGTGTTAAATAGAACCTTAGTCATGCCTAGTTTCTCGGACGACATGTTTTGGGTAAATTAATATTTTATGACATCTTTCTAAGTGTTAAACAGAACATTAGTCATGCTTGGTTCCTGGGACCACATACTTTGGGTAAATTAATACTTCATGTTATTCCTTGAAGTGTTAAACAGAATCTTGGTTATGACTGGCTCCTTGGACCACATGTCTTAGGTAAATTAACATTCTCTATCTATTTTTCTAAGTATTAAAACACATCTCTGGTTATATCTGGCTCCTCGAATCACTTGCCTTGGGTAAGTTAATATCCTTGATTATTTGCATAAGTGTTGAGCAAAACCAGGACTATGTCTAGTCCCTCAGATCTTTTTCTAGTAAGTGTTTTGTTCATCTCCATGAGATTTAGCCTTCCCTGTTGGTGGCTTGGTTCTCAGTACAAGCACGTGATCATTTTCTTTGATGTTTATACGTGTTTAATTTATCTAAACTAGTAACAATCTACTACTGTTAGCAACATCATCAGTCCTAATTCTCATCAGAGGGCAAAACAATAACTACACCAACCAAAAAACAAATATTACAGGGAAAAAGAAAGATTCATAAAGTAAAAAGTGAAGTCTTTTCATTGAATAAAAGGAAGGTACATTGTATACAACAGAAAACTGCCACAAAAAAAAAAAGGGAAAAATCCTAAAATTATGCCTTGGCGCAGGGAGGGTCATCTTTGGCATCAACATCCTTGGCTATGGAGTCAGCATCTTTGGCCTTGGCAGTAGCATCCTTGGCTTTGGCAGCAACATCCTTGGCCTTGGAGTCAACATCCTTGATCTTGAGGCCAGCCTCTTTACCCTTGACTTATGGTAGGGCTTTAACCTCCTTCCTCTTACCCTTATCCTCGAGTTGAGGACCTCCCTAGCCAGCCTCCTTACCCTCGGCCACCTCAGCCTCCTTGCTAGGCCCTTTGGAAACTTTGAAAGGAGGAAGAGAGGCCTAAGTGGTGGAGGGCTGCTCTGAGGGGGGAAGGGCAAGAACAGCCAGATGAGGGAACACCGTTGGAACTTCTCGAATGTCCTCTGAGAAGAATATGTTCTCAACGAGCCTCCACTCGGAGGTAGTAGGGACTCCTACTCAGTTGAGTGCTTCACGCACACCTCCTTGCAGTAATCTCTGCACACCTTCGCCAGCTCATCTGCCAGCTGTATCTCAATCTCTTACACCTTACGCTTGTAGGATGCCTGCTCAGATGCCTTAGCAGTTTTCTTGGCCGTCCGAGCTGCTTCCTTGACCTTCTGCAGGTCTGCCTTTAGCTCCAGGACCAGCTGTTTCTGAGTAGCTAGCTCTATCTCAGTGTGATAGAGCTTTTTGCGCTGGTCTTTAGCTTGGTCCTGGGCATTCTTCAAGCCTGCCTCGGCACTCAGACGCGCCCTCTCCTCATTAACCAGCTTACTGGTAAGCTCTTTATTTTTCTGTTCAGATGTGCCCAAGGCCTTGTTGGCCTTGGCATAGTGGTTGGCCTCAAACCGGGCATCATTCTAAGCGTCCTTGACCCACTTTTCGGCTATAAAAACTTCCTAGATAGCCTGTGCAAAAACAACAAGGGAATACCATGTAAAATAATAATAATAATATATGTACAATGAAATAGTAATAATAAAGCAAATAGGTAGAGCAACTTAGCATTTAATCTAAAAGGTATGACAGTGAACCTATCAGGGCTAGATCCATTTTCAGGGACATGAAGAGGTTTGGCTGCCTCATGTGCGTTAGAGCAACCATGTCTTTTGTCAGGAGGAGGGGCTGCTCTAAGGCCTCAGCTACGTAAGAGGAGTGCCCTCTCTGAAACTCCATAATAGAGAAGTTCCATGGAATGGCAGCTTCGTCTAACTCCAGCCGAGGAACCCAAATGTGGTGTTGTTGGCGCACCTCAGCCACACCCGGGTCCTCCCTGCTTTCCACTAAGGTAGCCCGCCCTTTGTCTTGGGTCATTTTTTGCTTCTTGGTCTCTTGGCAGACCACCTTACCCTCCTTCACTTCCTGCTCCATCCTTTTCTTCTTCAAATTGGGTATGGGGAGCAAGCCAGTAACAGAAAGGGGAGGAGGGGGAAAAGAAGAGGGGGGCTGGGACTTTGGGCCTCCTTAGAAGATGACCCTTTATTCCTCCAAGCCTTTCCACGGATTGAGTGACATCTCTTCTTCTTCCTCTTTGGAGCTGTCATCTATTTTTGCAAGTATAAGACCTAGGGTGCAAACACCTGAGATCCTATCAAACTTGTCCTCTAGGTCTGATATGTGGATGACAAGATCCCACTGGTCCTCCTTTTCTTCCTTAAGTTGAAATTGGTCTATTTCCTCCTCGAGTGATAAGCGTGAGGAAGCAGTTTCTTCCCTCGGAGCCGCTGCTTCAGGGAGGGAAAGTTGAGGAGGCAGCTCAATTGGCACAACATCCTTGCAAGCAAGGAACCCAGGTACTGAGACGTCTATCCTGCGTAGTCGAGGATCGCCTGCCCTAATAGCGTGGCCCACTTCCTAGAAATTGTCCGATAGTGGCTCAAAGTCTAGGATGAGATGGACTGCTCTCAGCTGCCTGTCCTCACTCACAAACACCTCGGATCTTAGGACTCTGTTGAGATCCACAACGTTAACTAAACTGAGGTGGGGCACTACGTACCTTTTATCTGCAAAAACAACCGAGGAGCAAATCATGGCCAGACCAATAAAACCCATCATCAAAGGAAAATAAAATACTAAAGGGAAGAGTAGCAAAGCTAAAATAACTAAATCCCATGTCAAGGGACCTAACCTTAGGATACCCCACCTGGCTCTCCCTCCTAAATTGGATAGTAAAGACCGTTGTGTCATTCCTCAAAGGCGATTAAGTAGTCGTCCTTCATGCCCTTGTTAGACTTGGGAAGACACGATACAAGCCTAACAATGGAGGACCTGGACTTAAGGTAATACCCCGAGTAAGCAAGTGAATGACACTCATACATATGGACAACGTCATGCCAAGTGAGTCTCAAATCCATCTGCTTGTTGAGAGCATCGACGCTACCTAAAACTCTAAATAGGTTGGGCGTGCATTGGTGAGGACATAGCCTATGGTTGATTAGGTAGTCTCGGGTTACCTTACTCATGGGAAACGTCATTCCTCCTTCTATGAAGGCGATCATAGGAATCACAGTCTCCCTTTCGTTTTTATCTGTAACCACCTTATCTGGAGCACAATACCGTAGGGCAACTCCCTGTGGAATGTGATATTTAGCCCTAAAACCCTCCATACCGGTGGGAGAATCTACGAGGTGCTTGAATCTACCCATCTAAGCAAACTAAGGGGAAGTAAGGGAAATGTTTTTAAAAAGGAACTGAAGATTAGAAGGCCGAGGAGGTTGGCCGAGAAGGGATGAACTTAAGAATGTAGAGACTTACGAAAATGAAAACATGTGACACTTCAGGAACTTTTTGAGAGTTGGGAGATTTGGGAAGTCTTAAAAGCTTGAGAGTTTGAAAGATCTTAAGATTTTGCAAATTTGTGAAGTAAAAGAAAAAGTAAACCCACCAAGTGCCTTATATAAGATGCAGAATTAAGAGGGAGTTATCCCGCTCAAAATTCAAGGAGAAATACCAATCGTAGGATCTGCATCTCACCATAAGATATGGGGAACAAAGCACCGCCTAGAGCATTTAATGAGACGTCGCGGGCTCTGAAACGTCAGGAATAGTTACGGGACACACATAGCTACGTTCTCATGTGTGAAAATCAAAGAAACATATGGGTTCAATTATCCAAAGTCAAAACCCCATTTTTTCTCCTCGGATAGGAGGGAAAAAACCAGAGTTTTGAGGGGCTATTGTAGGATTGATGGGCCTAAAAATATATGTTGGGCCTTGGGCCTTGTCCGAGGACGCTGAGTGGTCCGAGGACAGATAAACAGTAATCAAGATGTGAAACTTAGAGTTCTGTGAGCGAGCTACAAACGGGAAGGCTGGGGAAGATAGGCCGAGGAGGAGTATCTCCTCGGCTAAACTAAGCCAAGGGCAGAAAGTGTGTTCTATCATCCAAAGTAACGTTCCAGTAGGTTTTGTTGATAAAGATATGCATTGTGAACGTAAAGGACAAATGGGGAGCTGGGAAATATCTAAGGGAAAGCTGTTACCACCGCATTGAATATTTTGCAGCTAACTCTCTAACCGTATTAATGAGGAAGTGATACCTGAACAGTAGCTTTCAGCCGTACTGCTACTCCTAAAAGATTTTAGGATGGTGCTAATGTGACAAGGATCAACACCAACAATCTGCTTTATACGTGGATGATAGAGATGAAAGAAAAAAGATAGTATAAAATAGAAGGGAGGCCTTGAGAGAAAAGGAGGGAAGATCAGAGAATTAAGAAAGAAACACCATAGCAATTAGCACTGTATTTGTAACCAACTCCAAAGTAATATATATAAGACCTAATCTCCTCGAACTGTGCCGAGAGCAATTTGCTTTAGATAAAACTAGTCTACTTTTACTTTATTGTCATCTGGATCCATTATAATTACTACCCAACTCATTAAAACTTAGTTTTCCAACCTACTCTTTACAAATTCATTGTATTGGGCTCATTGGCCTAAATCCACTTACTTTTTGGGCTTAAGACTTAAACCGTGTTCTTACAATAATCATAAGAGCATTCTTATCAAGTGTGTCAAATGCCAAATATGCATTTGACACACCAAACACTACTATTCAAGCCTCATCAAGTGTTCTAAATGTTTCAAAAATTTGAAACATGCTACAGTACCGTCTCAAATATGAGACAGTACGGATAACAATGCCAAAATTTTTTATTATTTGTTTATTCACTCCGACTTTCTCTCTCTCTCTCTCTCTCTCTCTCTCTCATCTTCTCCCTGCAGATGAGTTCGTTCTTTTCTCTCTGCATTTGAGTTGCTCTCTCTTGCCGATCTCGCCGAAGCTGCCAATCTCGTTGAAGCCACCGATCTCGCCGGAGCCATAGTCGTCCTCCATAGCTCCCTCTTCACTCTCATTCTCTTCCTTTCTCATCCTCAAGCCGCCTGAAGCCGATCTCGCCTAAAGCCACCTCAAGCTGCTTAAACTAATCTCACCTGAAGCTGCCTGAAGCCGATCTCGCCGCGGACGTCCCCTGCCTGAAGCCGATCTCGCCGCCTAAGTTGTGGGTTTGTTTGATTTGGGATGGGTTTTGTGGTTTGTGAATGTGGTGGGTTGTGGGTTAGTTGTGGCTATGGTACTGTGGTTGTGGCGGCAATTTGGTGGTTGTGGTGGTAATTATTGAGTAGTTGTAGTGGTTTTTTTTGGGTTGTTGTGTGTGTATATATATATATATATATATATATATTTTTTTTTTTTTAAGGTGCCGTTGGTGGATGTGGGTTTGTGTCGGTGGTGGCTGTCGATGTTGTTGCTGCAGTGGTTGTTGGTGGCTGTTGTTGCGGCAATGGTTGTTGGTGACCGTTGGTGGTCGTTGTTGCGGCAGTGGTGGAGGAGTTGTTGTTGTTGGAGGAGTTTTATATATTATTTTAATGTGGTGTAAATATTATTTTAATGTATGGCAGTGATGGAGGAGTTTTATATATTATTTTAATGTGGTGTAAATATTATTTTAATGTATAGAAGGGAAGAATAAAATATCTGATAAATGGGAAATTGTAAAATGATGTGCTAAAATGATAAAATAGGTTTTTGGTATGTGAAAATGACATTTTTTATGAGAGAGCTGATGAGAATGCTCTAATGGATACTATTCCCTAAAGAAAAATATAGAGACCAAAGAATTTTGCCACAAAAAAATGATGAGATGATTTTAAAATCTCCACGTGCTTATGATACGCATTGGGCTTTAAAAAAAAATAAACAAATAAATTTAAACTGTATTAATTTGTTGAGACTTCAGAGGTTCCGTCCAATAGTTTAATATTATTACTAACCCAAAAAAAAGTATATATGACTTTATGCCCAAATTATTATCAATCAAATTTCTACTTGTTTGACTTTTATAGCGTTATCATTTTTTATCAGCCAAGATATCTTGCCCAAGAACCACAAAAAAAAAAATAAATAAATAATAATAATAATAATAATAATAATAATAATAATGTATGTGTTTATATATATATATATATATGAAACACTGCTCCAAAAGCAAATAAAGAAAATCAGCCAATATATGCATGTCTATTAAAATTAAAATTAAAATAAAATAATTAGTGAGCTTCACAAAGATTTTTTATTTTTTTGTGCACTTTTATTTTGGGATAAATTAACAGAGCTTTAATAAACAAAAAATTATTAGGTAGAACCAAGCATTCAGAGGCCCATTTACGATAGAATATGGGCCGCTTCAAAAACTGATTTTTTTTTAACCCAATAGATTCCCTGCGGGCCAGCCCCTTCACTGGTTTTTGGAGTTCCACATTACTTCCACTTGGTAATCATTCCACGTATATGTACAGAATGAACATATTAATCAAACCATAATCTACTAGAACTCCACGAGACTTTACCAATTTGGTTTCGGATTTACCCTAATAAATTTGCATAATAATTTTTTTTAAAGAATATTAGCTACATGACAATATTTTGTAATTGTTGACACAATTTTTATAATGGTAGCAATATTATTTTTACATGAATTCATTATTAATACTAATTTTATTACACATCAATCACAATAATTTGTGTACTTTTTTTTATAAAAAAGATTAAAAAATCATATTCCTTAACTTCCTTGACATACGAGTGCAAAGATGACTGCTTGCTTTATAGCAATTATATTCATTTGGGTTTCAAAAAGTCATTTCCATTCTTCCCCACCCCCACACACACTTCATTGAATTCACTTTAAACTTGCTTTGGATATAAATCCTTTTGAGTATCTAGAAATGTTTTCATTATTCCCAATAAGACAGCTACATAGGAAATCACTTCTTCCTAAGCATGCCCTGAATAAAATAAGACAACATCCACCTTGAGAATGAAATTCTACTCATTGTTCTTCTGTTTTACCAAAAAAAAAAAAAGGAATTTATGCAGCTGTTAAATAATTTATTTGAATGATTTGATAATCTATTATTCTAATAATGATCTGTGCAACTATTCATTCCTTACATTAAACTTCAACTATGCACAAAGAGTTAACTATAAATATTTCTTAGTTCATGATCCCTCTTACCTAGTTGTAATAAAAAATAATAATATACCTGTTCAGTTTAAAATTGAAATGGGTTAGGATTATGAATTTATTATCTATAATTTGATGCTTAAGTCGATTCCATGATAATTACAAGTTCATTCCATACATGGACAAACAAAATATGATTAGGTTATCTTATATATTATAATTATGTGAAGGGCTTATTCGAGCATATTTAAATAAATGCTATATTTACATGTGGTCATAATTGGACATGCATCTCACTCGTTATTTGTGACTCTATTTATCTCTTTGGACTTTTTATTAAATTGAGAAATATGTTTGATTGTCTAATTTGTGTATAATTACTAAGACTAACCTCTTATACACCTCTTAATTTTAATGAATGGAAAACAAAATCTTTATTATAAATTGGACACTCTTTGTTTCAAAGCATAGGAATGAGATTATAGTCTCACATAAATTAGTGTCACTCTATAAATTCAACCAATGTAACTAAGTGATTGAAATTTAATGGACAAATCTAAGATACAAAACATAAAAATGAGTTTCCAGTGGCCAAGTCTTGGGTCAACAAAACTTTGATATTGAGTTTGAGTCCTCCTAATCTTTACTAATAAACGCATTGGTACCTAATTTCCTTCGTGTTGCCTTGGGCCCATAGCATAGGATTGTCACTCTCCCCTCTCGTATGGTTTACTTTATATATTTTTAATTTAATCTTTTTTTATAATGACTTTTGTTAACAAATATCTTTAATGAACTCTATTATATTGAGAAAGTTTTGATTTAAAAAATAAAAAATAAAAAATAAACCAACTATTTTTTTTTTTCTCAATATCTAAATCTTTATATTTATATTATGGGTCATTCTACCATACTCCCCTCTTTTTTTGGTGGGTATGGTACCCACCTAAATCTAAACCATTAAATGATTAAAAATTTGATCCGGATCCTTCATTTAATTTGGAGTAATTTAGAGTAAATATTGGCTACCAGTCAAACAAGTTATATATACTAGCCTCTAAGCACGCGCTCACGCGCGTGCTCAAAGGCTCTTCTATTTTTTGGGTAAGAGTTAATTTAGAGCATTTATTATAATTTGAGATTATTACATTTTTCAATAAATAAAAAAAGCTAGGGGTGTGATGAGTGTCATGTGTGGAAAAATAATTTTCCAATCACAATAATTTTTCATCACAAAAAAAATCTAGGGGTGTGATGAGTGTCATGTGTGGAGAAATAATTTTCCAATCACACCCCTAGATTTTTTTGTGATGAAAAATTATTGTGATTGGAAAATTATTTTTCCACACATGACACTCACCACACCCCTAGCTTTTTTTTTGATTGAAAAATGTAATAATCCCAAATTATAATAAATATTCTAAATTAACTCTTATCCAAAAAATAGAAAAGCCTCTGAGCACGTGCTCACGCGCGTGCTCAGAGGCTAGTATTTTTGGTGTTGTTGATCTTTTAAAAAAATATATATTAATAACATTTATCAATTTTTGTTTAATCCAAAAATTTAGTTTTTTAGTCCTAAAAGTTAGCCAATTATTACACATCCATAACAAAGGTTAAAAAGAGTTTAAATTTCAAATATATCAACAATATCAACAACCTTTAGAAAATAGTATGTAACATTTTTTATGGAGTAGTAAATTAATACTTATGGAAAAAATTTTAAACATAATTTGACTTAGAATTATACAAATGATAAATATAGTTTCTGTTACAAAAGGAATTTTTTTACAACAATTTCTTAGATAACAACCACTTTATGTGAGGTTTAAATTATATAATAATCCTTGTAAAATCTCTCACCCAAACTTATCTAATATTCCATTCCAATGACTCCTCAATCCAAATCCAAAAAACTTGTGCGTACGTGAACCTGAGAGAGACAAAAGAATTAGGGTTAAACCAAGTATTTAAAAAAAAAAAAAAAAACTTTATTCAACAAACCAAAGTTAGTGTGTGTGACAATTAAAGATAATAGTATAATTTTGTTAGAGTTTGTGTTTGATTTAAATTTTGATGAAATTATTTTTCCTGAAAATCCTATTAAAATTGTTCAGAATAAAGATAAATTTTTTTTAGAATTTAAGTCTATCGTGGATTCTTTAAAATCTTATCACCACATCATCAACTATTTAAATAAATAACTAATGGAAATCTTAAAAATAAAAAAATAAAAAAAGAAAAAGAAAAATCGTAAATAGATTTTAAAAAAAAAAAAAAACCTACTAATTATTAACTCCCCACTAAATAGTCAACATTGATAAAAAATAATTTAAAAAAAAAAAAAAAAAAACCTTCCCACTACCCACATTTGAAAGAAAACAATTACCCCTCCCATAAACTAAGGAAAAACTATCCCACGTTAAAAAAAATAATAATAAAAGAAAATAAAAAATTTGTCAGACACTATCAACTGGATTTGGATAAACATGCAAAAGCTTCTAATTGAAAAAGAAATCCTAGTATAAAATAAAAAGAAAAAATAAAGAAAGTAGAACTCAAGGTTGCTACATAAAAAAAGAAAAAGAAAAATTGTAAATAGATTAAAAAAAAAAACCTACTGGTTATTAACTCCCCACTAAATAGTCAACATTTATAAAAAAATAAAAAAAAAAACCTTCCCACTACCCATGTTTGAAAGAAAACAATTAACCCCCCATAAACTAAGGAAAAACTATCCCACGTTAAAAAAAAAAAAATAAATAAAAAATAAAAAATAAATAAATAAAAAAATTAAAAAAAATTAAAAAAAAAAGTTGTGTCTGACACTATCCCACGTTTCTTTTTTAAACTATTACATTATCATTTTTTTTTGATTTATTACATTATCATTTTTTTTTAATTTTTATATTATCAACTGGATTTGGATAAACACGCAAAAGCTTCTAATTGAAAATGAAATCCTAGTATAAAATAAAAAAATAAAAAATAAAGAAAGTAAAACTCAAGGTTGCGACATACCTAAATAAAAAAGTAAAAAAGTTTAATCAACAAACCAAAGTTAGCGTGCATGTTATTAAAGATAATAGCATAAGTTTGTTAGAGTTTGTGTTTGATTTAAATTTTGATGAGATTTTTTTTCTTGAAAATCCTATTAAAATTGTTCAGAATAAAGATAAAGATTTTTTAGAATTTGACTCTATCGTGGACTCTTTAAAATCTTATCACCATATCATCAACTATTTAAAAAAATAACTAATGGAGATCTAAAAAAAAAAGAGTTAACGCGTCAAAATAACTAATAGAGATCTTTAAAAAAAAAAAAAAAAGGGAGTTAACGTGATACATAAAAAAAAAGTTTAAAAACAAAAAAAAGTAGAACTCAAGGTTGCTACATACCTAAATAAAAAAATTTAATGCCAAAAACATATACAATGATGGTAAAAAAAAACTAAAAAAATTTAACACCAAAAACATATACAATGATGGTAAAAAAAAAAAGTGAGGAAGTAAATTAAACAAAGGCTACTAAAGGAGGTAAAGGAAGTTATACTGTTTAACTGTTCATGAATGATTTGGAATGCTTCTTTTGTAGCATAAAATAATCCTGTCTTTGGATCACAATACCTACAACATGAAATTACAATTCATTAAGAAGTACAGTGGTAGAGTATGTGAAGGAACCATTCATTTCAAAATTACATTTAAAAAAAAAAAAAAACAATCAAACAGAGAGTTAACGTGATACACATAAAAAGAAAAAAAAGGTAGAACTCAAAAAAAGTCAATCATAAACAAAAGAAAAGAAAACAAAGAAGAACTTGCAAAATATAGAACCTAAAAATTTGTTGGAGCTTTTGACAGTAAATGTCTTTAATCTAAAGAAAAAGAAAGGAGGATGTAGAGCTAAACCAAATGTCTTCAATCTGAAGAAGAATGAGAGATAGAAAATGAGATAGAAACTGCAAAGCTTACGTGAGTTTTGAAAAAGAATGAGAGATAGAAACTGCAAAGCATACATGAGTTTGTGGGTTTTAAAGTGTAAGAATTTTAATTTATATATTTATCCTCGGTAATTAAAAACTTATAAGTCAATATGATGAGGGTATTTTAGGCATAAAAAATGAGGAATCCAAACAGAGAGGAAGTCCCCTTCAACAGTAGTATAGAAGATAAGTAAAAAGAAAAGAAAGAAACACTAATGAGTAAAGCAAAAGATCCCACAAACCCACGGAGCTCTAAAGTTTTGTCTGTTCTGTAGTTTTCTCAGTTTGGTAGCAGCATATCTTCTTCCCTTCGATGTCGATGATAAAAGATACAGTTTCCTCTATCTCTCTCTGCATCTCTCTTTGTTCGCGAAATCTGCTGTTTATCGCCTCTAAATTTCGGTACATCCCTTATTTTCATTCCTTTTTCCATCTGGTTTTTATTTTTTATTATATATATTTAAAATTTCCGTTTGGTCCCTTTATTGCTTAATTGTTTTTAATTTTTGGTTCCCTTTTGGTTTCGCAGGTTTGCTAGGAACACAACCCAGCAGGTTTTAATTCTTCTATTACTCCTTTTGGTCACTAGCAGGTGAGAAAACTATGATGATTGTATATACTTAAACCATGGAACTTCTATGATTATCTATGTTGCAGTGTTGGTTGATGTTTTTATTGATCCCTGTTCATTATGTAAGGCAAATTTAGACAGTAGTCAATTTTTTTCCTAAATTATAAATAAGTAAGTTTGTTCATTTGTAAAAAATAGTGTTGATCTACTGTTTATTTATTTATTTTTGGTCGGATGGGAGTGAAGATAAAGAATTTTAATTTATACATGGGCTTGTTATGAGTATCACCTTGTAGTACATTCTTGGATGTTAGTAGCCGGTCATAATTTTTATTCTATTTTGAGTCCACCCCTGCACTAGATTATTTTTCATGAAAATGATTGATGTGAATTTAATTAAGTTTCAAAATGAGAGTAATAAGTTGGAACTTAATGGACCTCATCAATCATGTACAACATGTGATGATAAATCCTAACCCTTTTTTCCTACTTTTTTTTTTTCTAAGAAAAAAATTGTTAGTGATGGTGAAAAAAGAGTCAGGAGATTCTTGAGCACATCAGAATAGTATACTTCTTTATTCTCAATTACTTAGGAAATTTGACTTTCAAGAAGTTGGAAATTTATTTGGCCTGGGGGTCCATTTGCTTTTCGCGTATTCTAGGATTCTATGACTTCTAGATCCCTTGCATCTTTCTACATGTGTACTTTTGCATTTTGTTTCTTTATTCCCTGTAATTTGATGCTTTACTCAGTTGACAGTTGTTTTTTTAATAATTATGGTGAGTAAAATATCATTGACATGTGAACAAAGATATTAAGAATAAACTTTATACATCAAAGAATAATAATTTTTAATCTATTTATTCATATAGATTTTGTTAATTTTGTTATTGCCAGTACAAACTTATTGTTTCCTAATATTAGTGTATTCCATAATCAGGATATTGACTCAAAGCATTGGTCTCCTCTCGTATACATTTTTATCACGAACAGACTATGACAGTCGATAGGCAAAAGCAACCATGGCTAATTTTCTTGCACATTGAGCACTTGGTTGACCATGACAGAATAGTACTACACATGGCTAATTTTTATCATTGAGCATTGCTTGGCATCAGTCGATAGGCAAAAGCAACCATGGCTAATTTTCTTGTTGAGCATTGCTTGGCATCAGTCGATAGGCAAAAGCAACCATGGCTAATTTTCTTGCACATTGAGCACTTGGTTATTCATCTGGTATCAGTTATGCAGTTGAAGGATCATTTGAGGAACCAATGGGGAGGGAGGGCCTGCAAAACTATCAAAATTGGTGATTTTCTTGGAACTGAAGAAGAAGTACTTGTGGTGAGGACTTTTGCTTCAGAATATAGCAGTCTTAGAAAGGATGGTTATATCTTGGTTTAAAGAATCTCAAGGCAAGGTCAAAAGAAAAAGGCAGTTAATGATCATCTACTAACACTTCCGAAAGGGTCACTGAATGATCACTGGGTATCAGTGACTTCTGGAAGTGAGGAGTATTGTCTTAAACATATGTGTAGAAATCAGTATGAAGAATGTCTATTCAGATGTGAAGATGATAGGTAAAAGACTTGATAGAGGCCTTCATCAGTTGTGAATTTTCTTGCTATTTGTTAATATTTAATTTAATAAGGTTTTTTGTGTGTTTCTTTATATCTTCATTTGACTTTTATGGCGCTTACATGTTATTCTAGTTGATTAGGAGTTTAAAGATAAGGTTTTGAGAGCTGATGTAGTTCTTTTACGGCGCTTATTGATTATTCCATTTTTTTTTTAATACATTATCAGCTATTGGCAATTATGAGATTGTTTTTTACCTCTCTAGAGTGGAGCTTGATAATTTTTTTTTTTTTTTTTTTTTTTTTTTTTTTGGGTTCCAACTTTGGCATGTACAATTTACAGCTAGAATACAAACACAAGCAAAGATTGTTCATAAAAAGAGCTTCTTGGACACAAACATAAGTCCAGACTTCATTATGATTGGTACGTAAGAACCTTTAGACAACGGCAGCTTTGACATGGAGAAGCTTCATTGTTTCTTTAGGACATAACTATTGCATATAATATTCAAGCTTTACAACTGAGGCTTTATATATATGCTTATATTGCAGTATAAATATTAAGTATAATAATTCCTCTAGTGTTATATACAAAATGGATTAAATTTAAAAATGTGATTATATTCGCTTAATAATGTGATTATACAAAGTTTCACCATTGATTGACTAATATAGTTTTACTATCTTGAGTAACAATTTCAAGGGAACAAATGAAATGCGACCACTATCATACATTGCAAAGTACAAGGTATTAACCATGTTGTGGACCGAACTCAGTAAACCAACCAACTCCAGGGAATCACAGTGTTGGTAAAAGCGCAAGGTGCCAAAGTTCCAGCACTTGTAGCCTCTAAAGCTAGGTGTATTTAAAGAAGCACACTTTGCATGCTTTTTTGTACTTCTTTATTTTTCAAAAAAAAAACCAAAACTTAATTGTAGCCATAGTATCTTAACACTAATGATATAAATCATTAATTTGGTATATAAAATTCAATGTTAAGGTGTGCTACTATATAAGACCAATTTGGGACCGCAATCATTCCAATCCACCATTCATCTTATATTAGCTAATTCTTATAGATTTATAATTATTAAGTGATTAAATTATTAACTAAGATATGTAATTAGTCATTGCTCATTAAATAACCATAAACAAAACGACCAATCACCAAAATGATAAATGCCCATCAAAACCAAACCCTAAACAAACACAAATCCTCACAAAAAATCAATAAAAATGCGAACTTTATCAAATTCTTCTAACAGAATAGAGGAAACAAAAAAAAGTCAACTTGGAATGAACAAACCTCACAAATGCCATCATCAAGCAATTTTGGTGAAAAAATGAAGCACAAATCAAAAAAAATTGGGGAAATTTCAAACCAACTCTATCATATCTGAAATGGGTTTCAATCGTTGCCGTGTAAAACCCCTTTCCTTGCACCGGCGAGGTCAATTAATGGTGAGGTCCTTTCTAAAAATGGATCAAAGTCGAAGAGAGAGGAAAGAGAGCACAGTCGAGAGAGAGAGAGAGAGAGAGGGAATGCAGGACAGCAAATAAACAATGGATTTCTTTTGTTTGGCGAGAACAATTCCCTCGCTAGAGTTGGTGAGGAACAATTCATGGCTTAGGGATCTATTTCTTCTTTTGTGGGTCTTGCTCAGGGTTTTGTTTAGTAATTGATGATGCCGAAAATATCACCAGTAAGCCACACGGTCCTCGCGCGCTCCAAATAGCACCTGCACAGCAAAAAGAAAGGACCTAGTAGAGAGCATCGGTGTGGTGCCGGCCATATACCCTCCGAAGGTCAAGTTAGAACTATTCTCACTACTCTAGAGTGCTAGAGAGGGTAAATTATGCGTAACTTGGTTTGTGAGGGTGCTTGGGTTTTTATAGTAGTAGGAGTTGACCCCTTTTCGTTGGAGTAGAAGTTTTTTCCTTATAGGAGTGTTCTTGGGCGTATTTTGCGGGATCCTTTCCATATAGGAATCCCTCTTAGGTTTCAAAAAATGTGGAGGGTAAGTCATTTACTTATACACGCAAACGTGGTTAGCAAGCATTCTTTGACTAGTGCCATCAGCTTACATTATGCCTTCAGTCTTCATCCCGTCAGCTTCAGGATTACCCTTCAGCTTTATTATCACGTCAGCCTATAAGTGCCTCTAGTGCCTCTCCCTACAACTTTCGCCCGCCGTCAGTCATTAAACAGGGGCTGCCGACCCAGTAGATCCCATCACTAATAAACCGTCGGCTTATCTTTTGTGATCAATCTATTTTATCCTTATCAGTTGCCCCCTACTCCATATCTCCGTCACTTTTCGTACTGACGGGTTATGGAGTTAACATTTCTGTTGATTGTCATATTCTTTAAGGAAGCGGGAAAATTATTTACATGGGACTCCTTGAGCCGCCGTGCATTTAATGCTTTGGACACGTGGCGAGTTCTCATTGGCTTTACTTCTGACGAGGGCGTCGCTTCGTCTTCCATGCCCTTCCATTCTATCTATAAGGGGGTCCTCCTCCTCATTTCCCCTATTTTATCTTTGCTAATCTTTGAAAGAGAGAGACCATCGTCGTGAATTCCGTCACCTTGTTCATTAACTCCGTCACCTCGTGCATTGCTACCTTTGAAGCCGTTTCTCCAAGAAAGTTAACTCACCAGTAAGTTCTATTTCCTCTCCTCTTTTCATTTTTACTTATGCCTGTATAATTCATTAGTGAGGACGTCAGCTTAGGTACTTAGATTGGATCCGTCACTTATAGGTAGTCAGATGTCAAGTGACGCGTCATGTGAGGAGTCATCAGTCCGCAAAGGAGCGGGCTATGACGAGGCCTTTGGTTTTGGTGATGAGTCAGAGGACTTCTCACCTTCGTCAGAGAGAGGGACGTCGGCTCAATCTTCTGACGGTGATGAGAGTTATACTGAGGGGGGTAAGGATGAAGTAGAAGAGGTAAGAGGAGAGAATGGAAGTAACAGGGATGATATAAATGTTGACGGAGAAGATAGTGACGGAGATGATAGTGACGAAGATGAGGGACCTAGTGAAGGGACTTCAGAGGGTCCAGGAGATAACCGTCTTTTCATTCTCCCTGAGGATTGGGCCGTCAACAAATTTTTACCTAAGATGAGTGATAAGGTTTTTAGGGAGTTGCGCACTCGTTACCAAATCCCAGACCATATCCCGATCCGTCTTCCTAGAGAGAATGAAAGTTGTTACTCAGGGAGAACTGCTGACGTGGGCATGTATGATGCCATATTTACTGCGGGCCTGAGATTACCGTTGACGGCCCTACACTGTCAGCTGGTTGACTTCCTGGGCCTATCTGTCACTCAAATTGCCCCAAATGCTTGGAGGACTTTCATAGGAGCTAAAATCTTGTAGGGCCGTCTTAGTGGAGGAAACCATCAGCTTACCTTAGACGAATTCTTTCATCGCCTCGTCTAAGGGGACATACCATTTTAATGCCCGGGAGAAAAGTTTGAGGCTGGTATCAGATATGCCAGATTCCAATAGGAACTGGAAAAGTAGATATTTTTTTGTTGAAGGGACGGATTGGGTTTGCCGTCAGGAGGAATGGGCGACGATGCCCCATGGTTATTTTGACAACACTTGGGCTTTTTTCAGGGATTCAGGTTAATCCCGTCAACCATGTTCCTTTCATTTTTGAAGTGACGCTACTAATATTCTTTCTCTTTTTTCTTTTCAGCTCATACCCGTCCCCACATAACTGACAAACAGAAGGAGTTCATCCGTCGGGTTCTGGAAATCCCTTTGGAGGAACGTAAGTGTAGGGATTTGATTACCCTTTACACTATTCATTTATACTGTGGGGGTCCAGAACTGTCAGCTAAAGCCCGAAAGTTGGACGATTTTTCCCGCTGACGTAAGTACTCCTTATCACCTCCGTCAATCTACTCCTCCGTCTCTTGTTCTAACTGTTAGTTTTTTTTTTTTTTTTTTTTTTTTTTTTTTTATTGTAGAGATGGAATCTGCTAAACAGAGGGTAAGGGCTGTCGTAGCCCCTCATAAGGAGGAGAAGAGGGCAAAGGAGGCAGGGGGGGAGACGTCGTTAACCCTTAAGGCCGTTACTAATCAGGCAAAGAGGAAGCATGACGTGAGTGATGGCAGTCCGGCTAAAAAGGCCGCTGTCACTCCTGGGGATGGTGCTGCAAAGGAAAAATCACTTCTCAAGCCAAGCCACGGTGCGGGCAAAGGGATAATGACCTCCTTGGGTCCAGTCAACGAGGGCCCCTGCCGCCTCTGACCCACAAGGAATATGTCGTCGGGGAGGTTAAGTCCTTCATAAAGCCGACGAACATAGAGCCTTGTGATCTGTTGGGGACGGAGGATTTAGGGGCATCAGCCCTTTTTGATCTCATCAGGGTCTGCTTGCTACCTTTTGGTCGAACTTATTTTATTTTGCTTTGATGAACTTTGACTGACGACTGTGTTCTTTTCTTAGGCCTTGGTGCGTGTCAAGGCCCTTCAAGACCATTGCATCGTGAAGGAAGGAGTTGTCACTCGGGTCCGGAAGCATAATACAAATCTGATGAATGAACAAGGGCAATACAAGGATGTCGTCCGTACGCTGAATCAAGAGCTGAAGGAAGTTAGGGAGAAGTTGGTGGAGGTTGACCATCAGAATGACAAGCTCAAGTAGGAGGTGACGGATCTAGGCCAAAGGGTGTAGACGGCTGGGGCTGATGCTGTTCGAGACTTTAAAACGACGCAATTGTTCATCAACTCTTGTGTCGAGTATTATGGCACTGGTTTTGACGATTGCCTTAAGCAGGTCGCGTCAGCATTCCCAGATCTGGACCTGTCTAGAATTACAATGGATGGTGGAGATGACGGCTCCTCTCAGCCTAATCCTACTCCGGAGTTTGACGGTGTTGTTGTCCTAGCCCAACCTGCTACAAACCCTCTTACTCCTACTTCCAATACCCCAGCTGCGATTGTAAATGTTGAAAATCAGCAAGCTGACGGGAATCCTGCTGATGCTCCCACTCCTTAGCTCTCTTTATTTGTATTTTAACCTTGCATTTCAATCATTTTGCAAACAATCGTTGTACTTTAATTTTTTTTTTTTTTTTTGTAAACAATTGTTTAAGTGCCCGTTTGGTTTTCTCGGGGTTTTGTTTGTATATAACTGTATTTATTGCATGGTATATTATTCCCGTCGCTTTCGTATTTTTTTTAATCAGTGATTGAGCCGGACGAAGTCCTGGTAAACATTCCCGTCTGTTTTGGGAACCCCATCAGTTTTTTTGAACTGGTTGGGAGACTCCGTCGGTACAGCCTTTTTTGCAACTTATGAGTATATCCTTCTTATCTCGTCAGTTTCAAGGGTTTTCCCCTTGGATTTTCGACCTTATTCGTCATTTTTCAAGATCCGTCAGCTTGGTTGCACTATCCAAGTAATGGTTCCGTCGCTTTTGGCCCGTCGGCTTTGAAGATTCGCCCGTCAGTTGTCACAATTTTTATTACTTTACTGACCTTAATGTGGCCGTCAATTTTCTAATTTTCAATCATCTTATGGGCTTAATATAAGCCCGTTGGTTCTATAATGGCTCCATCCATTTGGTGAGACTGTCAGCTTTTTAGCTTTAGTCTGTCACGGGCTTGATGAGCTTGTCATCTTTTGTAGGCCTGTTGGTTTTAGAACCTCGTTCATATGATGATAGCCTCATCTATTATGTGGGACTGTCAGCTTTTTAGCTTTAGTCTGTCATTGGCTTGATGAGCTTGTCATCTTTTGTAGGCCCGTTGGTTTTAGAACCTTGTCCATATGATGATAGTCTCATCTATTAGGTGGGACCGTCAGTTTTTTAGCTTTTAGTCTTGATGACCTTGTCATCTTTGTAGGCCTGTTGGTTTTTGGAACCTTGTCCATATGATGGTAGTCTTGTCTGTTTAGTGAGACCGCCAGCGTTTTAGCCCGTGTGTTATGGACTTAGTCGTTTTTGTTGTTCACTTTTGTGAACTTAGTTGTCCACTTTTGTGGACTTTAAACCGTAGATTTCTAAAATAGATACTTCAGCAATTTTGAATAAACTCCTCTTATTACCATGCATTTGTAAATAAAAGTAATTCTAAAACCAAATCCTGCCTTTTGGGCTTAAAACAAAAAAGAGGTATTGTTGCAAAAAACTAAAGTAAATGATAAAGCTAAGGAGTAAGACTAAAATTTGCTGAAATGTAAATAAGAAAGGTTGGTCTTCATGTTGCCGCTTCTACCGGTAATACTTTCGTAGGTGCTCGGTGTTCCATGGGTGTGGTAGCTTCTGTCCTTCTAACGTCTCCAGGTGGTAAGTGTCTTTCCTTTGCCACGACGTAACTCGGTAAGGTCTTTCCCAATTGGGGCTGAGTTTCCCTTGGGTAGGGTCCCTAGCGGCGCCCATGACCTTTCTAAGAATGAGATCTCCAACTTAGAAGTTTCTGTGTCGGACCCGAGAGTTATAGTGTTTGGCTATGCGGTCCTGGTACCTAGCAAGCCTTTGTTCTGCCGCCGCCCTGATCTCGTCCACTAGGTTAAGCTGTAGTCGCATTGCCTCGTTGTTTTTGTTCTCGTCATGGTTGTGCACCCTGTAGCTCGTGAACCCAACTTCGGCTGGGATGACTGCTTCGCTTCCGTACGTCAGTCAGAACAGTATCTCTCCTGTGGGTGTCCTTATCGTCGTCCTGTATGCCCATAGTATGCTCGGCAATTCTTCAAGCCATATACCCTTTGCCCCCTCAAGTTGAGTCTTGATAATCTTGAGTAAGGATCGGTTCGTGACTTCGACCTGGCCATTAGCCTGAGGGTGGGCGGGGGAGGAGTAGTGGTTCTTTATTCCTAACTGTGAGCAAAAATCCCGAAAGGAGTCGTTGTCGAATTGCCTCCCGTTGTCCGAGACAAAGACTCTAGGAATGCCAAACCTACATATAATGCATCTCCAAACAAAGCTTCGTACGTTCTTCTCTGTAATGGTGGCCAAAACTTCAGCTTCCACCCATTTTGTAAAATAGTCAATGCCCACTACTAGGAACTTCAGCTGTCGTACTGCTGTAGGGAATGGTCCCATAATATCTAACCCCCATTGTACGAACGGCCATGGGGCTGTCATCGAGGTCAGCTCTTCGGTTGGTTGTCTAATAATATTGCTGAACTTTTGGCATTTGTCACAGGTCCTGACATAAGCTTCGGCGTCCTTCTGCATGGTGGGTCAATAGTACCCTACTCGCACAAGCTTGTGTACCAATGATGTAGATCCTGAATGGTTTCCGCAGATTCCTTTGTGTACCTTTCTCATAACGTAGTCTGTCGCTTCCGTACCCAAGCATCTCAGATATGGTCGGGAGAAGCCTCTTTTGTACAGGACGTTTTTTATTAGGACGAACCTTGCCGCATGGACCTTCAGTTTTCTTGCAGCCTCCTTTCCGTCTGGTAAGACCTCGTCTTTTAAGTATGAAACTAACGGCGCGGTCCAACTACTGTCAGAGCCTATTTCCTGAGCGTTGCTGGGATCTATTAGTGGAGAAAGCTGAACAAAAGAGAGTACATTACCAGGGATGACCATATGTTCTGCTGAAGCGGCCTTTGCGAGGCGATCGGCTCGCTCGTTTTTTCCTCTGGGAATTTGGACGATTTTGGCTTCTAGGTCATCCACTCTCGCCCTTACTTGATCAAGGTACCTTTCATCCTTTCGCCCTTGCACTCGTAGTCTCATTTATTTGGTTAGTAATGACCTGAGAGTCGCAGTAGATGACTACCCTCGCGGCTCCTGCTGCTTTGGCGAGGTCGAGTCCTACTATTAATGCTTCATACTCTGATTCATTGTTGGTAACGGGGAAGTCGAGATGGACCATACATTCAATTGTATCTCCTTCGAGCGATAGTAGCATGATGCTGGCCCCTCCGGCTTGTCTCTTGGATGACCCGTCCATATATATGCTCCAATGAGGGGACTCTTCTGCCCCCTTGTCTTCGTCATGAGTGAATTCTGCTATGAAATCTGCCACAATCTGTCCCTTGATGGCGGTTCGTGAGTGGTACTGGATATCAAATTCGCTCAACTCTATAGCCCATAACGCCAATCGACCCGCAGCCTCAGGATTGCTCATCGCCCGTTGCTAGGGCTTGTCAGTTAGGACGTTCACCGTATGGGCTTGAAAGTACGGTTTGAGCTTGCAGGCCACCTTAACTAATGCAAAGGCAATTTTTTCCATAGGCTGGTATCTTTCTTCAGCATCGCGAAGTGCTCGGCTCGCGTAGTATACGGGTTTTTGTACTTTTTCTTCTTCTCTGACTAAGGCAGCGCTGATGGCTGTGGGGGAGACGGCTAGAAAGAGAAAAAGCTCTTCTCCTGACTGTGACGGGCTCAGTAATGGTGGGGAGGAGAGATAAGCCTTCAACTCCTCGAACGATTGTTGGCATTCGGCAGTCCACTCGAACGATCTCTTCAGCGTGCGGAAGAAGGGCAAACATTTGTCCGTCGCCCTTGACACGAACCTATTCAGTGCCGCTATTTTTCCGTTGAGGCTTTGCACCTCCTTCACATTTCTTGGTGGCGCCATCTCCATAATGGCCCGGATCTTGTTTGGGTTTGCCTCGATTCCCCTTTGGGACACCATAAATCCTAGGAATTTTCCCGTCGTCACTCCAAAGGCGCATTTTCCTGGATTGAGCTTCATGTTGTAAGAACAAAGGGTGTTGAATGTTTCTTTGAGATCTTCCAGATGATCTTCCTCCCTTCGGCTTTTTACTAGCATGTCGTCAACGTAGACCTGGACATTCCTCCCAATTTGCTGCGCGAACATTTTGTTCATAAGTCTTTGGTACGTTGCGCCTGCGTTCTTCAGGCCGAAGGGCATCACTTTTGTAACAGAAGAGGCCTTGACTGGTCACGAACGAAGTTTTTTCTTGATCAGCTTCGTGCATTCGGATTTGGTTGTACCCCGAGAAAGCGTCCATGAAGCTCAGCAACTAGTGTCGGGCCGTTGAGTCTGTTGGTCTTGTGGGGGTGGATCCGTTTTCTCCTTACTAATGAGCTTCTGCAGTTTTCCTTGTCTGATAAGGGACTCAATCTGCTGCTTTAGG
Organism: Quercus lobata; assembly: GCF_001633185.2. NCBI lineage: Eukaryota > Viridiplantae > Streptophyta > Magnoliopsida > Fagales > Fagaceae > Quercus > Quercus lobata. The sequence continues at coordinate 22,748,416 of NC_044915.1, read as the reverse complement.
TCATAGCAATCAGCCGTATTGTGACCATGGTCGCGATGGAAACAGCAATACTTATCCCTAGAACATTTGTTGGGATCACTCTTCAGCTTTCCAGGGAACGTCAGAGCCTCGTCCTTGATTTGCATAAGGACTTGATCTATCGGGGCTGTCAACGGAGTGAAGCTCGTGAATCTTCCCCCCAAGGGCTTAGGGTGCCTCTCATCCCTTCGGTCCCCCATCCTTGCTTTCTTTCGGCCTTGGTCCTACTGAGTGTCTTCCTGCCTTTCTCTTTTCTTTGGCCTCCCTTCTCGGGCCAACAGCGTGTCTTCGGCGTTCATATACTTTGTGGCCCAGTAAAGTACTTCCGACATGGTCTTTGGGTCGTTTTTATACAGGGAGAACAAACACTTACCCTTCTTCAGCCCATTTGTGAACGCTGCGACAAGTATCTTATCGTCGGCTTCGTCGATCGAGTGTGCCTCCTTATTGAAGCGGGATATGTAAGCTTTTAATGTTTCATCCTCTCGCTGCTTGATACTCATCAAAAAAGTCGTAGACTTTTTATACCGATGGCCTCCGATGAAGTGAGCGGTAAATTGAGCGCTAAGTTCTTTGAAGGTGCTGATGGAGTTCGGTGTCGGCCGGCTGAACCAAATTCTCGCCATGCCCTTCAGCGTTGTAGAGAAGGCCCTACACATGATCATGTCTGCTACTCCTTGAAGGTACATCAGGGTCTTGAAGGTCTCTAGGTGGTCCAGAGGGTCCCTGACCCCTTCATAACTGTCTGTCTGTGGCATGCGGAACTTACTCGGCAGGGGGAAGAAGTTGATAGGGGCGGTGAAAGGCGAGTCAGTTCGGTTGACAAGGTCGTCAAGATCACTGAACACTCGCCCCTTGAGAGCGTTCATCATAACCTCAATTTGTTCCTTCATCGCCTGCATCTCTGCGTTAATAGGTGGCGGAGCTGTATCTGCGAGAGAAGGGAGGCTCACGTTCTGTCGCTCTAGTTTGGGGTCCCTCTTGGTTTCTTCTGTCAGCGCTGGTTCCTTCTTGATTAGCTCCTTGGTTGTCCGGTGCTGCGCTTTTCTGGCACAACTGCTCTTCCAGGTCGCAATTTTGTCTGGTGAGGCATTCCACGGCTGTGGCGAGAGTCTTAACTTGCTTCTCGAGGACGGTCGTGGGTGGTTCCTTTTCTTGAATGTCGTTAGTGGTTGCCATTGAGCGGGTGAGCACCATGCAACTTTTGTCCGGGAAGCGGTAATATGACTTTATACTACACGAATTCCTACAGACAGCGCCAACTGATGATGCCGAAAATATCACCAGTAAGCCACACGGTCCTCGCGCGCTCCAAATAACACCTGCACAGCAAAAAGAAAGGACCTAACAGAGAGCACCGGTGTGGTGCCGGCCAAATACCCTCCAAAGGTCAAGTTAGAACTATTCTCACTACTCTAGAGTGCTAGAGAGGGTAAATTATGCGTACCTTGGTTCGTGAAGGTGCTTGGGTTTTTATAGTAGTAGGGGTTGACGCCTTTTCCTTGGAGTAGAAGTCTTTTCCTTATAGGAGTCTTCTTGGGCGTATTTTGCGGGATCCTTTCCATATAGGAATCCCTCTTAGGTTTCACAAAATGTGGAGGACAAATCATTTACTTATACACGCAAACGTGGTTAGCAAGCATTCTTTGACTAGTGCCGTCAGCTTACATTATGCCTTCAGTCTTCATCCCGTCAGTTTCAGGATCACCCTTCAGCTTTATTATCCCGTCAGCCTATGGGTGCCTCTGGTGCCTCTCCCTACAACTTTTGCTCACCGTCAGTCATTAAATAGGGGTTGACGACCCAGTAGATCCCGTTACTAATAAACCATCGGCTTATCTTTTGTGATTAATCTCTTTTATCCTTATCAGTAATCGTCACTCTAGATAGGTTTTCGTGGATGGTTTGGACAAGAAGAATTTGAGAGACGAAACTAGAGAGAAGCATAGACTATAGAAAAACTGAGAGAGAGAAGAAGAGAGTCAAAGATTTAGAAACTGAGAGTAGAGACTGAAAATTTTTTATTATACGAAAGTGCAGCCACACATGATGGTGGTACTACTCAATGTAAATCTAGTACCATTAAATGTGAGAGAAAATAAGACTATCAGGGAATGTGATAAAAGTGCAGTGACATGTGGTGTTGGTGTTGCACAATGTGAAGATAGTACAATCAAATGTGAGGAAAAAAAAATCACCGAATGTGATAAAAGTACAGTTACATGTGATGTTGGTATTGCGCAATGTGGGGATGGTACCATAAAATGTGAAAAAAAAAATAAGGGAACCATCGAATATGACAAAAGTACAGTCACATGTGATGTTGGTACTATGTAATGTGAGGCTGGTACCATAAAATGTGAGGAAAAAAAAAAACAAGGGAACCACCGAATGTGATAAAAGTACAGTTACATGTGATGTTGGTATTGCGCAATGTGGGAACGGTACCATAAAATGTGAGAAAAAAATAAGGGAATCATCGAATATGACAAAAGTACAGTCACATGTGATGTTGGTACTATATAATATGAGGATGGTACCATAAAATGTGAGAAAAAAATAAAGGAACCATTGAATGTGACAAAAGTACAGTCACATGTGATGTTGGTACTACGCAATGTGAGGCTGGTACTATAAAATGTGAGAAAAAAAATAAGGGAACCACTGAATGTGACAAAAATATAGTCACAGGTGATGTTGGTACTACGCAATGTGAGGATGATACCATAAAATGTGAGAAAAAAATAAAGGAACCATCGAATGTGACAAAAGTACAGTCACATATGATGTTGGTACTACGTAATGTGAGGTTGGTAACATAAAATGTGAGAAAAAAAATAATGGAATCACCGAATGTGACAAAAGTATAGTCACATGTGATGTTGGTACTGCACAATGTGATAATAGTATCATAAAATGTGAGAAAAAAAAAAGGAACCATCAAATGTGACAAAAGTACAGTCACATGTAATGTTGGTACTACACAATGTGAGACTGGTATCATAAAATGTGAGAAAAAAAAAATAAGAGAACCACCGAATGCGAAAAAAGTACAGTCACATATGATGTTAGTACTACGCAATGTGAGAATGGTACCATAAAATGTGAGAAAAAAATAAGGGAACCATCGAATGTGACAAAAGTACAGTCACATGTGATATTGGTACTGCGCAATGTGAGGTTGGTACCATAAAATGTAAAAAAAAAGGGAACCATCGAATGTGACAAAAGTACAGTCACATGTGATGGTGGTACTGCACAATGTGAGAATGGTACCATAAAATGTGAGAAAAAAATAAGGGAACCATCGAATGTGACAAAAGTACAGTCACATGTGATGTTAGTATTGTGCAATGTGAGGCTGGTACCATAAAATGTGAGGAAAAAAAAAGGGAACCACCGAATGTGACAAAAGTACAGTCACATATGATGTTGGTACTGCACAATGTGAGGATGTACCATAAAATGTGAGGAAAAAAATAAGGGAACTATCGAATGTGACAAAAGTATAGTCACATGTGATGTTGGTACTGCGCAATGTGGGATGATACCATAAAATGTGAGAAAAAAAATAAGGGAACCATTGAATGTGACAAAAGTACAATCACATGTGATGTTGATACTGCGCAATGTAAGGATAGTACCATCAAATGTGAGAAAAAAATAAATGAACCACCGAATGTGATAAAAATACAATCATATGTGATGTTGGTACTGCACAATGTGAGAATGGTATTATCAAATGTGAGAAAAAAATAAAAGAACCAACGAATGTGACAAAAGTACAGTCACATGTGATATTGGTACTACACAATGTAAAGATGATACCATCAAATCTGAGAAAGAATAAGGAAACTACTGAAGGTGACAAAAGTACAATTACATGTGATGTTATTACTATACAATATGAAGATGGTACTATCAAATGTGATGTTTTAGTAACCTAATAAAGCAAGTTGCCTACCAGTGGTACCATACCCAAAAAAAAGAAAAGGGTGCACTAGAATTACCCTTATTATATATATAACCCTAATTTTGCTGTGACTAATGAGTATGAGTGACTAATCTGACATATCAGTGCTCTGATAGAATATCCAGCTTGACCTTCTTCAAGAACATTGCCTACTCATTTTTATCAAATTCCCGCCATTTTCAGATTCTTCAATCCAGGAAGTTCGTTTGAGAGCTTTCTTTCATCTCTATGGCCTTTGAAGCAGAATCAGACTTTTCCAAGCAACTAATCACCAGGTCCCATTTTCTCTCTCTATCTCTTAGACTTTCTCTAACACTAATTGTATGCAATTTGTGCAAGTTTTAAGGCAGTCTATTGCATGTTTTCAAATGGGTATGTTTGGTTCTTGAGAAAGGTGGAGAAAATAAAAATGTGAGCTTTGAGTTCTGAAGTTTCTTTGATTGTGTATGGGTTTTATCAATTTGTTGATTAGTATTTTGCAAGTGGGTTCTCTCTCCTTTTATGCAATTTGTGTAGTTTTGAGGCAGGTTATTGCAGTGTTCAAATGGGTATGTTTCGTTACTGAGAAAGAGCTGGAAAAGTAATTGGAAATTTAGAGTTTTTTTATTTTTATTTTATTAGTATTTTGCAAGTAGCTTCCAAATCTCTCCCTGTCTTCGTTTATGCAGTTTGTGAGGCTTTGAGGCAGTTAATTCCATGCGAATCAAATGGGTATGTTTGGGGGAAATTTGGGTTTTAGATTCAAACAATATTTTGAAAACAAAAGTTGCCTTGGTTTTTCCATTGGAACACTGTTATGTTTGTATCTATTTATTTATAGTAATTTCTTAACTGTTATACGGTTCCTAGCTATGTTTGGTTGCTGAGAAAATTCCCCCCCCCCCCCCCCCAAAAAAAAGAAGAAGCAACATTTAATTTTGATGGTTCTTTTGCTCTTGCTTGAATATTCATATACTGTTTTATTTAATGTGTATCCATGTTCAGTAATGTGCTGGTGTATACTTTAAGGAAATGTCTTTTGATTGCAAGGGGTCAGGGTAGTTGAGAAGGGTCAGGGTTAATGCAAGCAAGTGTATGACTTACCAAACTATATTTTGATATTGTTATAATTATCAATTGTAGGTTTTAGAATCTTTATTAAAGGTGAGGAATATAGAAGTGAGCTATTCTTAAAATTTTATAATTCTATTGGCCCTCCCTTTTGTGCTTGGTTTGTTTTCCTTTTTCCTACTGTTGCTGCTGCCTTAGAGCCTGTCCTTGCTGTGTTTAGCACACCGAGGTAGAGTAGTATTTTAGAACTTGGAATATTTTCAACTTGCTTAGAGAATCTCATTAAATCACTACAAGTCTACATCTAATCTATTTATTTTATATTGTTATGCATTGCTTTATTTGAAAAAGTAAAAATAAATTTACATGATGTAATGTTTTAAAGTAAACCAAATCTCAATGGAACTCTCCCCCTAACAATATCATATGTTGCTATAATTAAGTTAGCCCCTCTTTGGACCAAACATTCTCTTATTCAAATATCATGAAATTCCATAGTTCTTGCATATAAATAGGAAAAATGAGATTGTGAGGGCTTTACAACTATCAGGAGTTTTTAGTTGTTTTAAAATTTTCATTTATCTGCCGATTTGATGGTGGCTGATTTCAGATTTCACATTTCGTATTTCTGTGCACATGTTTTTGAGGGGTTATCCAGCTAGCACTTCCAAACTTGTTAAAATGGTTGTAAGAAAGTCATACTCAATGCACAAGGACTTTTGTGTTTCTGGGAGGCGGGTTGGTAGGGGACCTACCCCAAATTTTGAAGAGGCACTTTAACACTAGTTGAAGATGGAAAATGAGGTTCCTGTTTTTTGATCGTATTTTGTGGAAAAATGGCTTATTGGAGGCCAGATCCTTTGATTCTTTCTTCTTGCATTGCAGTACGCCCCTGCATGGATACTATTCAAAATACTATTCAGTCTTCTGTGTTCTCATGTCTTGTGTTATAATGTCTCAAATTTGAACAAGTAACATGTCTTGACAAACTGTACAAATTGATGTTAACAAGTGAAGGATATTGCTGTGAGGTTGATTTTGTCTGTTGCTTATGTAATATATTGACTTGGCTCCATATGATTGAAGGATTTTTGACACACTTGTTTACAGGCACAAATGTTCTGCTTGCTTCAAGCAGTATAACAAAAAGGAGCATCTTGTTGAGCACATGAAGGTCTCATACCACTCAGTTCATCAGCCTAGATGCGGGGTGTGTCTGAAGCACTGTAAATCTTTTGAATCACTGAGGGAGCATGTTATTGGTGAGATATTATATCATATGCATTCTGATCCAGAGTATTGGATGTTTGTATGGGTTTATCTCCTAAGTTGCTTATCTCATATGTTCTGTATCATTTAGGTCCATTGCCAAAAGAAAGTTGTTCAAGGGTCTTCTCTGAACAAGGCTGTAATCTTTGCTTGAAAGTTTTTGATAGCCCCATTTCTCTCGGTGAGCATAAGAGAAGTTGCCGACTACCTGCACCTAGTCCTATAGTAAGTTGATGAGTGTGAACTTCAAGCACCCCTACAAAATTTAAAAGTTTATAATTTTCTGGTACTTCTAAATGCTCTTTTCCTTTGATCAATTGATCAATCAAAGACACTCAGCAGCAATTGTATCTAGACATGCAAACTCAAATGGTCATATACTTTGTGTTGAACTGTTTCAGGGAACCATGAAATTGCCATATTCAGACCCAATTGTTGTAAGCCACAATGGCAGAGGTCCTGGAGCAATTGCCATAGATTGTGAAATGGTTGGAGGTGGAGATGATGGAACGTTGGACCTTTGTGCGTTGGTGTGTCTAATTGATGAAGATGAGAATGTGATTTTCCACACATATGTGCGTCCTCAAATTCCTGTCACTAATTACAGGTACTTGTATGCTCTATATCATCCTTGATTTCTTTAGAAGAATTATCACGAATTGGCCCACTTATAATTCACATGTCACCATAAATATTTTCAGATACGAAATAACTGGGTTAACTGAAGAGCATCTAAGAGATGCCATGCCACTAAAGTTAGTTCAAGAAAAAATTTTGCAAATTCTGTACAATGGAGAATCTATTGTGAGGGCAAGGATGCAGGGTGGAAAGGCTAGGCTTCTTGTGGGGCATGCATTGGAGCATGATTTGGATTGCTTAAGAATGACTTATCCTGATAACCTGCTGAGGTATTAGAAACTCTTTCTAGATGCCAGACTTAGTTTATGAAGCAAGTGCATCTTAAAATTTCATCTTCAGAAATGTACAAGATTGCAGTTATAATTGAATGAAACTATTATGTCATATCATATATTCTGCTTCAGGATCAGCATATGCAACCGGCAACTTAGTGGACTACTTATCTGCTACACCATATGAAGTAGTTGATATGGGACTTCCGTTATTGAGTTAGCCATACACTTCACACGTTTCTAGCGATTCACATGGCATCATCAAATGATACAAGTCTTGGATAAGAATCTACAACGCCCTTGTTGACGATCCTTTACTCCGACAATTTAATTGTCTGTTTAAAAAAAAAAAATCATTTTATTTCTTTGAAGTGTATTCTGATTGAGTCTATTTTTTTTTTTTCTTATAACCCTTAATGAGTCTCTTTTTTGTTGTCACAGTATTATCAATTTGTCATAGGATTTCAAAATATTAACAACATTTGCATTATCTTTATGGAACTGAAGTTTTGCAGCAAAGACTGGATTTTTACCTTCAATTGTAATGGAAAACATAGAAAATTATCCTTAAAAAAAAAAAAATCTTCATTTGCTTTCAGCACATCTTAACTCTATATAAGATTAAAGATTGATAAGAGTATATAAATATTATACTTCTACCCCCTTCCCTTCTTAAATATCATCCATAATTTCTAGCTTGCCCCAAAGTTTCTCTGAAATTAATGGTATCACTCTTTTTTGGTCAATATCATAGGGGCCAGATAGTCCACTTCTTTTTTCTTAGTTCAGCCAAAACTAGAAGTGCTGGGCCTCAATCATTGTAAATTTTTGGAGAAGCTAAGTAGTTTTACTAGCATATATTTAATTTAGACTTAAAAGCTTTGCATGAAGATCAAAGTTTCTGAATCAAACTTCCAAGTTTTGGAAAGTTGGAACACATTACGTTATACTTTCACTTAGCAGATTTTTATTGGAGATTAAAGTTTGTTTTTGATGGTTACCATTTTGTTTCTTTTAATGCAGGGATACGGCAAAGTACCCTCCATTGATGAAAACAAATCTGGTTTGCCACTCACTCAAGTACCTCACCCAAAAATATCTAGGGCAAGTTCTTCTCAGTTGTTTTATTGATAATGATCTTGAGTTTTCCTTGGTTTTCTAAATAATCTCTTTGGTTTTCAATGGTTTTTATCTGAAGAAGCTTGGTCATAACACTTAATTTTGTACTTCTTGTACTAGTGTTGTGCTTGTATTGCGTTCTTGATATCTTAAAACATGTTCATATTAGTTATATAATGGAACCACAATTTTGGCATATTTGCCCCATGGAACACTTGATGTTGCTATCATAATGCTGATGTTGTTGTTGGGAATTGTTTTTTTATTTATTTTTTATTCTAAACATATTTGTCCCCATACGAAGTAGAAAGAACAAAAATAATCTTATCTGGAAGATTACAAGGGACTTCAAGAAAGGATGTAGAAAGAGTCTTTTTATCTCTCTGAAATATGTTTCTTGTGGTAAACATCAATCTTGACTCATTCAACTTAATCTTCATCAAGCATAGTTGATTTATATGTGAATGATATCAATCTTCATAAGGAACCCATGATTTGGTTTAGGGATCTCCATGATGCACTTTACATAGAATTGATACTATTATTTGCTTGAAAAAATAGAACTTTGTGAGTGTTTTAGTTAATACTTAGGGTCACAATGTTTTGATTTTTCAGGTACAATATCCAGACAAGCTTTCATGATCCATATGTAGATAGTGTGTCTGCAATGAGATTGTACAAGAGAATGCGTGCCCAAGATCATCCGAATGATGCTAGTGAGATATCAACTGATGCCTACAAATCCCAAAACGTTACCAGCAAATTTGATTCTTTAAGAGCTAAGGAACTTGAGCAGATGAGCCCAGATGAGCTATATGAAATTTCAAGACCAAACTATAAATGTTGGTGTCTGGACTCAAGCCAAGCAATACAGCCATAGCAATTGATTTCTTTCATCTATCAGACTCGTTGATCTTCTCAGAGCATGGAAGGCTATCATTTTTTAATTACATTTTATTGAGGTTGGAGAGGAATATAGTTTCAAAGTAGCCCATTCTTAGGAATAGATTGGTGTTGGAGCTATAGTAGGAGTTCTACATATTCGGAGGGATCTTACTAGGGTGTTAATATTGTTTGATACTTTCCACAAGAAAAAATAAAAATGAAGAACTTGCTGTGTAAATTAACATTTTTTTTTCCAACAGGGTGTCGTAAACACTTGACAGATTTCTGTTTTTCCACTGAAATGCTCCTTGTACAGGGTTGAATTCCAACATCTGCAAATGCAGGGGAAAGATAACCAAGATGATGTCCTTAATCTCTCATTTTTATGTGATTTAATTTATGCAATCTGTGTGGCCTCTTTATAGAAAGGTTTATGTTAGTCATCAAATGTACTTTGGAGTGGTCACCAGAATTCTCAATAGTAATTGGAATAATTTTCTGGGGTTATTTGTAGAAGGCGCAGAACTTAGCTGCAGTTTTGCCCTTGCAGAAGTTGTCAATAAGATGGATGGATGTCCTAATAAATTCAGTAGTCACTTCTTACTTCCTAAGATCACAGCTAGTAATAATTTATATCACAAGTTTTTATTGCTAGATTTGAAAAACTAGATGTTTGAAAATTTTAATTACCCTAAAGTTCTTATAAGATATATTTATGTTTTTCATAGAAACTGTGAAATGTATGTAAGACAACTTAAGAGTAGAAAACTAAATATTTATAAAATAAAATAAAATAACAGACAGTTTTAGAATGTTCTGTTGTGTTACTCTCATTTTTAAAAGCTATTAATCAATTTGATTATCATATGAATGTAACAAGTTCAAAACACGAAACGTATAACGGCTTTTCAGTTTAAGTTCTTTACAGCTAAAATTTTTATAATAAAACCATACATTTTTACAACAATCCTAAACTGAAAATTAGATGCATTTCTTTTTTATGATAATTGAATTCAATATAGTTCAATATTAGTTCTTGAAAGTTTTTGTTTCAAGCAAATTTTCCTAAAAAACAAAAAAAAAAAAAAAATGAGAAGCAAATTCTTCAAATTTATGACAAATATTTTCTTATATTGATTTCTTATCCAATGACAAGAGACTTTACCAATTGAGTTAACTGGAACTCATTACATATGTAAACATATAATATTATGTAAAACACTTGTTTTAAGGGTCATGAAGCTATGGTTTAAAAAAAAAAAAAAAAAAAAAAAAGGTCATGAAGCTATCAAAGTGTCTTTTTCAGTAGTGTTTGTTTTCAAGAGTCATCAAGGGTCATCAGGACCCTTGAAATAATATTTTTCACGAATTTTTCATACTTTTTTCAAGGGTTTGGACCCTCGTAACAAAAATTAAAAAAAAAAAAAAAATCAACCTTTTGTAGTGGTGGTATTATAATACGTCGAAACCAAGTTGAAAACTAGTCTCGTGCTCGCATCATGAGCCTGCTTGAAATTTATTTTTAATATATATAATACTTTTTTAATATATATAAATGTGTAGTATGAAGGTAGATAAAACTTTTTTTTTTTAATTGACTATTTTATTCTAAATTTTCATTTAACCAAGTGTCAAATACTTTTTTTTTTTCCCACATAATTTATGTTTTGAAGGACATCAAAGGATCATTTTGAAAATAATAAAAAATAGACAAAAAAGTCTTATTCCAATTATATATATTTAGTCAACAAACTGAAAATCCTAAATATGCGCCATAATCAGTTCCCTTTCCTTTCTTTTCTTTTCTCAAAAAACCTTCTCCTTCTCATTTCTTCTTAAAAAGAGAGAGAGAGAGAGAGAGAGAGAGAGAGAGAGAGAGAGAAAACCCACCAAGAAGAACTAAGAAGAATCTGAATGGCGGTGAGTGGAAAGGCGAGTGAGGGCACGCCACTGCTATGGGATGGTGTGTTGGAGCTGATGAAGGCAACGCAGAAGAGGAACAAGTTGCTGTGGACGGTGCAGCTCATAATAAATTTTCACATTGATTTATTTGAGGTTTATTTTTTAATTATCCATTTTGGTTTTTACTTTTTAGATTCTATTCCACCTTAATTGGCACTTTGATTTGGGCAAGAGGGTTCAGGATTTTCAGGTGATTAATGACAAGTATTACATTTTTTTTTTTAGGTGATTTTGTGTTACGATATTTGATCCAGTCCATTAAAATCCATCAATCTAAAATTGAAAGCACTTGTTTATAGCCAATATTCTGATATTGACTATGCAATTAAAATGGGGGCTCGGACTAAGGTAAAGGGAAATAGAAAGGGGTAGACGGCTATTGTGTTAGACGGTAATGCATGGGGCAAAGCTCTCTCTCAGCAGCTTATTTTAGATAATTTATTTATATAAAGTTTATCAAAAAAATTATAATTTTTATGTTTAATTTATTACAAAATATTAAAAGTTATTTTAGTTCAAAATAAATAAATAAAAGTTAGATTATTTTAATATATATATATATATATATAAATCAAAAACTGACCCTTTAAGTTTCAATTTTTATCATTTCAATCTTCTAAATTTTAATTTTACCATTTCAATCTTTTAAGTTTCAATTTTTGTCGATTAAGTATTCTGTTAAGCTTCTATTAACTTTTCCTGCTTACTAACTAAAACAACGCAGTTTTAAGCTTTTATTTTTTATATTTCGTAATTAAAAAAAGTGAAACTGTTATTAAAAAAAAAATGAAAAAGAAAACGGCAGCTAAGGGGTAACGACGTGGTTCCCCTGCTGCCCCTGAAAACAAAAATATTCACAAGCAGCTTCGTGCTTTGCAGAGAGCGTAGAGAGACAACAAACTTGCTCTACTTGTACACCACACCCAAATTAAAATGTTTTGTACATCTTCTCTTTCGATGTTGTCGTTTGTTGTTGCCTTTTTTTTTTTTTAATAAAATTTATTAAAATGCGTAAATATATAGGGTGTGATTTATATGCCCAAAATTACTCAAAAACATTAAGCCCTTTATGCCCAAAATTTTGACAGAAATGAACCAAAATTACGCATACATAGGGTGTGTACACTATAAATTTAATTTCTTCCTTCATTAAGCCCCATTTTTTCCCCTTAACTTAATTCCTTAACCTGTGCGCACAAAAACGTTTGGTTTTGCTTATTATTAGCAATTATTTCCATTTTTGTTCCTCCAAAAATCATTTCCATTCCGAGAATATATTGACATGATATTGTGCATATCTGATATCTCTCTCTCTCTCTCTCTCTCTCTCTATATATATATATATATATGAATATGAGTACCTTTCTTTGTCTTTTGCAAAACCCATTTTCATGTCTCTTCTAATTTTTCTTTCTTGCAGATTTCTCTCTAACAAAGTTTTCTCGGATCAATCCCAGCCAATAAGGTGCAATTTTTTTTTTTCATTATTCTCTTTTCGTTTTTTATTTATTTTTTCATTGTTATTCATAACTGCATGTACTATTGCTACGTATTACAAAGTTCAGTTTTTACAAGGAAAACAATATTGTTTTTTTTAATCGCAAATTGGTTTTTTGTTCTATATATTTACAAAGAAAAATTCATCCTCCAAAACAAAAATGATTAAATTCTTCAATTTCGTATGTGGGTCTGTTTCATAGTAGCCAAATTTCAATCTATTTTTGCGTTTTTGTTGTCTAAAATGTTTTGCATGCCTACAATGGATGGGGTTTCTTGTGATTGATGTGGTTGGATGAGTGGCTGTGAGAGAAGAAAGATTATATTCTTGTACGTGTGTTTATTTTCTAACTAGGGTTCCGTTAGTAGCATGTCAAAGTAGGGAGTGAAACTCTTTGAGTTAAGAAGACTATCGTATACCCTTACTTTTGATATGAAGCTATATATCGAGACAATTTTTTGAACGGGGTACTATGGTCATTGTGTTAAACTAACACACTATAATCAGTGAAAGATAAAAAGGTCTCCCTAGCCCTTTCTAAGGAGGTCAATGTGTTTTAATGACCCTAAGACTAATACATGTATTTTTATTTTTTATTAAAAAAAATAGTAATTCAAAATAGTATCCTTCTCCCCATTTTACGTTTTTATTAATTGTAACAAAAAATAAAACAAATTAATTACCAAAAATAACAATAAAAAAATCTATTTACAAACACCCACCTATTGTGGGCCAGATATGACTATTAGTCTTAAAGATGATAATAGTTAGTACTAATGAAGTGCTATTATTGTTATTGGTATATTAATAATTACAATCTACTATATGCTTGAATTCCTCATGAGAAATAATAAAGCCAGGACCAGAGTGTGGTTCAATCTTTGAAAATTTCTGGCTTTGCTTTTTATTAATGACAAATATTTCCGTTTAGGTTTCAAAAAAATCTTTCCATTTGGGTAATAGATTGTGCATATCTCTCTAAATTTATATTCAGCGAAGACATTTCTCTTTGCTGAACTTTTTCTTTGTCATCTACAAAACAATTCTCTTTCTCACCCATCAATCTCTCTGTTAGGGTTTTTGAGGCATATCTTGAAGTTCTTTTCAATGGAAGCCAACCGCCCTGTTGGTTCGGTATATATATACTCGTCCATTTTGTTACAGAAATACCCTATACTATTCATTTATCTTTTTTAAACTTCAGTAATTTGTTATTTGAGTGATGTTTGATTTTATTTGCAGGCTTGTGTGCTGAAAGTGAATATTAATTGTTGCAAAGCATGTCCTGGGAAACTGAGAAAAAAGTTGCAAAAGGTCTATGGTATATATTCAATTTTCTATGAAATAATTCTTTAACTAGTTTATATTTTATTTTTACTTATAATAATATTGTTCTCATTTTTTATGGTGACATAGGAGTGAGTTCTATCTATATTGATGTAAAGCAAGGGCTGGTTAAAGTTACTGGTAACATTGAACCAACCAAAGTTGTAGAGGCAATAAAAAAGATTGGAAGAAAGGCAGAGCTTTTGTCCTATGAAAAGGACCCCCCAGTTGCACAAGAGAAACTTAACCACTTATTCACTGAGATACATAATAATCATATTGCTGATTCTGATTCTAATTTTGATGATGATGACGACGACGAAGATGATAGTGATGATTTGCATGATGAAAATTGTGAATATGCTCATCATAATAATCATAAAACAAAGCCTAGGCACGACCATGGACCAAATGGGCATCATCAACACCATCACAATGTGAATGACCAGAGAGAGACTAGAGGTACTCCTCTACACCATCACCATGTGAATGGCAGGAGAGAGACTAGAGGCACTCCTCTACGTGGTGCAACCAAAGGGTATGGTTATGGTCTACCAAGGCCACCACCGGCAAGGCCACCATATGGGTATCCAGCAATGCCACCACCAGCGAGACCACCATATGGGTATCCAGCAATGCCACCACCAGCGAGACCACCATATGGGTATCTAGCAATGCCACCGTATGGGTATCAAGGATATCACCATCAACAAGGGATGTATGCAAGGCCACTGCCACCTCCACCTCCACCAGCGGCTTATTATGATCATCAGTATAGGCCAATGATGCAAAAACCAAGGGTGGCACCACCATTGCCTCCGTATGGTTCTTGCTATACTAGGGATGCACCAGTTGGCAACTCCGTCTTCCACTATTTTAGTGATGATAACACTAAAGGTTGTTCTATAATGTGAGCTGTTGCTGCAGTGCTTTGCTTGGCTTTGGGTTTTTCTTAACAAAGCTAAATAGATTCTAAGTATATTGTCTTTTAATTTTATTAGACTTTTCATGACACCTTTTTTTTTTTTGTTCATTCAAAAACATTTGAGATGAAGTTACGAACTTACAGTTCTTGTAATTATGAAGTTGGAATATAATTACAAACTTAACTTCATAATTAATTTGTATATTTTTGAGTACCTTTTACAATTTTTTTCATAATTACTGACATGATATTATAAATAGAGCAACATTACTTTCATTTGCTAGGAAAAATTGTGTGACTCTAGACTTATTCTTCTTTGTTATATGCCTTGGAATTTGCAAACATGTGTGTTTTGTGTGATATAGACAATGACATGATCTCAAGTATTTTTAGTGATGTGTTAATAACAAATTAAGGATGTTTAAGTCGGATTTTTTTGCTAAGCAATTTGCTTTGGATGCTTCTAAACCCCCAATATATTTAAGTTGGTGGCTCATTGGTTTTTTCTTACATTGTTTTTAAAGATACGGATATATCCTTCTTAAGGAACTGGCAAATGAAAGTGAAATAATGGATCAATTTATTTCAAGAACTTGAAAGTTGAAATCACTCAATGTTACTTGTGATTGCTATAAATTTTTCTTTATGTGATATATGCATGGCTAAAGTTGACAAATCAATATAATAAAAGATAGAATATCCATAACTTACACCGACAACAAAGAATTAGAGATGCATCCATGCAATTTTGAAACGAATAATATTTTCAACTCATAGTTTCACTGCCTTAACCCGAAAGGGTAGAAGTGTAGGGTTTGGTTTGTGTGTATAGCTGAGTTGCTTGTGTTGTGCTATGATGGGGTTTTATTGCTAGGGTTTGGTGTTTCTATTTCCTTCTTAGTGGTTCTCTACTGTTCTTCTAGGACCACATCATTTGTCACAACTTTTATGACAATGGATAATCACTTTGACATAGATCTACAATTTTTTCTCCATCACTTACAATAGACCACTGTGACAAAAAAATTAACAAGTAAAATTATCCCTAGACTTTCTTTTCTATTTAAACTTTGTGGAGTTTCAGTTATTTATAGCTGCAGCTGGGACAAGCCAGCTAGGAAGCACAAGTGCGCCTCTAGGAGTGGCAAATTTGCACCGAACAACTCGTACGGATGCTGTGTGCGGCCGTCGATGTGGTTGCACGTGCGTCTGTCGTGAGTCTCTCTCTTCTTTTTCTTCTTCTTCTTTTTTTTTTTTTTTTTTTTGTAATTTTCAATTTAGGGTGCGTTTGAATCGACTTCAAACTGATTCCGGAAATGATTTTCCGGAAAATAGGTGTGTTTGGTTGGTCCGGAAAATTCTATTTTCCGGAAATTGAAATCCGTTGACTGAAAAAAACGCACTTTGACCACGGAAATGAATTTCCGTTCCTAAATTCACTTTAAATGAATTCCGGAAAAAGGGAGAGAGCGAGCGCGCGTGAGGAAGGCGAGCTCCAGTCCAGTCTGATGATTGCCGGCGAACCCAGTCGAGCTCCAGTCCGCGCCGCCGATTGCTAAGCGTCGATCGCGATCGCGTCGTCGCCGTGGATCGCGATCTCGCGAAGAAGGCGAGATCGCGATCGACGGCGCGGTCGTCGGACTGAATTTGTCGTAGGCTGTGGCTTGTGTTTTTCTGAATTTGTGTTTTCCTTCTTCTTTTCCAAACACCAGAAAATATTTTCTGGAAAATTTTTTGAAGTGCAACCAAACACCATGAAAACATTTTCCTTTTCCGGAAATTAGCATTTCCGGAAAATATGTATTTTCCGGAAAACGTTTTACAGCAACCAAACACAGCCTTAGGCCAAAATGGGCCGAAATAGCCCCAAATCGGTCTGATTCGGGACGAAACACATGTTTAAAAAAAGAAGAAGTTAAAACACACGATAAAAGACACAGTTTCACTCTATTTAAAAAAAAAAAAAAAAAAAAAAAAAAAAAAACCCTAAAATGCATCTCTCTCTCTCTCTCTCTCTCTAACCCACGAATCAATCCCTCCATCTCTCCTCAAGCTCACTTCATGGAATGATTATGTACTTATGTATTCAGTATTCACTTTATTATTTACTATTACTCTTAAATTGATATATGTTTACCATTATATGAAAATATATGCTTAGTAATATATAAAAAATATAAAAAAAAATATTTTTAATAATTTATTAATAAATATATCCCAACGCACCCATATCTTAACTTTTAAAAAAAATTTCGAATCATCGCACGCAACCACATCTGTACCCAAATCCGCACCCCATGCTTCTTAGCTTGCCAGGCAACTCTACTTGGCAGAGCGAAAAATAGCCATTGTGCCCGTTTGGGTAGAGCTGAAACTTGCGTTTCAGCTCTACGTTTTCCTACCTTTTTTTTTTTTTTTTTTTTCCTCTGCACGTGAACAGTAAAAGTACTGTGCAGGAGGCAAAAAATACTATTCACACACTGTTTATGCACTGTTCACGCACTATTCATGGGTCCCACGACACTATTTACACATTTAAAAATTATTTTGCTACAGTGTTTTCAGTTTTCAGTTTCAGCAACAATAAGCTCAATCCAAACGGACCCATTATTAGCCAGCATGAAAGGTCACTGTCGGCACATAAGTCTAAAGCAAATAAACGTGCGTTTATAAAAAATTAAAAAACAAAAAAAAAAACAAAAACAAAAACAAATAAACGTATGTGAAATGCAGGCTGAGGATGGGAAAGTGATTTGACCATGTGTGCAGTGTGTGCAATCTAGGATTGCGAAATGGCAGCTATTGAACCCAAATTGCATAATTTTTAAATAAATTAAAATACTGATTCTTTTATAATAAAAAAACTAATTAAAATATGGACCTTAGATAAAACAATAAAACCATGAATGGTGGGAAGTACAATAAAAGTAGGGCAATCCAAAAAAATTAAAAATTAATGAATGTTTTTCAAGGAAACTAGATTATCAAATATCATATGGATGTTCATTGTTGTTCATTGCGGTTTAATGCCTTTAGAGCACATTCACATGAGACTCTACAAATTAACTGATTTGCAGTTAATAAAACTCTTTATTTATTTTTTTCTATTTTAACTAGCCTATTTTTCAAATCCATTTGCATTTGATCCTTTTATTTTGTTCTCTATTCTATTTCTTTATTCAATTTTAATCATAAATATATCAAACAGTCAATATCAGCCATTTACAATCAAGATCAACCACTCAACGTCCTAGATCGCCCACCCAATATAGCCAAGTTTGCCAACCCATAGCCTAGATTAACCCCAGTGACGAAGAATTGACCACCTATCGCCAAAATGAGCCACCCACAACCAAACTTGGCCATCCAATTTCACGGCCAAGATCAACCACCCCATGCCCAATCTTTTCCATGGCCACAACCAAATGAGGCACGGTACTATGGCTTTCAATTACACCCCATTAAAATTTTCTATGGAGCACCATTGTTTGGTTTCGACAAAACAAGATTTTTGTTGTTATTTTTTTAGAAAGTGTTTATTTTGAGTCCTTTGAAATGCAAAAATTCAATCAAATATGAAGCCACCTATAAAGGCCTTAGCCTAATGGTAAAGAACAACAAACATACACTTGGCCGGTTCCTATACAAAATTGAAAACACTAAAAAATATCATAGTTGTTGCGACACATTCTTTTCTTTTTAGAGAATACAATTCTACAAATTAGTGAAATTAATTAATGTTTAATTTTTGGTTATTGTTAATAGGAGCATATTCTTGACAATAACATCAACATAGATAATTCAGATGCTGCTATGCAAGTACATTTCTAATTTGCGTAGGCATCACTCTTTATACATTATTTTCTCTTCACCAAAATTTAAGAAAAAAGAGGGGTCAAATATATATATATATATATATATATATATTAATAATACGTTATATTTGATTCTCAAAATATGTGGATGTATGGGCATGTGCTATACTTTAAATAATACAATAATAAAAATTCTTAGCAAAAAGTCGGGATATAATATTTTTTATAATTGTTGACATTACCTATTGTTACTAGGTGAAATATATGTATTTATGAAAAAAAGAAGTGGCAAATAGTTTAGTAATTATACTACCAAACCAAATGTGGATGTTTGAACTTGTGCTTTCTATCTAGTGTATGTATGAACATGTGCTACCCATCGAATTGTGAGTGTACGGATATATCCCTTAGGGGCATTGCATCTGCCTTAATTGATAGTTGGTGGTTAAATTATACAATATGGATGTTTGGACAATTTTTTTTTTTTTTTTTGATGAACAAAAATGGGTAGAGGGGGCAACCTACCTATTTTGTTTAGGGGTGGCAAATGGGTGGGTTTAGGGTGGGTGCAATTGGGTTGGGTATATTGATGATGCCGTAAAAATCACCAGTGAGCTACACGATCCTCGCACGCTTGAAATAGCGACCTGTAAGAAGAAAGAAGTGACCTAACAGAGAGCACTGGTGTGGTGTCGGCCAAATACCCTCCGAAGGTCAAGTTAGAACTATTCTTCACTCTAGAGTGCTAGAGATGGGTAAATTATGTGTACCTTGATTTGTGAGGGTATTGGGGCTTTTATAGTAGTAGAAGGTTGGCCTCTCTTCCTTGATGTAGAAGTCTTTTCCTTATAGGAATCCTCTTGAATAATCCTAAACGTGATGGACAAGACTTTTCCTTATAGAGAAGGTCTTCATTAACGCGCGTATCTTCCAGAATTCTTCTTGTGCTAGAATCCCTATTTCCTTTGGGATTCTACGAGGATTCAGGCGTGTGTAGCAAGTATTTCAAGTCAAGGTTTCCGCTGTGCCTTGGGCTTACCCACTGTCGGCCCGTGGGCTAGGATTCGTCAGGCCTAACATAACGAAGGTCCGTCATGCAAATTTTTACCCCTTCAGTTGCCCCCTTCACCCTATGGTTTAAGGTTCTTGGGGTTGACGATTCTCAAAGAGGACGACGCGAACTGCGATCATTATTGATAGGTTGTCAAGCAATTATGAGGTACAACATGTGTCACTTTTTGATTGGATTTTGCCCTGGATCGAAGCGTCGCTTCGTCTTCCGTGCATTTCATATATATATATATATATATATATATATATCACACTCCTCCTCTTTCATTTCTTCACTTTTCAACTAAAACATATTGTCAGAGCGCCATCGTCAACCTTGTCAGACAGTGATCCGTCAAATAGCTATACCCGTCATCGATACAACCGTCAACCTTCACTTATTCAGACTTGGTGAGTATTTTCTTTTCATAAGTCCTGCAAATTCATATTTTATTTTCTTAGACCTTTTTTACACACTCGTCATCACTTCTAGATCTGTCACTTCTAGATCCGTCAGTCTTAGGTTTTGTCATCACGTATAGGCAATGTCTATTGCGTCAAGTAATCAGTTGGTCGTTCGTGACCGGGCAGATTACGAGGAAGTATACCCGTCTGGTCATAAAGACCAAGAGAGTCCAGGTGAAGAGAGGAGTCCGTCCGCCTCTTCCTCGTCCTCAACAAGTAAGGATATGGAGATGGTTGAACCAGAAGATATTTATGATGACGGCGAGGATCAACCATTGAGATCCGTCATTGGTGCTGATGGACTTAGGGAGTTCATCATGCTACCAGAGTGGACGGTGCATAAATTCACATCCGTCTTCAAGGAGAAACACTTCAACACATTTAGGGCTAATTTTCAAATTCCAGATAACATTCCAATCCGTCTACCCTACATATCAGAGAAATGTTATTATAAGGGGGTAGAAGGTGTCGGAGTGTATGAACATATGCTGAAGGCGGGACTTAGGTTTCCACTAAGTACCCTGCATAGAGAGCTTCTAAAGTATTTGGGTTTGTCCGTCACCCAGATATCCCCGAATGCCTGGAGGGTCTTCATAGCAATGGAGATTCTTTATGGTGCTATGACAGACGGCGCTAGGAGGCTGACGGTGCGTGAATTCCTTCATTGCTACCGTCTAGATGAAATAGATAGCTTAAGGGGGATGTATAGTTTTACTAGTAGGAGTCCATTGTTAAAGGTCATATTTGAAACACCCAACTCAAATAGAGACTAGAAGAGTCGTTACTTCTTCTTAGAGGGTGACGAGTGGATGGGTCGTTTAGGGGAGACGGAATATATGCCCGTCGACACAACCTGGGGAGTATTAAATCCGTCCAGTATGCATCCGTCCTAATTTGTAGATTCTTTTTATATTCGTTCAGTTATAATTTCTCCATTTCTTTTAACTGTCCATTTCTTTTGTAATTACACGGCGTCCACAAGTTAGTATTGAGGAGTTTAGTTTTCTTGAGAAGATTTTTTCAAAAACCAAGCCGAAGGAAAGGACTTGGGCGAAGTTAGTAAATCCAGACACCATCCACTGGTATTGTGACGGTCTTGAACCCACGCCGGAAGCCATCAAATATAACGCAAAATTCACAGACATAAGTCCGTCAGCCTTATTTTGCATTAATAACTTTTTTTTTTTTTAGTTAATAACTTCATCCATCCTTATTTTTAGAGATGGACGATGCCAAGAGGAGGGCGTTGATTAAAACACAGGTTGCAAAGAGAAAGGAGTCTAGCGATGTGGCTCCTAAGGGGACGATTCCGTCCATTAAAAGGAAGCAGCAACCTTCCAAAAGGGACCGTCCCCTTAAACAACAAAAAGTCCCATTGGAGCTGGTCGTAGGGTTGATGGCTAAGGGTGCGAAGACGGTCACCCCAGCAAAGCACGGGTCTAGAAAAGGTTTTATGAAGGCCCCGTCCACTAGCCAGGAGAAGCCACCTCCCCTCCTCCGTGACGACTCCAAATAGGCCCTGGAGAAACTCTCATCCATCATCACGTCGGAGGACTACGAGGATTTAAGCAACCACTCCACTGAGGCAATGGGGGAGACGGGGCTTTTTGCAATTGCACAAGTAACCCTTATCCGTCAGCTTACATCCGTCCATTCCACTTTGTTTTTATCTAACCCATCTAACTTTTTGTTTCAGTCCATGATTATGATGAAGGGGCTTATGGATCGGTGCATCAACCTTGAGACGGCTTTGGATCATGTGCGAGCAAGGGCAGAGCAGACGGAGGATGAGCTGGGTCAACTTAATAAATGGAAGTCCACTATAGAGGAAAAGTTTTGAGCTTTCAGAGCAGGTGAGGAAGGAGCTCGAGCAGAAGACGGATGAGGCGAGGAAAGCCTTGGAGGTCAAAGATAAGGAGATCCAAGACCTGAAGGAAAAGCTCCGTCAAGCTAAGGAGGTAGCGGTCCGAGAATACCGTAACTCCGACGCCTTATTGGTCGAGCTGGGAGACTCATTCCTACAAGGTTTTGATGACGCGCTCTGTCAATTTGAGAAAGCCTACCCTGTCCTAGACGTGTCCATGATAAACGTTGACAATCAAGCCCAGACGTCTGCTATGCCCGTCGCCTCAGAGAATACAGATGACCTTTTTGCTGAGGAGGCAGCTCAAGGTGACGGAAAGTCAGCTCAAGCAAAGAATGTTCAAGATGCCGACCCTAAAGAGTAGATTTTTTTTTTTATTTTTTTTTTATTTTTTATTTTTATTTTTTATATATTTGAGAACAATCCGTCATTAATTTTGTGTATTGAACAATTGCCCTTTGAGGGTTTTATCCATCAATGTTGCTTTATTTCACAACTTTATGCCTGCTCTATCTTTATTATTTGAATGAGATGTACAAATCTCCGTCCTCTCCAGTTGTCCATTACATGTAGAACCGACCATCTTTATGGACGTGTGTATTAATTTTAGTTTGTGGACAAACCGTCCTTAAATACTAGGTAGTTTATCCCGTCCTTCCTTGTGGACTTTGGAATCTTCACCTTATGGGATGATCCGTGCGGTTGGTGGGCTTGTATCCATCGTTTATGTGAACTTAGAGAACCTGTTATCCGTCCATTTTACTTACTTTGAAAGTTTCATCCGTCTGGGATGATCTGTCCAACTGGTGGACTTTGTATATTAACTGCCATTTTTATGGGCTTTAGAGGTTTCACCCGTCCGGGACTACCCGTCTAGTTGGTGGATTTTGTACTAATTGTCCACTTTTATTAACTAAGGAAGTTTTCACCCGTCAGGGATGATTCGCCTATCTAGCGGACTTTATTTGTTATTTGCCCATTTTATGGACTTTGAATATCGCCCGTCTAGGATGATCCGTCCATCTTGCGGATTTCTGTGTAGTCGTCCATTTTATGGACTTTTAGAAACTTCATCCTTTTTTGGATGATCTGTCCAATTAATGGACTTTAATAATATTTTCCACCCTATAGACAGTCCGTCCACTTCGTGGATTTGATAATAGTTTCCATCCTATTGGTGGTCCGTCCACTTTGTGGGCTTTTTTAATAAATTTACCCTATGGGTGATCCATCCACTTTGTGGACTTGATAATAGTTTCTACCCAATGGGTGATTCGTCCACTTTGTGGACGTGATAATAGTTTCCAACCTATGGATGGTCCGTCCACTTTGTCAGCTTGATAATAAATTCACCCTATGGGTGATCCATCCACTTTGTGGATTTGATAATAAATTCATCCTATGGGTGATCCGTCCACTTTGTGGACTTGATAATAGTTTCCACCCTATAGGTGGTCCGTCGACTTTTTTGGTCGTCATTTTCTCTCGTTCACTTTTGAACTTTGTAAGAATTCAAGTAGAAAAACACAGTTGTGTCTGAATATTCCTCTTTTTTAAAAATAAAAATACGTTTGTAGGAAAAAGTACCTGCCCCCTTGGGTTTAAAAAGGCACAAAGTATTGTAGCAAAAATTATCAAAGAAAAACTAGTAATTTGTAGCTAAGATTAAATAAACTGGGAAATTAGGGATGGTCGATGTTCTTCATATTATCTCTACTGGTAGTATTTTTGTAGATGCTTTGTGTTCCATGGGTGCTGCAGCTTTTGTTCGTCCATCGTCTCGAGGTGGTAGGTGCCCTTGTTTTGCCATGATGTGATTCTGTAGGGTCCTTCCCAGTTGGGGCCGAGCTTTCCTTGTGAAGGATCTCTAGTGGCGCCTATTACCTTCTGTAGTACAAGATCACCGACCTGAAAGTCTCTATGCCTGACTTTGGAGTTGTAGTGTTTTGCCATGAGATTTTGATAACGCACCAACCTCTGCTCTGCTGCCGCTATAACTTCGTCCACTAGGTTGAGCTGAAGGCGCATGACCTCTTCGTTCTTATCCTTGTCGTAGTTCTCTACCCAATAGCTTGTGAGCCCCACTTCTGCGGGAATGACAGCTTCACTTCCATATGTTATTTGAAATGGCGTTTCTCCAGTGGGTGTTCTTGCTGTAGTCCGGTATACCCACAGAACGCTTGGTAATTCGTTTGGCCAGATACCCTTTGGCCCCTCGAGCCGGGTCTTGATTATCTTGAGCAAGGATCGGTTCGTGACTTTGACTTGCCCATTAGCCTGTGGGTGTGCAGGCGAAGAGAAGTGGTTCTTGATTCCTAGCTCCGAGCAGAAGTCTCTGAACGTGTTGTTGTCGAATTGCTTACCGTTGTCAGAGACCAGCACTTTGGGTATCCTGTACCTACATATGATATTTCTCCAAACAAAACTTCGGATGTTCTTCTCCGTGATAGTGTCTAAGGCCTCTGCTTCTACCCACTTAGTGAAGTAGTCTATGCCAACTATCAGAAACTTTAGCTGCTTGACCGCTGTTGGGAATGGGCCCATAATCCCCATTGAGCGAACGGCCAAGGGGCCGTCATCGGGGTCAGCTCTTCGGACGGTTGCTTGATGAAATTGCTGAACTTTTGACACTTGTCGCAGGACTTGACATAAGCTTGCGCGTCCTTCAGCATTGTAGGCTAGTAGTATCTTGCTCGGATCAACTTGTGTACTAATGACCGTGCCCTCGAGTGGTTCCCGCAGATACCCTCGTGGATTTCTCTCATTACGTAATTTGCTTCCTCGTGGCCTAAACACCTCAAGAATGGTCGAGAGAACCCTTTTTTGTATAAGACATCTTTTATCAGCACAAACCGTGATGCTTGGACCTTCAACTTTCTTGCGGCGTCCTTCTCGTCTGGTAACACGTTGGTTTTCAGATAGGATATCAATGGTATAGTCCAATTGTATTCAAAATATACTTCCTACATATTCATTCCGTCATCAATAAGTGAGGAGATTTGAACGAATGATAATACCTATTTGGGGACTAGCATCAATTCGGCTGAGGCAGCTTTCGCTAGATGGTCAGCACATTCGTTTTCTTCCCTTGGGATTTGAACGAATTTGACTTTGAGGTCGCCGATTCGGTACTTCACTTCTTCTAGATACCTCTTCATCCTTTCATTCTTACATTCGTAGCTGCCATTAATTTGACTTGTTACTACTTGTGAGTCGTAATGTACGACTACATTTTCTGCACCTGCAGCTTTTGTGAGGTCTAGCCCTGCCACCAAGGCTTCATATTCTGCCTCGTTGTTGGTTGTGGGGAAATCTAGTCAGATCATACAACAGATCTTATCTCCCTCCGGGGTTTGGATTACCATGCCGGCTCCTCCGGCTCGTCTATTTGAAGATCCGTCTGTATAAATATTCCACTGTCTTTTCTCCTCTGCCTCCTGCCCGTCTCCGAGGGTGAATTCGGCGATAAAGTTAGCCACTACCTGCCCTTTCACAGCTGTTCGCAGACGGTACTGTATGTCAAACTCACAAAGCTCTACTGCCCACGAAGCCATTCTTCCTGCTGCGTCTGGACTACTCATAGCTTTTCTCAAGGGCTTGTCCGTCAATACAACGATCGTATGTGCTTGGAAGTACAGTTTTAGTTTTCGCGCTACGATTATCAACGCGAAAGCCAACTTTTCTATTTGAGGGTACCTCTCTTCCGCCCCTTGGAGAGCTCGGCTCGTAAAGTAGACTGGTCTCTACAATCCGTCTTCCTCTCTTACCAAAGCTGTGCTTACAACGGCGTGTGAAATGGCTAAATACAGGTAAAGCTCTTCCCTTGGCTTGGATGGGCTGAGCAATGGTGGAGAGGAAAGATATGTCTTTAAGTTGTCAAATGTTGCCTGGCATTCGTCCGTCCACTCAAATGATTTTCTTAGAGTGCGGAAGAAGGGTAGGCATCTATCTGTCGCTCTCGAGACGAACTTGTTCAGGGCCGTGATTTTTCCATTCAAACTCTGGACCTCTTTAACCGTCCTTGGTGGTTCCAACTCATTATGGCCCGTATCTTTTCCGGGTTGACCTCTATACCTCTTTGAGACACCATGAAGCCCAAGAATTTCCCTTGCCGTCATTCTGATCGTGCACTTGTTTGGATTTAGCTTCATGTTGAACGATCGGAGTGTGTTAAAGGTCTCTCGGAGGTCGTCTAGGTGATCATCTTCACGCAGACATTTTACTAACATGTTGTCAACATAAACCTGTACGTTCCTGCCAATTTGGTGTGCAAATATTTTGTTCATTAACCTCTGGTATGTTGCCCAAGAATTTTTGAGTCCGAATGGCATCACCTTGTAGTAGAATAGTCCCTGACTCGTAATAAAGGAGGTCTTCTCTTGATCAGATTCTTCCATCTTGATTTGGTTGTAGCCCGAGAAAGCGTCCATGAAACTTAAGAGCTGGTGTCTTGCAGTTGAATCAACTAAGGTATTTATCCGTGGGAGTGGGTAGCTGTCTTTAGGGAAAGCTTTGTTGAGGTCCATGAAACCTACTCACATCCTCCAGTTTCCGTTGGCCTTTTTAACCATGACGACGTTTGCCAACTAGTCAAGGTAGTATACTTCTTGGATGAAATCTGCTTCTAGTAATTTTCAAACTTCCTCCGCTATGGCCTTGTCCTGCTCTTGGGCGAACACTCGTTTCTTTTGCTGGATTGGAGGGAATGAGGGCGATACATTTAACTTATGAGATATGACTGGGGGGTCAATTCCTGGCATGTCTTCGTGACTCCAGGCGAACACGTCTTGGTTATCTCTAAGGAAAGCTGTGAGCGCTTGGCGTACCGACCGACTAGCTAGTGTGCCAATTCTAGTCGTCCGTTCCGGCCATGAGTCATCAAGGTTCACCTCTTCCAATTCCTCAATTGGCTCTGCTAGTGCTCGTTGTTCTCCGATGCACATCGTTTTTTGTTGATCCTTAATCTCTAACATGGCAATATAGCATTCCCGTGCTGCCACTTGATTTCCCCACAGTTCTCCTACACCGTAATCCATCGGGAATTTAATCATAAAGTGGTATGTTGAAGTCACCGCCTTCCAGGAGTTGAGAGTGGGCCGTCCGAGAATGGCATTGTAGGCGGACGAGCAGTCGACTACGAGAAATGTTACCTCCCTAGTGATCTGTTGAGGATAGTCACTTGCCGTCACAGATAGTGTGATTACGCCCAAGGGGAACACCTTCGTTCCTCCAAATCCCATGAGTAGGGCATTCATTGAGGTTAATCATTCCCTATCAATCCTCATTTATTGGAATGCCGGGTAGTATAGGATATTCGTTGAGCTGCCGTTATTGACAAGGACCTGATGCATGTTATAATCTCCTATTTGTAAGC
This sequence comes from Quercus lobata, assembly GCF_001633185.2. NCBI lineage: Eukaryota > Viridiplantae > Streptophyta > Magnoliopsida > Fagales > Fagaceae > Quercus > Quercus lobata. Next base: position 22,720,912 of record NC_044915.1, on the reverse strand, counting down.
TGACCGCAAGTGCGTCGTCATGCGGATGGTGAGGTCTCCGAGCATTATCTTCTGAAAATTTGATGATGGGGTTATCTATTTGTGGCATTTTAAGTACGGATCCTGTAAGTTGGATGCTATGAACCATTTTGAGGTAGGTTTTGTGGGCTTTTTTGGAAGATCCGGCAGCAGTTGTGCCCCCTATGATCATTCTAATGTCCCCTATAGGTGGTCTAGGGTGCTCGTTCTCCCGTCGTGGGGCCTACTCCTGGGGCAGATCGGTTCTTTCCTTGTTGACGAACCTCTGTAGCTTCCCTTGTCTAATAAGGGCCTCAATCTGCTGTTTCAGATCATAGCAGTTGGCTGTGTCGTGCTTGTGGTTACTGTGGAAGCAGCAATACTTGTCCCTTGGCCACTTGTTGGGATCTCCCTTTAGCTTACCAGGGAACGTCAGTGCTCCTTCATCTTTGATCTGCATTAAGACTTGATCTATCGGGGTGGTTAATAGGGTGAAGCTCGTGAACTTCCCAGTGGGGGGTCTAGAGCGCCTTTCATCGCGTTGATCTCCGGTTCTAGCCATCTTTCACCCCCTATCCTATCGTGTGTCCTCCCGCCTTTCCCTCTTTCTAGGCTTCTCCTTGCGGGCCAGCAATGCATCTTCCACGTTCATGTACTTGGTGGCTCTATAGAGCACGTCTGACATGGTTTTTGGGTCGTTCTTGTATAAAGAAAACAAAAACTTACCCTTCCGTAACCCATTAGTGAATGCTGCTACGAGTATCATATCATCTACTTCGTCAATTGAAAGGGCCTCTTTGTTGAAACGAGTAATGTAGAACCGCAGCGTCTTGTCTTCTCACTGCTTGATGCTCATTAAGCACACAGTACACTTCTTGTACCTATGTCTCCCAATAAAGTGCGAAGTGAACTAAGCGCTTAACTCCTTGAAAGTATTGATGGAGTTCGGCGTTAATCTACTGAACCAAATTCTCGCAAGTCCCTTCAGCGTCGTAGGAAAGGCCCTACACATGATCTCGTCTGGTACTCCTTGAAGGTGCATCAGGGTCTTGAAAGTATCTAGGTGATCGAGGGGGTCCTTGACCCCATCGTAGCTTTCAATTTAGGGCATGCGAAATTTCTGTGGCAAGGGGAAGGAGTTGACTGAGACGATGAACGGTGAGTCGGTTCTGTTTACTAGTTCATCAAGATCATTGGACACTCGTCCTTTGAGGGCATTCATCATGACCACCATCTGTTCCTTCATTGTCTACATCTCTGCGATAATAGGTGGTGGGGCCGTATCCATGAGAGATGGAAGGCTTAGGTTCTGCCGCTTCGGTTTGCTTGGGGCATTACTGCCCTCTAGCCTCTCTTGGTCCCTTCGTTCGGCTCTGGTACCTTCTTCGTTTTCCTCTTGAACATCGTGTCCTGCGTCCTTTTGACGTAGCTGTTCCTCCAAATCGTGGTTCTGTTTTATGAGACGCTCTACTGCTGCCATGAGAGTTTGGAACTGCCTCTCCAACGCAATGGATTGGGGCAGCTCATCTCCTTGAACGTTGTTGGTGGTAGCCATCGAGCGAGTGAGTACCATGCAACTCTTATGTCCGGGAAGCGATAGTCTGGCTAAACTCGATGTTTCCCACAGACGGTGCCAACTGATGATGCTGTAAAAATCACCAGTGAGCTACATGATCCTCGCACGCTTGAAATAGCGACCTGCAAGAAGAAAGAAGTGACCTTACAGAGAGCACCGGTGTGGTGCCGGCTAAATACCCTTCGAAGGTCAAGTTAGAACTATTCTCCACTCTAGAGTGCTAGAGAAGGGTAAATTATGCGTACCTTGATTTGTGAGGATATTGGGGCTTTTATAGTAGTAGAAGGTTAGCATCTCTTACTTGATGTAGAAGTCTTTTCCTTGTAGGAATCCTCTTGAATAATCCCAAACATGATAGACAAGACTTTTCCTTGTAGAGAGGTCTTCATTAACGCGCGTATCTTCCGGAATTCTTCTTGTGCTAGGATTCTTATTTCCTTTGGGATTCTACGAGGATTCAAGCGTGTGTAGCAAGTATTTCAAGTCAGGGTTTCCGCTGTGCCTTGGGCTTACCCATTGTCGGCCCATGGGCTAGGATCCGTCAGGCCCAACATAACGAAGGTCCGTTATGCAAATTTTTACCCCTTCATATATAAAACTCATTTACCCATTAAAATCCATTTAACTAATTGCTTCTAACCCAAATCTAACCCAACCCAATCCAATTATTATGGGTAAACTCTAAACCACCCAATTACCTAATTATCAAAATTACCAAAATGCCACTAAAGTGAAAATGACCAAAGTACTCTAAAATCTTCAAAAATGACCAAAATACCCCAAAATCTAAAATTACCAAAATACCCCAAAACCCAAAAAGTGACCAAAATACCCCCGAAACTTAAAAAATGACCAAAATACCCCCGAAACCCAAAAAATTACCAAAATACCCCCGAAACCCAAAAAATGACCAAAATACCCCCAAAACCTGAAAATTACCAAAATACCCCCAAAACCCAAAAAATGACCAACATACCCCTGAAACCTAAAAATTACCAAAATACCCCTCGAAACCTAAAAAATGACCAAAATACCCTTGAAACCCAAAAAATGACCAAAGTACCCCTAAAACCTAAAAAATGACCAAAATACCCCAAAAACCTAAAAATTACCAAAATGATCATGAAACCTACAAAATGACCAAAATACCCCCAGAACCCAGAAAATGACCAAAATACCCCTGAAACCTAAAAATGACCAAAATAATCACAAAACCTACAAAATGACCAAATACCCCTAGGAATCCAAAAAATGACCAAAATACCCCTGAAACCTAATAATTACCAAAATGCCCCCAAAACCCATAAAATGACCAAAATACCCCTGAAACAAAAAAATTACCGAAATATCTCTAAAACCCAAAAAATGACCAAAATACCTCCAAAACCTAAAAATGACAAAAATACCCCCAAAACCCAAAAAATGTCCTTAATACCCCCGAAAACTAAAAAATTACCAAAATAATCTCGAAGCCTAAAAATTAACCAAAATAATGCCAAAACCTAAAAATGACCAAAATACCCCCGAAACCTTAAAAATGGCCAAAATAACCCCGAAGCCTAAAAATTGACCAAAATAACCTAGAAACTAAAAAATGATCAAAATACCCTCGAAACCTAAAAAATGATCGAAATACCCTCAAAACCTAAAAATTAATTGAAATACCGCCTGAAACCTAAATATGACCAAAATAACCCCTAAACCTTAAAACGACCAAAATATCCTCGAAACCTAAAAAATGACCAAAATATCCCGAAACCTATAAAATGACCAAAATGCCCCTTAAACCTATAAGTCAATAAAAATACACCCTAAACCTAAAAAATTACCCAAATCCCCCCTAAAACTAAAAAAATGACCAAAATACTCCCTAAACATAAAAAATGACCAAAATAGCCCCTAAAGCTAAAAATGACTAAGATACCTCGAAAACCTAAAGAATGATTGAAATACTCTTAGAACCTCTAATTTAACGAAAGTACCCTCGAAACATCCAAAATACCCTAAACCCCTATTTTGGTAATTTTAGAGGCTTTGGGTGTATTTTGTTCATCTTATAAGATTAGTGGTATGTTGGTCATTTTAGATATTTTGAGGGGTATTTTGGTCGTTTCAAGGTATTTTTGGTAATTTTAGAGGTTTCAGGTTGTTTATGGCCATTTTAGAGGTTTTGGGTTTATTTGGGTCATTTCAAAGGTTTAGGGGTATTTTCGTCACTTTATAGGTTTGAGGGTATTTTGGTAATTTTTTAGGTTTCATGGGTATTTTGGTAATTTTTTAGGTTTAGGGGGTATTTTGGTCATTTTATAGTTTTAGGGGGGGTATTTTGGTCATTTTTAGGTTTCTAGATTATTTTGATCAATTTTTAGGCTTCGGGGTTATTTTGGCCATTTTTTAGGTTTCGATGGTATTTTTGTCATTTTTTTAGGTTTCGGGGGTATTTTGGTCATTTTTTAGGTTTTGAGGTTATTTTGGTCATTTTTTGGGTTTCGAGGGATATTTTGGTCATTTTTTGGGTTTCGGGGATATTTTGGTCATTTTTTGGGTTTCGAGGGTATTTTGGTCATTTTGTAGGTTTTGGGGTTATTTTGGTCATTTTCAGGTTTTGGGATATTTTGGTCATTTTTTAGGTTTAAGAGGTATTTTGGTCTTTTTTTAGATTTTAGGGTTATTTTGGTCATTTTTAGGTTTAAGTGTTATTTTGGTCATTTTTTAGGTTAGGGGGTATTTTGGTAATTTTAGTGGTTTTGGGGCATTTTAGAGTTGGGTGATTTGTAGAAATGATAGTTGGATCATAATTAGGTCTAATTGGGTACCCAATTAAAACCCAATAAACATTAATGTTAATTGGGTTTAATTGGGTGGGTTTGGGTCTCATTTAAGTGGGTGGGTTTAGGTGGGGCAAATGGGTTTGGGTTGATTTTGCCACCCCTAATTTTGTTACATCCCTAAGAGCATTTACATCAAATGTGCTAAAACTGTTAAAAAAAAAAATTTAGCATTTCAAATACCAAAATACATGCTATATCGAAGGTGCTAAAGCTAAAAAAAAAAAAAAACTAGCAACATATTATAGTGCTCTACTACCAGTAGCAAACCACTAACCACTATAGCATGTTGCTATTAATATTTAATTCATGGGTTAGAGAAGGAGAGAGGTTGTAGATAAATTAATATGTTCGGTTGTTTAACTATACTATTTATAACATGATTCTCCTATTTGATCTGAACATTTTTCAAGTTTGAAAATATCCTCACTAGTAAACAATGACTTTTCCTACAAATATTTTAGTTTAGGGTTAATAACATCACACTATTTTCCAAAAAATTCCCTTTATTGAATTGAACTTTTATGTGATTCAAAAAATATCCTCACTAATAGACAATGACTTCTCTTAGAAATAGGGACAACAATGTCAAATAAAAAATTGAAATCACACGTTTTCTACAACACCAGAAATAAGGACAACAATGTCAAATAAAAATTTGAAATCACACGTTTTCTACAACACCAGAAATAAGGACAACAATGTCAAATAAAAATTTGAAAACAAAACGTTTTCTACAACATTTATAGCTACTATTGTTTTGAATTAAAAAAGAGAACTCCTAAAATTTAGGTTTTTTCATTCTTTTTTCCCCTAAAATTTAGCCATTTTTTAAAATATCTTTTTGATCAGAATAAAACACCTCTAATCCCTAAGAGAACTCCTAAAATTTAGGCTTCTTTTTCCTCAAGTTCATCTTTTTTCCCTAAAATTTAGCTTTTTTAAAAAAAAAAATTCATTTTTCATCCAAATATAACATCTCCAGTTAAAAAAAAAAAAAAAAAAAAAAAAACACTTGTTAACTAATTTTTGTCCCTTCACATTGATTCCCCCCCCCCCCCCCCACCCCAAAAAAAAGAAAAAGAAAAAAGAAAATGCCCTTTGTTTTCCTTTTTCATCTGAATAAAACACTTCCAATATTTTAAAGAAATGACTCTAATGAGTAAGCAGAGCATGTGGATGAAGAAAGAAGATTATTAGCAAAGAAAGGGAAGAAATTCTATAATATTTAGAGCTTGAAACACGGAGAAATTATTTACTCCTATGTGGGGAATTCTCCTCTTATAACTTACTAGTATGTAACCCGTGCTACCGCACGGGAATGAATATAATTAAATAAGACAATGAAAAAAAAAATTGCATTTTATTAGTTAAGTGTTACTATTGGTTTTATTATTATTATTATTATTATTATTAATCATGAGTTTATTCATGTTTAGAAGGCTTAGTTAAGTCTAAATTCATATTATTAACTAGAAAATTTTATTAATAAAACTTAGCATTATGTACGTTGGGTGTATATGAAATGCTGTTTGTATTGTCTATCTTCTAGCTTAGATGAGTATAGTTTGATAGAATTCGTATAATTGATTTCTGGGAGATATGTGATGTGTGATCAGTGGATGGTTTCATTTTATTTTTTTTTATTATTATTGTGTGGTCCCACATGAGTATGGTTCAGTGTCATCACAGTGACATAAAATATGCTTTGGACAAGAAAGATTGTGCTTTATTATTTAGTAGGTATTGTTTGGTAGATTAGATGTATAAATTCGGAGATTTTAAGTTACAAATGATAGTTCTAATTTATGATTTAGCAAACTTTATTAGAAAATGCAGATGATTCAAATTTTATGGTTCTAGCCTGTAACCCCATGCATATGCATGGATATACTTAAAAAATACACATTGAGGTGCATAGTATAATTCATATATATATATATAATTTAAATACTATTGATATATAGTTATTCTTATTTTTTGTTAACTCTTTAAAAAATCTTATAAGAATATTATTAGGTAGAAAATGTAAATTGTCCATATTGTTTTTAAAAAAAATTTATTAATTCTTAATTTTTGATATTGTGAAGCACTTTTTTTTTTCTTTTTTTGCTTGCTTATTTTCTAAGTGATAATTGCCTGCTTCATAATGTTTTTTTAATTATTATTTATATATAATTCAAAAACAAAATTTTCACAAAAAGAAAGGAAAACGTTTACTCACCTTTTCTTAGGAGTGTGTGATTTGTTTTGTTAACGGAGACTCTGCTTTTTTGATCTTCATCATACCACTAAAAAAAAAAACAATTGCACAAATTGCAGCCCAAATTGGGGAAAACATAAGAATATGAAAGCAAGGGAGATAGAGAGAAACTACCTTCAATGCCTTTAAAAACTCAGAGAAAATATTATGCATTTGAGAAATAGACGAAAGTTAAATGTGAAGATCTATGCGAGGGTGAAAGTTTGTGTTAGTTTTAACTTTTAAGTGGTGAAGATGTAGGAGTTTTTTTTTTTTTTTGGTGGAAAATGTGGCTGAATGTTTCTGGAAGGTTGTATGTTTATGCTTATATGAACAATGAATGGGATGGTAGGGATTTTTATAGTGTGCAAGTTAAATGTTTTTGCTTAGGTGAATGAACTTGATTATTGTGGTTTTCTAACTTCCGTGTTAGGTGTTAATGCATGCACAAAAATTTAAAATTTTAGATAAAATACATGATGCAAAATTAACTATCCAATTTAGAATTTAAATTATATTTTCTCTTAGTTTTGATTTTATAAATATATATATTCCTTTGGCACAAAAAATTAGAAAGGATTTTAGCGTGATTGGGATTGATAAAAAAAAAAAAAAAACAACGTGAAGAGCCAAGAGACAGAGAGAGGCATTAAAGACTCCTACGTGATTTGAGGAAATTTGTATATTTATGTATGGTGTGGTCTTCACTTGACACCTAAATTTAGAAAAATATATTGGGACACATGGCTTAAAATTAGAACTCTAATTTGGAATTCTATATTTGAATTTAATTGAAAAATCTAATGTAATGTACTTAAGATATTGTACATAAATTTTACCCTATTTAAAAATATTTTAAAAAATCCTTACCATCATCTAATTGATGAAAAATGTTGAAATATATAGTAAATGAAATTCATGAAGCCAAGGTCACTTTGACGACTGAAAGTATGAAGAAATATTTTACTGTATAAGAATGGGTTTGAAATAAGAGTAAAGGTGGAAGACCAAATTTTTAATTTTTTAGCATAGAACTATTGGCTTCCTTTTTACTATTAAGTACAAACGAAAAATTGCATTTTATTGCTCAGTGACAATAGTTGTATGTGTATTGTTACTAATTAATCGCTTGTATTGTTATTTTAAGTATTCAAACAAAAGTACCAAACATAAATTCTAAGGCATACCATGTTTGTGACGGACTCCCTTCTGGGGTAAGAAATGAGACCCAATATTGCCCAATACTTTGTCCATTAACCCAAGCTTCCCATTTTCCCATAGAACCAAGGTTTAATGCAACAGGGTCATTTCCTTTGGGTGCATCAAATTGAGTCTATAAAGACAATCCATGAAGATAAGGTTAGTGCTGATTAAGTATACAGAAATAGTTCAGGCAATAATAATTAACATGACAAAGCATTAGCAGAATTTATACCTTGTACCATGTGAGTCTTTGATGATTAGAGTTTCCAAACCTTCTCCATTGAATATAACTTGACCCTTGTTCTGTGTGAATATTTAATTTCTCTCCTGACAGCCCAACCTCCATGAAATTATTGCATGGAATTAGCGAGTTCGAGATCATAATCTCATTAGTTATAAACTTTGTAGATGAAAAATGGGTTATGACAATCTTTGAGCGAGCACTTGATATGAAAATATAATTTGTGAATAAATAAAGCATTACAGATTGAAAATACAAATATAGATATAAGAAATGAACCTGGTATCCCCATGTATAGTCTGTGAAATCTTCGGCATCATTTTTGTTTAGTATCCTTACTCTATGTAATCCAGTAACTCTTCTCTCAAGAAATGATCCTGAGTCCTTCATGCCACAAATAAAAAGTAACTCAATACAATTTTTGAACTTGAAAGCATATATATAAGATAAATGTTACAGAATATACACTGATGGGGATGAAACAATAAAGGCATGACTGGATGCAATTTTCTGAAAAAATGGAATCTAACGAAAACTTAATTCTCCTCATTCATGTGGCTGAATGTTTCTGGAAGGTTGTATGTTTATGCTTATATGAACAATGAATGGGATGGCAGGGATTTTTATCGTGTGCAAGTTAAATGTTTTTGCTTAGGTGAATGAACTTGATTATTGTGGTTTTCTAACTTCCGTGTTAGGTGTTAATGCATGCACAAAAATTTAAAATTTTAGATAAGATGATGCAAGATTAATTATCCAATTTATAATTTAAATTATATTTTCTCTCAGCTTTGATTTTATAAATATATATATATATATATATATATGTATATATATTTATATAATTCCTTTGGCATAAAAATTAAGAAAGAATTTTAGAGTGATTGGGATTGATGTGAAAAAAAAATAAAATAAAATAAAACAAACGTGAAAAGCCAAGAGACGAGAGAGTCATTAAAGGCTCCCACGTGATTTGAGGAAATTTGTATATGTATGTATGGTGTGGTCTTCACTTGACACCTAAATTTAGAAAAATATATTGGGACACATGGCTCCAAATTAGACTCTAATTTCATATTGAAATTGGTGTGATTCTCACATGAATCTAGATACATGTCACACAATTAGAGTTCTAATTTGGAATTGCAATCTGGACACATGACACAAAATTAGAGTTCTAATTTGAAATTGTAATTTGAGTTTCTCTCTACTTCACCTATTATTTTATATATAGATATGGATAAGGTCCACACACTTTAAAATAAAATAAAATAAATTATAAAATCCAAAAATACCTTGAAACTTGTACGCCGTTGTCTTAGTCTTCAAGAGCCACACAATGATGAGTTGTAAACCCAAACATCATAGTTATAGTTTTCAATCCCCTATTTGGAGATTTCTTCACGCTCAAAATACTAAACTTTCTCACTTGACTATGTAAGGGCTATTGCATATGGAGTTCATTCCACATATGTGTCCAAGGAGCCCTTGCCTTAACAAAAGTCCATACCATAACAACCAAAAAAAATGCCATATTGTGGGTGTCTCACAAGTCACACCACGTGGATCACACACACATGTAGGCCTCATAAACTGGTGAGAGATTCACACTCCATAAATCCGAAATCCGATTAAGATATTTTTGGACACCACATTAGACATTAACCCAATGAGTGGAATTAGATTAGGTCAAAAATCATAATGTAAAAGTAAAAGCAAAAGCTTAAGGAATAAGACACTTGTTGTGGTATCAAAAAACAGAAGAGAAAAACACACATTTTTTTTTTCTTCTAATTAAAATTTTTAGTTTTAATCCTCTCATCTCACGCATCCATTTTGCTCTTTAAAAAAGTCATTCCACCAGTCAACAAAAACAACGCGCATAGTATTTTTGCATAGAGAATCCCTACAAGCGCGCCCTCCACGACTGACTATTTCTCTCTCTCGCTATTTGTTTCTGTCAGTCAAAAACACAAACACATACAGTGATTTGTTAATTTCCTCTCCGTTTTTTCTCAATGAATCCATAGACAAAAACCCACAAAACGACGACGACGAAGAAGAAGAAGAAGAAGAATCTACAAGTACACGATGTCGATGATGAGTGTACAGGCGAGTGAAGCCACGCGTCAGAGGCAGCGACTATGGGACGGAGTGTTGGAGTTGACGAAATCGGCACAGGAAAAGAACAGCGACCCGCTGCTTTGGGCGGTGCAGCTAAGCACGAGCCTGAGCTCGGCCGGAGTGGTCCTGCCGTCGGTGGAGTTGGCTCACTTGTTGGTCTCTCACATCTGCTTCGCTAATCACGTGCCTGTCACGTGGAAGTTCCTCGAGAAAGCTTTGACTGTTAAGATCGCTCCTCCTATGCTTGTTCTCTCTCTCCTCTCCACCAGGTCACGTGACTTTCTCACTCCCACTTTTTTTTTTTTTTTTTTGGTTGGGTTTTTTTTATTCTTAACGATTAAGGTATTATTGTACTAGGTGTGAAATACATAAATGTCTTGTTTAATTGTTAGAATTATGGTTAAAATGGCTAAAATTAACTGTTTAGTCGGCATGACTTATTTAGGGCTTTTGATAACCTTGTTTTAGCAAGGATGTTTTTATTTTTTAGAAATATGTATAATGTTATTTAAAATCTGGATACGGTTCATGTACCAAACAACCCTTAGGTAGTTGGAATTGGAGCAATGCCACTTTCTTCTCACATGGGTCAGTTACTGACATCACTTTTATTTATGCAAAAAAGTAATGGAAAATGTGAGTGCCTATACTTTTTGAATTTATTATGGTATCAAAGCAGTTGATTTTGAGTTCAAACCATGTTTCCATTCTACAACTTGTGTTGGGTACTGCATGGGCTCTGTGTTAAATATGTATGTATTTGTGTTTTTATGTTTAGATGTTTGTGTTAAATGTATGTATGTGCGTAGAGGATTATGTGTCATTGCCTAATTGGGTGCATGTATGAAGATTATGAAGCTTGAATTGTATGGGCATTTGAAACTAGTTGGGATATTTGGGGGCAAGTAATTGAAGTTTATGGTCTTTTAAAGTTTTTATTTTTTATTTTTTATTAGGTAATGTTGCACGAATTATGCCTTGATAAATTTCGTTTTTTTGTTAGTAAGTTAGACAGACAGCCAATGGATTTTGAACCTATGAGTCTACTTTACACTATCCATTCTTATGGGAGGAGGAAATGCCATTTTAGTCCAATTTCACTGGCTTCAAGTCTTCAACATTTTGGTTTTGTTTCAAAGATTTATTTATTTATTTATTTGAGAAGAGTTGTATATGAATGTTACATTGTTTTCCTTATCATTGCCATTTTTTTTTTTTTTTTTGGGTGGGGGACTTTCCTTGTGAAGCAATCTTTGGGATATAGTTATTCTTCAATTGTGCTTTGTTTACTTGGTAGTACCATCTGGTAATTGACTGGCATTGAATATCGTTTGTGGAGTGGTGGTAACGGAGTTTGCTTATGTGCTACTCTTTGATTTAGAAATTTTTTGTTTTCCTGGGATATTGCTGTAGCTTATGTCATAGTATGTCGAAGACTTAAACTGTGTCCTTATTTTTGCCCCTAAGAACATTGCTGATCACCCATCAGACTATGTGCATCTTTTCACTTTAAACCTTGTTTTTATACAGGGTCATTCCAAATCGGCAGCACCAGCCTGGAGCATACAGACTATATATGGAACTCCTCAAGCGACATGCGTTGTCATTTGCATCTCAAATCCGTGGTCCAAATTATCATAAGTAAGGTTCAATTTTTTTTTTCCTTATTTTGTTGTGCAGAGATGACTTGATGATCTCTTGCTCAGTTTTATAGTCAAAACGTACTGTCACTGGGCCCATTATATGTTGCAATATCCAAAAATAATGTTGGCTTAAAAGTTCAACAAAGAAATTTAATGTTTCATGATGGAGTGTTAAATTAGAAAGATTTTTGTGACTAATGTTGTTAAAGATTGCTAGTTTGCTAGTATGGCGACTTGCCTCATGCAGCAGTGGCAGTTTTCTAATGTCACGTACTACTAATATTTGTTTTTCATGAAAAACACGCTTCTTAAGAGGCCTGTTCTTCACAGTTTTAAGCCATACCCTATTAACTCTAATTATATTAAATAGTGCTATAAAGCACGCATTAGTATAATGATTTATTATTATTATTATTATTATTACGGTAATATTCCTTGAAGCCAAACAAAAGGCAAATCCCTTCGTTGTTTGGATGAGATGTCTTTGGCTTTCTCATTCCCTTAAGTTTTCTGTTAATAGAAAGAAAGAAAAAAAAAAAAAATCCAGTTAATGTTAGAGTTGTTCTTGTTCACATAAACCTACAGGAAAATATTGAAAGCCTATCTTGAGCTTGGTTTTGAGTGGCCTTTCTTATGTTTGTTCTTTCAGATACTTTTTCTTCCATAGATTAATAAAGTACTAAAATACCTTTTAATTGAAATTACAGGATCATGAAATCCATTGATGACGTTCTTCATCTTTCCCAGATATATGGCCTTCAAGTGTCTGAACCTGGGGTAATTCTTGTTGAATTTGTCTTTTCAATTGTATGGCAGTTACTTGATGCATCTTTGGATGATGAAGGGTTGTTGGAACTTACCCCAGACAAGAAGTCTAGATGGCCAACGAGGTCCCAAGATATGGAAATAGATGGTCATGATGGCTTTAGTGAGAAGAGAATAGAGCACAATGAAGGACTGCAGAAAGTAAATACCGTAATGGCTATTGAGATAATTGGAGAGTTTTTCCAAAACAAAGTGACTTCAAGGATTCTTTACTTGGCACGTCGAAACATGTAAGAACTTATATTTGCTAGTGATTTCCTCTTCACTTCTTGTGCATCTTAATGTTAATGTGTTTTGTTTGTGAGAGAGAAGAGAAAAGTAAGCAGTTTATTGAGTGTGTCATGTTCAACCTAAAGCCTAACATTGGTGCAGTTATGTGATTAAATAAATTCAGAGTGGCCAGTTAGAATTTTGAGAAATTTATTGAATATAAGGTACTTGAGACCTAAATATTTCTCCCTTTGTAGGCCATCACATTGGGGAGGTTTCATTCAGCGACTGCAACTGCTTTCCGTAAAATCAGTGGTCTTGAGGAATTCAAAACACATAACTCCAGAGACCCTTCTGCAGTTGACGTCTGACACACGTCGACTTCTATCTAGAGAATGCAAAACAATGTCGGGGCAAGAGTTTCATGCAGTTATGGCTTCTGGGTCTCTGATATCTTCTGCTAATCAAGTTCATGGAACTAGTTTGTCTGCCCTTTGGCTCCCCATTGATTTGTTTTTGGAAGATGCTATGGATGGATCACAAGTGGCAGCAACTAGTGCTGTTGAAACTCTTACTGGTAGGAGTCAATTCTTGTATATGAGTGCTTTCAGTCTTTGATTTACCTGGAGTGGATGAGACTTAAGTTCTTCTAGCAACATTATTGAACCAGAATTACTGTTGCAGGTTTAGTAAAGGCTCTGCAGGCTGTTAATGGTACCACATGGCACAACACATTTTTAGGTTTATGGATTGCAGCTCTTCGGCTAGTGCAAAGGGTAGGAATTAATTTGTAAAGAAATAATGTTTATCTTTGATCATTGATTTATTCTTTTTTATTGGATTTTTTTTTTTTTTTTTTTTTTTTTTTTTTTTTTTTGGGGGTGGGGTGGTTTTGGGGTGACACTTACCACATGGCTTGTACATATGTTGCATAAATTTGAAAAAAAAAAAAATTCCAACTTCAAGCCATTGTAATACCTTAGTTTAACTTGCCCAGGAATTGGAAAATCTTTTGGTTTTGAATATGATTACTTGCTAAGAAATTAAAAATTATTTTGGTCTAGTATTCTAAATTGGGTAACATATAGTGTATAACTGATAAAGTTGGCTATTTGGTAATGGGAAGTGCCTTTATTCACCTTCAAGAAGTGAAAAATTATCAAAGAATTGTGTTGCTCCTGAGGATTTTATACTTAGTGAATGTTTTCATAATTATTTCACTAGAATGGTTCATATTCCATTGTGCCTAAAACTCATTTATATCTAAATTGCTAAACTATTATAATTTCACAATGGCATGTATATACTGGAGACCTTGTTTCAGGTTTTGCCAAGACCCATTTTTACTATTGAAATACATCACTTGTGTCTATTTCCACAAATCACAGCATTTAATGTATTTGTAAGGTAGAGTCAGAGACTAGAATGCAGTTGGATCTGAGGAAGAATAAGATTCCCATTTGGTTCTATGTAACTTCTGTTTCTAGATATTACATTGATCTGTCTTCATCTTACTTCTTTTTAGGAGAGGGATTCAAGTGAGGGTCCTGTGCCTCGCCTAGATACATGTTTGTGCATGTTATTGTCTGTTACGACACTTGCGGTTGCTAATATTATTGAGGAAGAGGAATGTGAACTTATTGATGAAAGTGAACTCAGCCCTACCAATCAAAGGATAGAAAAACAGCCTCAGGGAAAACGGTGCAAGGAGTTAGTTACCAGCTTGCAGTTATTGAGCGATTATGATGGTTTGTTGACACCCCCTCAGTATGCTGTTTCAGTAGCCAATCAGGCTGCTGCCAAAGCAATAATGTTCATTTCAAACCTTCCAGTCAGTAATGGACACTATGAATGTGTGAGCGTAACTGACATGCCAATGAACTGTTGTAAGTAATTATTACTTTTCAGCATCAGAATTCTGATTTTGTGGAGGCTTTTAGTTTGAAAGAAGTAATAGATGAAAATTTGATAAATATTTTTGATGGGCCTAATTTTTATTTATAACAACAATGTTTCTGGATGGCCCACCTTGGCATTTTTTTTTAATGCAAATGCACCTGATTGTTGATTTCTGCATTCTTCCTTCGAGTTTCCTGTAGAGAAGTTATTTTAAACTAAAAGATCAGGTTGATCGTGCTGAGTTGGATCACTTTGGTTTCACCTGAAAAAATGATGCCTCTCTTATTTTGTGTTCATCTTAGACTCTTTTTTTTTTTTTTTTCCTCCTGAAATTTGTTGATTTCTCTTTTAGTTCAGTTCAAAAGGCTTATGTTCTATTTTAATTCTTCCTTTTTCCTGTTTATCTTCGGTGCAAATATGGTAAATTGGTTAAGGCTCCTCCCTCACCTGATGGTTCTTGATATTTGTCTTTGTGGTAAGCCTGTGAGGCTTCTTATATTCCATTTCTTTTTCTTGCAGCTGGAAACATGCGACATCTGATTGTTGAGTCATTAATCGCAAGGAATCTACTGGACACATCGGCATATTACTGGCCAGGCTATGTCAATGCACGTAGCAACCAAGTTCCTCGTAGTATTCCTGGTCAAGTATCTGGTTGGTCATCATTGATGAAGGGTTCCCCTCTAACTCCACCATTGGTAAATGCTTTGGTTGCCACTCCAGCTTCTAGGTATTTGCCATTTTCTCTTATTTCTATAATTTTTCCTTTTTTTTTTCTTGGAGAAAGAAAGGGAAATGGGAGGAAGAGGGGGATGGGGATTAGGGAAACTGAACTCAGATGCTATCATTTCTATCATTCCTTGCTTCTACCTAACCACCCCCCCCCCCCCCCCCCCCAATTTGTATAAATTAGTTTCAAATAATTTCCTCTGACATTGTAACCTTGGTTCTTGATTTTTGCCCCCACAGTACATCCCCAATGTACTCGGGTTGGCTTCTTTTTCAATAAATTTTTTTGTTACCTATCAAACAAACAAACAAAAAAAAAAAAAAAAAAAAATCCTCTGTCGTGTACAGTATCTTTTGAGTAGCTGATCCCTTATTGAACTGAGGAGTAGGATTTTCAACTAATAGTTGTCTAGGTTCAAGACATCCTACATCAGACTTAAGAGTCACATACAACTTGCCAATGAGTTCAAATAACACCTCCCCCCTCCATAATGAAGGGTGGAGGGTAAGGTCATGGATTCAAAACCCATTGGGTGTGTGTAAACTTCTTTTTTCCTTTTGATAAGTGGGTGTGTAAACTTACTAATAAAAAAAGTCATACACACAACTTATGCCCATTCATCATGAGCTGTCCATATTTTGTTGGGACAAGGCTTTCTTAAGCTGACTATAATGTTCCATATAAGAGAATACCTACATACCATAACTAGTACACACATACATTAATATGCATGTGTGTCGTAGTATATATATGTACATATATATGCTGAAGGTAGTAGCTGTTTAATTAACTATTATAATTCCTGACTATCACCTGGTCTTCAGTTAAACCCTTCTTTTTCCTGAAGCCAGGTGTATCAGATGCTCTTTTTTGTAAATTTACCCAGTGGTATGGCAACTGAATTTAAGCTCATGGATTTGATGGAAGCTTAGCAGAAATCGAGAAAATATTTGAAATTGCGGTCAATGGTTCAGATGATGAGAAGATATCTGCCGCTACCATTCTTTGTGGGGCGTCTCTAATTCGTGGTTGGAATGTACAGGTAGTACGGTAAAGGCCATATTGTTGTTTCATGGAAGAGCATATCTTCTTTATCGCATCATAAGTTTGTTCCCCTCACCACCCTTAGCTTTATCCATTGAAGTTATGATTTTATTTTTGTGCAGGAGCACGTCATTATTTTTATTACAAGCCTGCTATCGCCTCCAGTTCCTGCTGACTACTCTGGCAGTGATAGCCATTTGATCATCTGTGCTCCATTTTTGAATGTCCTTCTTATTGGAATATCAAATGTGGATTGTGTTCAGATTTTCTCCTTACATGGCTTGGTGGGTTGCACTGTAAATCTTTCTACTATGTATGCAGAGACTGCATTAGATTAGTCATTGTAATTGTGTTCAATTGGAGGAAATTTTCTCCTTGATCTTGTCTGGTAAAAGGGGTGGGGTGGGACTTGGGCAGGTCTTTAGATTTGAGAGAGAGGAAGAGAGTACATGACTGTCTAAATACTTTATGATTGTGGAACAAACAAAAACTTGGCCCTGCCCCCCCAAAACACGCGCGTGCGCGCACACACACACACACACACACATGCCCCTATGCCAATGGTTAGAATATTTGTTATACACCTCAATTCATTTGTATCATCATTTTAATGAACTTTTAGATAATAAATTGTTTGAATTGTTGACACGATTATGGTTTTAATAGCTTGCCAACAATTTAGACTGGTACAAACTAGTTTTGCTGGAAAATTGAGTCGTGTATTAGTTCCGGCACCTTCTCTTCCAGCAAGGCTAAATTCCTTCCTCTGCCCTGCACACACACACAGCGAGTGAATATAAATAAAGAAACTTAATCTAAACAAAAGGAGTGTAGCGTGAATGGACCATAGAAAGAAATGAATAACTCCAATGCTTCATGTTCTCTGAACTGATGATGGTTTCCATTTATTGCCAGGTTCCATTGCTTGCAGGTGCATTGATGCCCATCTGTGAGGTTTTTGGGTCTTGTGTACCGATTGCGCCATGGACTCTTACAACAGGTGAAGAACTCTCTTGTCATGCAGTGTTCTGCAATGCATTTACACTTCTGCTGAAGTTATGGAGGTTTAATCATCCACCTCTTGAGCATGTGATGGGAGATGCGCCACCAGTGGGATCCCAGCTATGTCCTGAATATCTCTTATTGGTTCGGAACTCACGATTGTCTTCCTTTGGAAGATTACCCAGGGATCGGATGAAAACCAGAAGACTCTCTAGATTAATAACTTTTTCTGTAGAACCTATATTTATGGAAACCTTTCCAAAATTAAAGCGCTGGTACCAGCAGCATCAAGAATGTATTGCTTCCACCCTCTCTGGTCTTGTCCTTGGGACTCCTGTTCATCAGATAGTTGATGCACTACTGAGTATGATGTTTCGAAAAATAAATAGAGGTGGTCAGCCTTTAACTCCTTCAGCTTCAGGAAGCAGCAATTCATCAGTATCTGGAACTGAAGATGCCTCGATTAGACTCCAAGTGCCTGCATGGGATATTCTGGAGGCAACTCCCTTTGTACTTGATGCTGCTCTTACAGCATGTGCCCATGGAAGAGTCTCTCCCCGTGAACTTGCTACAGGTTTATTCAATTCTCTAAGAATGATTAAATGCTTTCAAATTTTATTCAATGTTCATGCATTAGTTTAAAGGAGGCATAAAAAGTATCACAAGAACTTCTGAATAACAAGTCAAGTGTAGTATTGCTGGGTTAGAGGTGATTAATTGTAATAATGTGAGTTTTAAAGCAAATCTATATGCAAAATCACTGAACCTGGATGTCTGGAGTTGAGCCTTAACTTCATTTTCCTTAGTTTTTTAATATTTATTTCTTTACAAAAATTTGCTCACAATCTTGGCAAAATTCATGGTAAATTTTGCTAAAGTTGGTGTTTTTATGAAAAAGTGGGAAAAAAAGACAGAAAGAAAAAGGACCTTTGGGAATGGTTGCCTAGTCTTGTTTTTTATTTAAATTTTTGGATGTTAAGTGCAGTTGTTAGATTGTTGATTGAGCCCCTCACACTCTTTATCTCAGGACTCAAAGATCTTGCTGATTTTCTTCCGGCAACGTTGGCCACCATTATGAGCTACTTTTCAGCTGAAGTAACGCGGGGCATATGGAAGCCAGCTTTTATGAATGGAACTGATTGGCCAAGCCCTGCTGCGAATTTGTCTACTGTTGAGCAACAGATTAAGAAAATCTTAGCTGCTACTGGTGTTGATGTCCCAAGCCTTGCTGTAGGTATGTCCTTTTATTCTCTAGATATGTGGATTATCATTGTTATCTGTTGAATACATGTTATGAATAATCTCCATTCATTCTGCCCCCACGTCAAGATTACATATTCTATCCTGAGTGTCTTTCAGCAAAAGTTGCAACTCTGGAGTTTGAGGTACATAATATGTCATAATTATATAAATGTATGGGTTCTATCGTAAAGGGTTCATCAATGATAAATATATTATTGTAATATGGGTAAACACCTATAATAATGACACAAAATGATCTTCTATTTTTCTGCAGTTGCTTGTAATTTTAATATATGTGGGACAGCAAATTTTGGGTTCAACAAATCAATCTGTTGACGTTAGATGTCTCAACTGCTTTGTTTGCAGGTGGGAGCTCTCCTGCGACGCTTCCTTTACCCTTGGCTGCCCTAGTAAGCCTCACAATTACTTATAAACTTGATAAAGCCAGTGAACGCTTCCTCACAATGATAGGCCCAGCCTTGAATTCCCTTGCATCTGGTTGCCCCTGGCCATGCATGGCCATCGTTGCCTCATTATGGGCCCAGAAGGTAAAGCGCTGGGGTGACTTCCTTGTGTTCTCAGCTTCTGGTACTGTTTTCTACCATAACAGTGATGCTGTGGTCCAGCTTATTAAGGCCTGCTTCACATCTACCCTTGGGCTAAATTCCTCCCACATTTGCAGCAATGGTGGTGTAGGTGCCCTCCTTGGCCATGGCTTTGGCTCCCACTTCTCAGGTGGGATCTCTCCAGTTGCCCCTGGAATTCTCTACTTAAGAGTGCATCGGTCTATCAGAGATGTAATGTTCATGACAGAGGAAATTGTCTCTATTCTAATTCTCTCTGTTAGAGATATTGCAAGTAGTGGGTTGCCTAAAGATAAAGTGGAGAAATTGAAGAAGACCAAGTATGGGATGAGATATGGGCAGGTTTCTCTTGCTGCAGCAATGACACGTGTCAAACTTGCAGCTTCACTTGGGGCATCATTAGTTTGGATATCTGGTGGATCAAGTTTGGTGCAATCCTTGATCAAAGAAACTCTTCCTTCTTGGTTTCTATCAGTCCATGGATTAAGGCAGGAAGGTGGAGAATCTGGAGGAATGGTTGCGATGCTAGGGGGTTATGCGCTGGCATACTTTGCTGTGCTTTGTGGTACATTTGCTTGGGGAGTGGACTCATCATTGCCAGCATCACACCGGCGGCCAAAGATTCTTGGGGCCCACTTAGAATTTCTTGCAAGTGCACTAGATGGAAAAATCTCTCTTGGTTGTGATTGTGCCACTTGGCAGGCATACGTGTCAGGATTTGTGAGCTTGATGGTTGGTTGCGCACCAATGTGGTTGCTAGAGGTGAATGTGGATGTGTTAAAGAGGCTGAGCAAAGGATTGAGGCAGTGGAGCGAGGAAGAATTGGCTCTGGCCCTGCTGGGAATTGGTGGGATAGGTGCAATGGGTGCAGCAGCTGAATTGATTATTGAAACTGAGTTTTAAACTGAGTTTGGAAAAATGCCTGATTTACTTTTGTGTTTTATATCCTTGATACTACAGGTAGAGGCATTGTTTGTCCACTAGAATACATCATCCAATTAGTATAGCTTTCTGTAGAATCGTAGGTCATGTAAATTTTGAACAGGATATATAGAAGAATAGATTTTGTGTTTCTGTACATTGTTTGGAAAATTTTCATGCTTACTATCATTTTCATTCTCATAACATGATGATCTGATTAAGGATAAAGCTGTGCACATACACATTCATGCTCACACATTTTACAAATGTAAAATATGTGACAACATTTTACTAAGTGGAACGAGCGGAGGTCTAAAAGTAGGATTTAAAGGAATTAGTATGAGGAGAAAAATGACGTCTTCGTGTCAGAGTCGGGAATCAAATCTTAGAGCCTAAGATTTCTAATCCTCATAAAAATGAACGAACTTGATCTTGGGTTTTTGAGAGAAAATTCTAAGCCTGTTTGAGACCCAATCAGAATTGAGACGCTCAATGAGTATTTCTCTTTTAATCCTCATGAATATAATTGTTACCCATTGGTTTAAGGTGAATAAAATCATTTGCTTACTAGACTTGCAAGAAATTTATTGCTAACTCCTATAATTGTTTGAGGAGAACAAAGTACCTGTAACTGAAATGAAAATCTTCAAAAGCACTCATCTATGACTAAAAGAACTTGTCGTGCTATCAATACTCTTATTTGGCGTTTGGTACTGGATGATGTTTTAAGATTCTCAAGAATGTTTAAAAATTCTCATGTTTAGTTGTAAATCACGCCAAAGAATCAGATGCCAGGGAAATCTGGATTCTCCCTTTAAACCCCTCTCAGTAGGAATGAAGATTCCCTTTAAAAGAGGTGAGTATCCAGATTCTCAAGTTTAAAGAAAATTATATTTTTTATAAATTGACAATTTTAACCCATTTTCCTTATCATTTAAGCAATTAAGATAAATTATAAAACAAATCATCAATATCTTTTTTCTTGTCTTTATCCTTAAAAAAAGTTTGAAAATGACCCTCCATTATTACTAGGTATTCACTTTTGCTGTTGTGTGTGTGTTGCTTGACAAATTATTAATAATTTATATTTTGTTTTTCATTATTTATTTAGAGGAAGATTTTTTTTTTTCTTTTAAAGGACTTGGTAGTTTACATTCAAATCTAACGATAGAATGAGAAAAATAAATAATTAATTTAAGATTCCTGGGAATAAACCAAACATTATCATCTCACATTCCTAAAAATCTTAAGAGATTCTTAATGAAACCAAACATAGAAATAACAACATTTTTAAGCATCCAGATTGCAAGGAATCACATTCTTAGGAATCTGGATGCCAAAAATAATGTGGATTCCCCCATACCAAACGCCACATTAAGATATAATTTTATTTTTACACAGTAATCGAAAGATCTTGTAATTTGTTCAAATTTACCTTCGCAGTGAGCGACTACATCACTATCATCATTATCATTTTATTTGGATTGGAAAATTAACAACCAAACATTTGTGCCAAAAATCCGTCCAAAGTACTCCACGAGTTAGCGACTACATCACTATCATCATTATCATTTTATTTGGATTGGAAAATTAATAACCAAATATTTGTGCCAAAAATCCGTCCGAAGTACTCCACGAGTTAGCTCAACTAGTTTGAGTTTTTTAAAAAAGGAAAAAGAAAAGACCTAGCCTAAGTCAAGCATTTTTAAGTTTTAGGTCCTCCCCCAAGTTTTTGGAGGTCCATTTTAGATTTAGAGATTACAGGATAAGAGGCAACCTTGTAATCTATGACCCTTGTATAACATCAGTAGTTTCACCAGTTAGAAATTTAGGATAAATTGCTAGCAATAGCCAATAGGATTCAATTGTGTTCCATCAAACAACTCAATTTCTTAAAAATTGGATTTTCCAGGCTTGCTAATTTACCATCCATCTCATGTATGAAAACAAATTTCACCTACAACAAGTTGAATCCTAGATTTCACATATTTTTATTGAAATGAGAAAAGAATATCGTTTGATTATAAGGCTTACTATTATGAACACAGAATATGGCCTAATTACTACTGCTATCTTTTTATATTATGTGTAAATATCCTTGGGGGAAAATGACACCGTCTCTATTACTAATCCTTTGCGTAATTTGGCATTTTTAATCATCCACTCATTTTTGCTAACCCCCCACTCATTTTGCATATATATATATATATATATATATATTTTTTTTTTTTCCTTTCTTTCTTTCTTTAATGAACTAGTATAGTGATGAAAGACAGAAACTTCCACATCTTTCACATATATTAGTATGCAATGAGATACGTGATATGATAACCATAAAGTTCAATAGTGACACTAATTTACAGTAATAAAGAAGGGATAGGTTGGGTGGATCCCAATTCCCAAGAGCTAATTTTGGATAGCAGTAATAAAATAATAGGGCAATTCCTCTAAGAGGATTGACAAAGCTAAAAAAAAATATAGTTTTTAAAAACTTAAAAAGTTACTTTATCTATTTTATTAACGTACTTTACAG
Organism: Quercus lobata; assembly: GCF_001633185.2. Classification (NCBI taxonomy): domain Eukaryota; kingdom Viridiplantae; phylum Streptophyta; class Magnoliopsida; order Fagales; family Fagaceae; genus Quercus; species Quercus lobata. The sequence goes on along the minus strand of NC_044915.1, from coordinate 22,698,068 downwards.
TGCATCCAATATTAAAACATTTATTTTTTAGCAATTCATTTAAAATAATATAAACAATTCATTAAATAATAAAAAACAACAACTACAAAAACCAATGGCAACAACACCTCCACCGTTGCCCCTACTAGCCACAACCACAAACCACATAAAAAAAAAAAAAAACCAACCACAAACCAACAACCTTCCTCTCCCACTTCTCAACCCGCAACCACCAGCCAAAGCAAAAAAAAAAAAAAAAAAAACACCCAAATCGGGAAATCATGACCCATCAATTCACGTGTGTGGGAAAGTGTCTGAGCGTGTGAGTGAATAAAATAATATTTCTAGCAAATAACTTTCAGCTACAGTGGGCTGTTATCTTTAGCAGCCCACTGTAGCAATGAGTCAAAATATTATAGGTTTAACAACTTTGTTGTGGGGTGTGTTTTTGGTGTTTGGGTTGCTAAAATGACTATTTAGTCATTTTAGCAATCTCAAGCAAACATCAATTATGCAATCGTACTTTAAAAAAAAGTACATATTCTTTTAACAAATGTTAGGCTGAGAATGATCCAATTTGTGATTTCCTTGCTCTCTCGTATTTTCCACGTACCTGTCTTTCTTGAGCTAAGAGCATCTGCATCAGTGGATGCAAAAATTTTGTAAATTTGCACCGAAAAAACCTACTTTTTCTATTTTACACTCCTATTTTTACAAAATACCTACATTAGTTTGTCTATTATATACATTTATTCAAATAAAATATTCATCTTCACCTACCATCAACGATCAATCCACACCCACCTAACCACCATCACCCCAAAACCCATGATCAAACAGAAAATCCAAAACTGATCAAACAAAAAATTAAAAAGGATCAAAACCTCAAAACCCACTAATCAATGCCCTCCTATACAAACTAGTCCCATTTGGAAGATTCACAGTCAAATTCACCAAACTCTCTTCCCCCAAAACCCCATAATTCTTGAATTTCCACCCATCAGTGGCAATCTAAAAGAACATAGCTTCTCTAATCCTCGCTTTAGACTCAACCTTAGCTTCCTCAAACTTAGTATCCAATTTACCACCTGTGAACTCTCTCCGAGAAATCCCTAGCAACCCAACTTGATTCAAGAAAGCTTAGAACTTCAGGTGCTCCAAGCTCGAAAAAGAGACAGACCCACATGACTCAAACACCCAATCAGTAAGAAAATCAAGCGCACAATCAATTTGAGTCTTACTTAGTGTCAGCCCAAGTGAAGTTTTCGGACTCTTGAGCTTCTTCACATTATCTTCCAACATAGCAAGAGGTGAGAGTGAGAAGCTGAAAATGAGAGAGTAAGGTGAAGGAGAGAGAAAAAAAATGTAAAATATTAAATACAAGAGCTACAATAATTGTGCATATTTGCACAGTTACTGTAACACTTGTGCATTTATACACAATTTTACACCCACTGATGTGAGTGTTGTTTTGGTCGAAATGTGTAAAATGAAGTGTTTTTTCTATTTTGCAAGACTTTGCATCCGCTAATGTGGATGCTTTAATAAAAGAGAGAATAGATACTTGTTGACTTCTTGTTGCTTTGGACCCCAGCATAGAAACAAATAATAATGGCAATAAAAAAAAAAAAAAGCAAAAGCAAAAACAAAATCCCTTTCAAGACTCCATGGTGTTAGAGATGATATACTATGAGGTGATATATCCTCTATCGGATGTATATTTCTTCCCTTTCACATGAAGGTAGATCTCACATGTGTTGGGTCCACTTCCGTATGAGAGGGAAAAAACATACATCTCTTAAAAGAGATTATTTATTTATTTATTTATTATTATTATTATTCAAAGTTGGAAAGGGACTTATAAGACTTTTTGGCAACATCATTTAATCAAAGATATTTTGTCAACAATTTCCTCTTTAAGCATCCAGAGCCATTAATTTAGCAATATAACTCTACAAAAAGTTATTTTATCTATTTTACATTCTCACTTTATAATACACCTATTATCAATGAATTTATATTTTTAACTATTTGATCAAAATAATACAAAAGGGATTTTATATTATTAAAGCAGTGCGAACGCAGAGAAGAGAAATGTACAGGACAAATGAAGCAGAGAGATGAAATGGAGAAAAAGACAGTAAAGCGAAAAAGAGAGTTTTTTTAATTAAAAAGCAGTGTAAACACAACATTTAATAATATACTCCATCCGTACCCTTTTTTTTAGGTTAGAAAAGTCAAACTTTTAAGGGAGCATTATTTATTGTCTTGTCTATTTTTTAAAAATGTATAAGTTTTCAAAACTACTCTTAAAAAAATTTATCAAAAAATTGAATTAGTAAATTAATAGAAGTATAATAGGGACATTAGTAAATTAATGACTTTTATTTTTAAAAATAGGACAATATTTTAGGACTTCTCAAAATAGAATAGAGGACAAAAAAAGTGGGATGGAAAGAGTATATTTTTTTACCTATGAATTATCATGTATAGTCAAAAGTAGTTGTACAGCATTCTCCAATATTAATAAATAAAAAAAAAAAAGTAGCTATACAATATAGCCGTGGAGCCAAAAAATATGGATTTGACTTCCCATTATAGTTACATTTTGGTATTTATTGGTGCTAAAAATAGTAATAACTTTTTAGCATCACCAATAATATTAGTGCTAGCAATAAAAAAAGGGAATCCACTTTGGCAATAATAATCCACCAGATGAGGCGTCACTTTGCAGGATGATTGGTGAAGGCCTGAAGGGCACTTTTCATCAATCTGAGGACGGGATGAGGCGGTAGCTGATTCCTCAATTAGTATTTTCTGAATGTTCTCGACAATTTCCTCTATAAACTGTGACTCTTGACTGAAATTCCAAGCGTACCCACAATTTTTTTTTTTTTTTACCCACAATTATCTATATATATATATTATATATATAAAACCGAAGCCTTTCCTAGCTCCACAATTTTCCACGTCACCCATTTTTTTTTTTTTTTTTTTTTTTTTTTTAATTCTTTTTAACGTTTTGTTATGTTAGAATTTGTCAATTTAACTCTCCCAACAGTATACAATAATACAACTCTCCCATTAGCCTTCACGTCACTTTTTTTTTTTTTAAATTCTTTTTAACGTTTTATTATCTATATATATATAAAACCCTACCCATACCAAGTAAATTTTTTCTTCCTACTCTCTCAACACTATCTCTCAAACGCAAACTCAGCCCTAACAAAACCCTCGATCAAACTCACTCCATCTCCTTCTTCTTCTTTAACTCTCTTATTCAATGCAGCTCCCTCATTCTTTTCTCAGCCACAACTCCTCTGGCTAATGTCAATTTTGATTCATGGTTATTTTGTTCTTGAGTTTTTATCATCTGGGCATTGATTATTTTTTGACCCCCTTTCTGGGCATTTAATTTTCAAGATTGACTTGAAGAATTTGGATCCTTTTCCGTTTTTGATGTTGGACAATTTTCAGGTATGAAGAATTCTAATTCTGATCTTTTTCAAGTTTCAATTTTATTTGATTGATATGGGTTAAAATTCAGATTGAAATTGGTTTAAATGGAACAGAGCCTCAAAGTTATTTGATTTTCAGGACTGACTTGAAAAATTTGGATCCTTTTCCATTTCTGATGTTGGACGATTTTTCAGGTATGAAGAATTCCAATCTAATCTTTTTCAAGTTTCAATTTTATTTGATTGATATGGGTTAAAATTCAGATTGAAATTGGTTTAAAAGGAGCAAAGCCTCAAAGTTATGTTTTAATTATATGTCTTCAATTAGGTTTTCTATCGATTTAGGGATTTCAAATTCTACAGGTTTTGTAAGAATTAATGGTTTTTTTCTGTGTTTTTGAAAGGCCTAAGAGTCGGCCTATGATTGATGTAGATTGTGGTTTCAGAATTTTCAGTGATATGTATGGGCAGTGTGTTGCAGATAGTTATGGGGTTTAATAATAATTTTAGGCACGGTTGATTTGATGCTATATAGTTATTGGGTTTTGTTTTAGAAAATCTTCTGTTTTGAAAGACTCTTATTGAGTGGGTACAAGTTGTGACCTCAAATTCTCCTTTGAGTTTTCATGGATTCACAGATATCATAAGTTAGATTTTAGGAGTTAACATTTTGAATTTGTATTTTTGGATTTATTCTTCCATAAGGTAAAACCATTTTCCTTTTTGTTTCAATGAATTTTTATAACCTATATATAAAAAAAGAAGTAAGGAACTATGTAGGGCAGTATATATACTGATAGTTGCCACTGTTACTCCCAAATTCTATGGAACTATGTTTTGAACTCTTGATTGAAGCTTTTAGGTAACTGCTAGGCTCCCTTTGATTTAATTGAAGTCGTGATTATTTATTTGATATTTGGTTTTTCAAATGGGAGTTTTTTAATTTTTTTTGGTTTCTGTTTTCTGCTTAAGTATCATGCTTGGTGTGAGCAGAGTGTTCTTGCTGTCTCCACTATTACTGTCAATTCTTTCATCTCTCTCTCTCTCACACACACACACACACACACACACACACACACACACACACATATTTATATATTATTTTTTCACCGGGAAATTGATATTATTATCCTGAGGACTTAATTGGGATTTATGTATTCTTTTTCAATCTAATTAGTGGTTCCATGTTTCATAGTCTAATTTGTTTTCGTCATATCCTCTATTGTTTAGGCTGTTTCTGCACAAGCATTGCAGGGGAACCACTATGGACTGCGGTTCAATGCTCACCCATTCAACACTAAAAATGGTTTGCTTTGTTCTCTCCAATCATATTTATGATTCATGTATAAATTCAGATATCTTTTAAAGTTTTATCTAGGAGAATTGTATCAATGATGAGTTCAAAGCTAAGTGTGTAAATTACATGATATGTCATGTGTGTAGTTAGTGAGAATATTATTTCCTTAGGAATTTTTAGATATTGATGTGAAAGCCATCTTAGTAGTTGTGTCTCTATTTAATGCTGCTTTTATTTGCTTATCCCACTTTGAAGACCATTTTTAAAAAAAAAAATTAGTTTATTACATACCATGTGTTGGTTTTAAAACTAATGCTTGACGGGTAGTTTTATGTTATTAATATGTTACCTAAACTTTTGATGATGGATGTGTCTATTTCAACAAACAGTTTCTAATGGATAACAAAGTATACTTGGATTAGCAACCTATATACATCTCTTTATATTTTTGTGATCGGTGACATTAAGTAACAACCATATCTTAATATCAATTATATACCATTTTGTTTTGAGTTGTCTTTCTTTGTAGTTGGATTGTCATCTCTTTTACCTCACTGAATGTTAGATGTTGCAGGTTCTTTCTATTGTCATGATCCAAGGGGAAACGGTGTATTATTATCTACAATACCAGGATTTCAGTGCAGAGCATATTTAAAGAGTCCAAATTGAAGTGTTTCAATTATAGGAGAGAGTCCTTTTTTTTTTTTTTTTTATATATATTCTAAACTGTATTCAAATCAAATTCAATAAATTGATTGATATGCTTTTTTATTGCTATTTTTTTTCCTAATAAGTAAAAGAAAGAAGAAAAATAATGGAAAACTTTCATTTGTTATATATTTTTGTTCTTTTACCATTTTTGCAATAGTTGATATTGTTCAATTTTCCTTTAATCAAACGTGATTCCAATTTTTGAGTATGTTGAGTCATATTATGAGTAGAAAGCCAGCCCATTCATTTTAAAGTGAGTTTTTAAGCAAAGAAAATATATATTATTTTTCTCAAATTATTCCATGCATTGCACGGGTTAGCGACTATGTACAATCAAAGTGGAAGAGACAAATAGTTGTTAACATCTACTTACACAATAGTTTTCCCGTGCATTGCACGGGTTAGCGACTAGTTATTATTATTTTTTATTTTAAAGAATAGAAGTTAGTGAATCAACTGATCATACAATAAATAGGAAATGATCTATGAAAAATATATAGAATGAAATGCCAAAAATCTAATTGTATATTCATTGAAATTTAATTGATTTACAGTATTTCTATGGCAAATTAAAACCAACTACTTCCAAGCAACTAACAACCAAAGATATAATGATTTGATTTTTGTTTTTATAATTTCATAAAATATTCAATATATTTAAGTGTATATATATTTTATTGGTAGTGTTTGTAAGTAAAATACCAAATTAATTTATTTATCATCTCGTATTATTTAACTTTAAAACAATTTTGTTATTTAATTAAAAATTTATATACATGTAAGCTTGTGATATATGATTTAAAATTTTGATCATTAAAATATAAAACAATCTTAATAAATCAAAATAAAAAATTCAAGATTATGATCACAATATAAAAATTCGGATTTGCACTAAAAATAGTAAAACATAAAACTAAAAAAATATTAGTTTCGAATTGAAAAAGATGTCGGGTACCATAGAATCAAGCATTCTCATCACACACACGGTATATGTTATATAATAATTTCATAAGATATTATCAAAACCCAATTATTAACTATTCAATATATTTAAATTTTCTTAGTTGTGTTTTTGCGTAACAAAAAAAAAATTAAATTATTTATTGTCTCATATTATTACACTTTAAAAATAAATTTTTAATACATACACATAAAAATTTGATCCTCAAATTATAGAGGGAATTTGATAAATCAAATGAAAAATTCAAGATCATCTTAATAACAATATAGTGAAAACATGGATGTTTACTATAACTAGTAAAACATAAGATTAAAAATATATTGGCTTCTAATCCAAAAGGACGTCAACTCCTATAAATAATACTATCTAAATGGTGAACCCAACTAGGAGATCATGGATCAGTACTTAGAACAAAATCATCTTAATGCTCATCGATTAGATCGATTAATCATTTGACAATCGTTTCATAATGATGATGCCGTAAAATCACCAGTGAGCTACACGATCCACGCTCGCTTAAACTAACAACCTGCAAGAAGAAAGAAGTGATCTCGCAGAGGGCACCGGTGTGGTGTCGGCCAAATACCCTCCGAAGGTTAAGTTAGAATTATTCTCAACTCTAGAGTGCTAGAGAAGGGGAAATTATGCGTACCTTGATTTGTGAGGGTATTGGGGCTTTTATAGTAGTAGTAGGTTGGCCTCTCCTCCTTGACGTAGAAGTCTTTTCCTTATAGGAATCCTCTTGAGTAATCCCAAACGTGATGGACAAGACATTTCCTTGTAGAGTGGATTTTCCATTAACGCGCGTATCTTCCGGAATGCTCTTTGCACTAGGTTTCTGATTTACTTTGAGACTCTACGTGCGTAACAAGTATCTGGAATCACTCTAGGCCCTGGGCTCACCTGTTGCCGGCCTATGGGCTTGGATCCGTCAAGCCCAATGTGGTGAAGGTTCATCATGCTAATTTTAGCCCCTTCAGTTGCCCCTTTCACCCTATGGGTCCGTCATGACTTAGATGGACAGACCCTTAGGGTGACGGTTTGATATTATTTGGGGTTGACGGTCCAAGAATATTTAGGATGGCGGCTTAAGATCCCTGAAGTTGAAGGTTTTCCAGGAGGACACGAATTGCGACTATTTGATGACAGGTTGTCAAGTATTTATGAGCATGCCACGTGTCGCTTTTCGATTGGATTTTCTATCAGATTGAAGCGTCGCTTCGTCTTCCGTGTACTTCAGGTATATATATAACACTTCTCCATCCTCATTTCTACACTTTACAGCCAAAACACATTGTCAGAGCACAACCGTCAACCTTGTCAGAGCACTCCGTCGTACGTCCATACTCGTCGACTACACAACCGTCGACCTTCAGTTACTTCAGAGAACGGTGAGTATTGCTATTCTCATTTACAAGTCTTGTATTTGTAATTATATTTAGCTAGACCTACACACCCATCAATACTCTTAGATCCGTCAGTCTTAGGTTTTATCGTCAATTGTAGGCAATGTTTAGTGCGTCAAGTAATTAGTCAGTGGTTCGTGACTGGACGGAATACGAGGAAGTATACCCGTCCGGTCATAGAGACCCAAACAGTCCCGACGAAGAGAGGAGTCTGTCAGCCTCTTCCTCGTCCTCAACAAATGAGGATACAGAGATGGTTGAGCCAGAAGATGCTTCTGATGACGGCGAGGATTAAGCATTGGGATCCGTCGTCGGTGCTGATGGACTTAGAGAGTTCATCATGCTACCAGAGTAGACGGTGCATAAATTCACTTCCGTCATTAAAGAGAAACACTTCAGCACATTTAGGGCTAACTTCCAAATTCCGAACTACATTCCAATCCGTCTACCCTATGTATCGGAGAAATGTTACTACGACGGGGTAGAAGGTGTCGAAGTGTACGAGCAGATGCTAAAGGCAGGACTTCGGTTTCCGCTAAGTACCCTACATAGAGAACTTTTAAATTATTTGGGTCTGTCCATCACCCAGATATCTCCAAACGCCTTGAGGGTCTTCATAGCAATGGAGATTCTCTATGGTGCTATGACAGACGGCGCTAGGAGGTTGACGGTGCGTGAATTCCTTCATTGCTACCGTCCAGACGAAATAGACAGGTTAAGAGGAATGTTTAGTTTTGCCAGTAGGAGCCCCTTGTTGAAGGTCATCTTTGAAACTCCTGACTCAAATAGAGACTGGAAGAGTCGTTACTTCTTCCTAGAGGGTGACAAATGGATGAGCCGTCCAGGGGAGACGGAGTATATGCCCGTCGACACAACTTGGAGAGTGTTACATTCATCTCGTATGCACCCGTCCTAATTTGTAATTCTTTTCATAACCGTTAGTTATAATTCTTCTTCTAACCGTTCATTTTCTCTGCAGGTAGATGGCGCCCACAAGTTAGTGTTGAGGAATTTAGCTTTCTAGAGAGGATTTTTCAAAAGACCAAGCCGGAAGAAAGGACTTGGGCAAAATTGGTAAATCCGAACACCATCCATTGGTATTGTGATGGTCCTGAACCAACCCCTGAAGCCGTCAGATACGACGAAAGAATTCACAGACGTAAGTCCGTTAACTTTCACTATAAATGGCTCCAACTATATGTAAATAACTTCATTCGTCTTGTTTTACAGAGATGGACGATGCTAAGAGGAGGGCGCTGATAAAATCACAGGCCGTCAAGAAAAATGTGTCCGGCGAGGTGGTTCCTAAAGGGATAGCTCCGTTGATAAAGAAGAAACCGTTGTCCAAATCTGACTGTCCTCATAAGCAGCCAAAGGTCTCTCTGGAACCCGTTGTAGGGTTGATGGCTGAGGGTGTGAAGACCGTCACCCCAGTAAAGCACGGGTCCGGCAAGGGCCTAATGAAGGCTCCGTCCACAAACCAAGAGAAACCTCCTCCTCTCCTCCGTGACGACTCCAAATTTGCCTTGGAGAAGCTTTCATCTATTATCTCGTCGGAGGACTACGAGGATCTGGGCAATCACTCGACGGAGGCAATAGGGGAGACGGGTCTCTTTGCTGTTGCTCAGGTAATCTTTCTCCGTCGCCCTAAGTCCGTCTACTTAGTTTTTTGTCTAACACTTTGTAACTTGTTTGTTCCAGTCCTTGGTCATGATGAAGGGCTTAATGGATCGGTGTCTTAACCGAGAAGCGGCTCTAGAATTTGTACGAGCAAAGGCAGAGCAGACGGAGGATGAGCTTGGTCAACTTCACAAGTGGAAGTCCACTATGGAGAAGAAGTTTAACCTTTCAGAGCAGGCAAGGAAAGAACTTGAGCAGAAGACGGATGAGGTGGGGAAGGCCCTGGAGATTAAAGAAAAGGAAATCCAAGACTTGAAGGAAACGCTCTGTCAGGCTAAGGAGGTAGCGGTCCGGGAATACCGTGATTCCGACGCCTTATTAGGCGAGTTGGGGGGCTCATTCCTTCAAGGTTTTGATGACGCGCTCCGTCAAGTTCAAAGAGCCTACCCTAATCTGGATGTGTCGATGATAACTGTCAATGACCAAGATCAGACGTTTGCTTTGCCCGTTGCTTCAGAGAACACAGACGACCTTTTTGGTGAGGATGCAGTTCAGGGTGACGGAGAATCAGTTCCAGCGAAAAATGTCCAAGATGCCGACCCAAAAATGTAGATTATTATTTTATTATTATTTTTTGAATTTGAGAATGATCCGTCCTTCATTTTGTGTATTAAACAATTACCATCTGAGGGTTTTATCCGTCATTATTGCATTATCTTAAAATTTTATGCTTGCTATATATCAATATTTATTTATTTTTTTTGAATGATGCATAAATATCCGTCCTCTTTAGAAAGGAGAAATTTGAGTAAATATCCTTCCTTGTAATTTTTGTATAACGGCATTGACGATCTGGTATCCGTCTATTTACCCGTGTATTTATGGACTCTCTTTTATCCGTCTATTTTGCGGAATACGAATATTTCCAGCCTATGCGTGATCCGTCCACTTTGTGGACTGTAAATTATTTTCACCCTTTGGGTGATCCGTCCACTTTGTGGACTGTAAATTATTTTCACCCTTTGGGAGATCTGTCCACTTTGTGGACTTTGCAAATTATTCACCTTTTGGTGATCCGTCCACTTTGTGGACTGTAAATTATTTTCACCCTTTGGGTGATCCGTCCAATTTGTGGACTTTAAATTATTTTTACCCTTTGGGTGATCCGTCCACTTTGTGGACTGTAAATTATTTTCACCCTTTGGGAGATCTGTCCACTTTGTGGACTTTGCAAATTATTTTCACCTTTTGGTGATCCGTCCACTTTCTGGACTGTAAATTATTTTCACCCTTTGGGTGATCCGTCCACTTTGTGGACTTTAAATTATTTTTACCCTTTGGGTGATCCATCCACTTTGTGGACTGTAAATTATTTTCACCCTTTGGGTGATCCATCCACTTTGTGGACTAAATTATTTTCACCCTTTGGGAGATCCATCCACTTTGTGGACTTTGTAAACTATTTTCACCCTTTGGGTGATCCGTCCACTTTGTGGACTTTGTAAATTATTTTCACCCTTTGGGTAATTCGTCCACTTTGTGGACTTTGTGTAGCCTATCCATTCATAAAAAATCCACGTGGAAAATCAAAGCTGTATCTGAATATTCTTCTTTAAAGAAAAATGCGTTTGTAGAAAAAAGTGCCTGCCCCCTTGGGCTTAAAAAGGTACAAAAAGATTGTAGCAAGAATAGTTAAAGAAAAACTAGTAAATTGTAACTAAAGATTAAATAAACTGGGAAAATGGGGATTTGTTCATATTCTCTCTACTGGTAGTATTTCCGTAGATGCTCCGTGTTCCAAGGGTGCTGCAGCTTTTGTCCGTCCATTGTCTCGAGGTGGTAGGTCCCCTTCCTTTGCCATGATGCGATCTTGTAGGGTCCTTCCTAGTTGGGGCCGAGTTTTCCTTGTGAAGGATCTCTAGCAGCACCCATTGTTTTCCGTAGTACAAGATCACCGACCTAGAAGTCCCTATGCCTCACTTTGGTGTTGTAGTGTTTTGCCATGAGATTTTGATAATGCGCCAACCTTTGCTCTGCTGCCGCTCTGACTTCGTCCACTAGTTCGAGCTGGAGGCGTATGGCCTCTTTGTTCTTATCTTCATCGTAGTTCTCCACCCGGTAGCTCGTGAGCCCCACTTTCGCGGGAATGACAATTTCGGTTCTATATGCAAGTCGAAATGGTGTTTCTCTAGTGGGTGTTCTTGCCGTGGTCCGGTATGCCCATAGGACGCTTGGTAGTTCGTCCTGCCAGATACCCTTTGCCCTCTCGAGCCGGGTCTTGATTATCTTGAGTAAGGATCGGTTCGTGACTTCGACTTGCCCGTTTGCCTGTGGGTGTGCGGGTGACGAATAGTGATTCTTGATCCCTAGCTTTGAGCAGAAGTGTTTGAACGCGTTGTTGTCGAATTGCTTACCGTTGTAAGAGATCAGTACTCTAGGTATCCTGTACCTGCATATGATATTCCTCTAGACAAAACTTCGGATGTTCTTCTTCGTGATGGCGGCTAAGGCTTCCACCTCTACCCACTTAGTGAAGTAGTCTATGCCAACTACCAGGAATTTTAGCTGTCGGATTGCCGTTGGGAATTGGCCCATGATATCAAGTCCCCATTGTGCGAACAGCCAGGGTGCCGTCATAGGTGTCAGTTCTTCTGACGGCTGCCTGATAAAATTGCTGAACCTTTGGCATTTGTCGCAGGACTGGACATAGGCTTGCGCATCCTTCATCATTGTAGGCCAGTAGTATCTTGCTTGGATCAATTTGTGTACTAGTGATCGTGCACCCGAGTGGTTTGTAGATACCCTCGTGTACTTCTCTCATCACGTAATCTACTTCCTCTTGGCCTAAACACCTCAGGTACGGTCGAGAGAAACCTCTTTTATATAAGACGTCCTTTATCAGCACGAACCATAATGCCTGAACCTTCAACTTTCTTGCAGCGCCCTTCTCGTTCGGTAACACCCCAGTTTTTAGGTAGGATGTCAATGGCGTAGTTCAGTTGCATTCAGAGTTTACCACTTGCATATTTGTTCCGTCATCGATGAGTGAGGAGGTTTGAACGAATGATAATACCTGTTCGGGAACCAGCATAAACTCGGCTGACGCAGCTTTTACTAGATGGTCGGGGCATTCGTTTTCTTCCCTTGGGATCTGAATGAATGCGACTTTGAGGTCGATGATTCGGTATTTTACTTCTTCTAAATATCTCTTCATCTTATCGTTTTTGCACTTGTAGTCGCCATTGATCTGACTCATTACCACCTGTGAATCGCAGTGTACGACTATGTTTTCTGCTCCCGCGGCCTTTGCAAGGTCTAGCCCTGCCACCAAGGCTACATACTCTGCCTCGTTGTTGGTTGCGGGGAAATCCAGTCGGATCATACATTGGATCTTGTCCCCCTGTGGAGTTTGGATCACTACACCGGCTCCTCCGACTCGTCTATTTGAAGATCCGTCTGTATAGATATTCCATTGTTCTTTCTCTTCCTCCACCTGGCCTTCCCCGAGAGTGAACTCGGCGATGAAGTCAGCTACTACCTGCCCTTTTATGGCCGTCCGCAGGCGGTATTAGATGTCAAACTCGCTTAGCTCTACTGCCCACAAAGCCATTCTTCCTACTGCTTCTGGGTTGTTCATTGCTCTTCTCAATGGCTTGTCCGTTAAGACAACGATTGTATGCGCTTGGAAGTATGGCTTAAGTATTCGCGCGACGATTACCAACGGGAAAGCCAACTTCTCCATCTGAGGGTACCTCTCTTCTGCTCCTTGGAGTGCTCGGCTGGTAAAGTAGACTGGTTTCTGGGATCCATCCTCCTCTCTCACCAAAGCTGCGCTTACTGCAGCTTGTGAAACGGCTAAATATAAGTAGAGTTCTTCGCCCGACATAGATGGACTAAGCAACGGTGGAGATGAGAGATATGCCTTCAAGTCATTGAATGCCGTCTGGCATTCATCTGTCCACTCAAATGATTTCCTTAGAGTGCGGAAGAATGGTAAACACCTGTCTGTCGCCCTCGAGACGAACCTGTTTAGGGCTGCGATCCTTCCGTTTAAACTTTGGACCTCCTTAACCGTCCTTGGTGGTTCCAACTCCATTATGGCTCGCACCTTCTCTGGATTGACCTCTATTCCTCTTTGGGACACCATGAAACCTAAGAACTTCCCAGCTGTCACTCCGAATACGCACTTGTTTTGATTCAGCTTCATGTTGAATGATCGGAGCGTATCGAAGGTCTTCCTGAGGTCGTCTAGGTGGTCAACTTCATGCAGGCTTTTTACCAACATGTCGTCAACATAAACCTGTACGTTCCTACCGATCTGATGTGCAAACATCTTGTTCATTAGCCTTTGGAATGTTGCCCCAGCATTTTTGAGTTCGAAAGGCATCACCTTGTAGCAGAATAATCCCTGGCTTGTGACGAAGGAGGTCTTCTCTTGATCAGATTTGTCCATCTTGATCTGGTTGTAGCCGGAGAAAACTTCCATAAAGCTTAGGAGTTGGTGTCTTGCAGTTGAATCCACCAAGGTATATCCATGGGAGCGGGTAGCTATCTTTAGGGCAAGCTTTGTTGAGGTCCGTGAAATCTACGCACATCCTCCAGTTTCCGTTGGCCTTTTTAACTATAATGACGTTTGCCAACCAGTCGGGGTAGTAGACTTCCCGGATGAAACCTGCCTCTAGTAATTTTCGAACCTCCTCAGCTATGGCCTTGTCTCGCTCCTGGGCAAAGACTCGTTTCTTTTGCCTGATTGGAGGGAATGAGGGCGACACATTTAACTTGTGGACCATGACTAAGGGGTCGATTCCTGGCATGTCTTTATGACTCCAGGCGAACACGTCTTGATTATCTCTGAGGAAAGTCGTGATCGTTTGGCGCACTAGCCAACTAGCTAGTGTGCCAATTTTAGTCGTCCGTTCAGGCCGCCTGTCATCAAGCCTCACCTCTTCTGGCTCTTCAACTGGCTCTGCTAATGCTCGCTGCTTTCCGATACACATTGTTTGCTGTTGATCCTCCATTTCTAACATGGCAATATAGCATTCCTGCGCCGCTATTTGATTTCCCCGCAGTTCTCCCACCCCATACTCCGTCAGGAATTTAATCATCAGGTGGTATGTTGAAGTTATCGCCTTCCAGGAATTGAGAGTAGGTCGCCCAAGGATGACATTGTAGGCGGACGAGCAGTCGACCACGAGAAAAGTTACCTCCTTAGTTATCTGCTGAGGATAGTCTCCTGTTGTCACAGCTACTGTTATTGCGCCCAAGGGGAACACCTTCGTTCCCCCAAATCCCACGAGTGGAGCATTCGTTGGGGTTAACCGTTCCCTGTCAATTCTCATTTGCTGGAATGCTGGATAGTACAGGATGTCTGCTGAGCTACCATTGTCGACGAGGACCCGATGCATGTTATAATCCCCTATTTGCAGGCTGACCACAAGTGCGTCGTCATAAGGATGGTGAAGTCTCCGAGCGTCATCCTCTGAAAATCCGATAACGGGGTTATTTATTTGCGACATCTTGGGTATAGATCTTGTAAGTTGGACGCTATGGACCATCCTGAGGTAGGTTTTGCGGGCTTTTTGGAAGATCCGGCTGCGGTTGTGCCCCCTACGATCATTCTTATGTCACCTATAGGTGGTCTAGGGCGCTCGTTCTCTCGTCGTGAGGCTTGTTCCTGCGAAGCGGCAGATCGGTTCTTTCCCTGCTGACGAACCTCTGTAGCTTCCCTTGTCTGATAAGGGCCTCAATTTGCTGTTTCAGGTCGTAGCAGTTGGCTGTGTCGTGCCCGTGGTCTCGGTAAAAGCGACAATACTTGTCCTTTGGCCTTTTGTTGGGATCTCCCTTTAATTTACCAGGGAACGTCAGTGCTCCTTCATCTTTGATTTGCATCAAGACTTGATTGATCGGGGCGGTCAATGGGATGAAATTGGTGAATCGTCCAGTGGGGAGTCTAGAGCGCTTTTCATCTCGTTGATCTCCGGTCTTAGTAACCTTTTGCCCCCTATCTTGTCGCGTGTCCTCCTATCTCTCCCTCTTCTTTGGCTTTTCTTTGCGGGCCAGCAATGTGTCTTCTGCATTCATGTATTTGGTAGCTCTATAGAGCACGTCCGTCATGGTTTTCGGGTCATTCTTGTATAAAGAAAACAAAAACTTACTCTTCCGTAGCCCGCTAGTAAATGTAGCTACGAGTATCTTATCGTCAGTTTCGTCAATTGAAAGGGCTTCCTTGTTGAAACGAGTTATGTAGGCCCGCAGCGTCTCGTCTTCTCGCTGCTTGATACTCATTAGGCACGCGGTGGACCTTTTGTACCGATGTCAGCCTATGAAGTGCGAGGTGAACTGGGCGCTCAACTCCTTGAAAGTATTGATGGAGCTTGGTGTCAGTCTACTAAACCAAACCCTCGCAGGGCCCTTCAGCGTCATCGAGAATGCTCTACACATGATCTCTTCTGGTACCCCTTGAAGGTGCATTAGGGTCTTGAAAGTCTCTAGATGATCGAGGGGGTCCTTGACCCTATCATAACTTTCGATCTGGGGCATGCAGAATTTTGGTGGCAGGGGGAATGAGTTGACGGAGGTAGTGAATGGTGAGTTGGTTTTGCTTACTATCATCAAGATCAGTGGATACTCGTCCTTTGAGGGCATTCATCATGACCTCCATCTGCTCCTTCATTGCCTGCATCTCTGCGATAATAGGCGGAGGGGCAAAATCCATGAGAGATGGAAGGCTTATGTTCTGCCGCTCTGGTCTGCTTGGGGCGTTGCTGCCCTCTGGCTTCTCCTGGTCCCTTCATTCGGCACTGTTACCTTCTTGGTTTTCCTCTTGAACGTTAGGTCCTGCATCCCTTTGTCATAGCTGCTCCTCTATATCATGGTTTTGCTTTGTAAGTCGTTCTACTACTGCCATGAGAGTCTGGACCTGTCTCTCTAATGCAGTAGACCTTGGCAGCTCGTCTTCTTGAATGTTGTTGATGGTAGCCATCGCTGAGTGAGTACCATGCGACTCTTATGTCCGGGAGGCGATAGTCTGGCTAAACTCTTCGCTTCCCACAGACGGCGCCAACTGATGATGCCATAAAATCACCAGTGAGCTACACGATCCACGCTTGCTTAAACTAACAACCTGCAAGAAGAAAGAAGTGATCTCGCAGAGGGCACCGGTGTGGTGTCAGCCAAATACCCTCCGAAGGTCAAGTTATAATTATTCTCAACTCTAGAGTGCTAGAGAAGGGGAAATTATGCGTACCTTGATTTGTGAAGGTATTGGGGCTTTTATAGTAGTAGTAGGTTGGCCTCTCCTCGTTGATGTAGAAGTCTTTTCCTTATAGGAATCCTCTTGAGTAATCCCAAACGTGATGGGCAAGACATTTCCTTGTAGAGTGGATTTTTCATTAACGCACGTATCTTCCGGAATGCTCTTTGCACTAGGTTTCTGATTTTCTTTGAGACTCTACGTGCGTAACAAGTATCTGGAATCACTCTAGGCCCTGGGCTCACCTGCTGCCGGCCCATGGGCTTGGATCCGTCAGGCCCAATGTGGTGAAGGTTCATCATGCTAAATTTAGCCCCTTCACATAACAACCAAATCCTTATCAAAGAACCTTGGTTCTCCCATTATCACTCTATCCGCATTTGTCTCTTCCTCAAACCCCCAAAAAAAAAAAAAAAATTTATGCTCCTTTATATCACAAATTTGGAAGCCTTTTCAATTAGTTCTCCATAAAGGGTTAAAAGTTCTCACTACCGCATCTAGATTCAATACCCTTCTAGATATGAAGCAACAATAGCACATTGCGTTTTGCTTTGATGGTCAGTTCAATTTTACACCATTCATTTACCAAAAAGGAAAGCTTTTTCCACTTTCTCTCTTTTTGCCAATGTCTCCTACCAACACACCACATTCCAACTGATATATTATCAGACATAGCATTCTCCTTCCTGTGATATTGCACAAAGAGAAACAATTCTCCACCAACCAAGGAGAAATGTAGGTTCTACAAAAGCCTACTCTTTTTTTTTTTTTTTTTGATGAAACAAAAGCCTACTCTTCATGTACTATTTAGTACCGTTTTGACAGTTTGGCACAAAAAAAAAAAAATGTTAATCATATATTTTTGCACTTATACACAAGTAGCCATTATTGTTAACCATTAACTAGTGCAATGCACATGAAGATTTAACATAATATGAAAGTTACTAATTATTAAAAAGCATTATTATAATTTTATTTGTGTATGGAATTATATATTTGATTATTTTTAAAAAAATTATATATGTATAGAGCATATATATGATCAATCAAAATTTAAACTGCTATAGTTTATATTTATATATTTCAAAATACTATTATTTAGTACATAAATGAGAGCTATTTTTTATTTAAAAAATCCTATGTATGTAAATAATATTACCGAAGTAGTGGTCTCAAATGCTAGCCTGCCAAGTTTGTAGCGTCCCTCAAAGCAGCCTTCCAATTGTTCAACTTGTCTTCAGGGCCATTCAGCAATGCCTCCGCGAAATTCCCCTTCCATTCTCGCACATCGGATGGAGACACATGGTAGAAAATAGGGAGCACGCTTTGATTTAACACCCTTTTGCATTCCATAATCTTAACTAGCTCATCCAAGCACAAATCCGATCTATACACATGAATCCCTTTATGGTCTAAAGCAGCAAAGAGATGGCTGGTAAAACTTTTGCGGATATCTTCCGCATGAAAACTAACGAAGACCTCATATTCATAGGTCAACGCTGGGGTCGATAAGGATGGGGCAAAGTTTTCTTTGCCCACGGGATAAGCCATGGTTCCAACACTAAGACCTAATCGAGGTAAGACCAGTGCGCTGCCCGGACTCAAGAAAAGCAAAGGAATGAGTATGGATAAGCATGGAGCAAAGGAACGAGCCATGTTTGCAACACATAGAAGAGCAAAGAAGAAAGAACCGGTTGTTTATTTGGAATTTCTCCCTCTCTAGTTTTCAATGTTGTAGCCTTGTACGTAGTGTAAATTTTGACTTATATAGGAGCAACAGCTTGTTTTTTGTTTGGGTTGTGTTACCGGTTAACAGCAACTTTTGACTTTGTTTTTACAATATTTTGTTTTTATTTGCAGCTTTATGGGTATTCATTAACAGCAACTTTTTGATTTTTTTTTAAGTATAATTTTTTGTCTTTATTTGCAGCTTTATGTCATATTTTTAAGTGTGAGGCCAATTTTGTAAAGAGAAAAAAATATTAAAATAACCAAATGACTAGTTTTATGTCATTTTCATTTATTTATTTAATTTTTTTTATTAAATGGGACCTACTTTTGTACAACCTTAACAAGCACCTATGTTGTGCTGGTTAACATTTGCCGTTTTGTTTTTGTCTTTTGTTATTTCTTTTTTGCTACCTAGAGAGAACGCTTCCTGTGATGTTGTTTTGACAATTTGGTATTTGGAAAAAAAAGAAAAAGAAAAAAGAAGCTAAAATGCTAAAATGCAAAATTCATCATTTACGTTTTACCAAAATTTATTTCAGTTCTCTAACTTTGTTTTTGTTTATTTCAATCATCTAAATTTCAAGTTTATTCAATTAAGACATCTCCATTAACTTTTGTTATATATTGTAGTCAATTTTTCAATTTTTTTATCAAATTTTTTTAAATAAAAAAATCCAAATAATGATTGAAAAATACTTTTCAGATTAAAAAAAAAAAAAACGAAAATTGATGAAGAGACTTTAATTAAATAAACTTAGAATTTAGAAAACTAAAGTGAAGTTTGGTGATTTTTTTTTTGGTTGAGAAAGTAATCTGGTGAATCTTAGATGGTGGGTTTTGTATTTTAGCCATGAAAAAATAGAGAATGATAAATGTTAATTATCTCTTCTCTATATATTAAGAGGGTTCACATTTCAGAAAGTTAGTTATCATTTCAAAAATTGTCAAAAATTTCCTTAATCTAATTAGATAGTCTTTATTCCTATAAAATAAAAAAATAAGGTTAAAAATGTAATTCAATAAAATTAAAAAAAAAAAAAAAACTACCTGATAAGCTTTTTTTCCTAAAAATTAGCACAAACACTCTATTTAAATATATCTTACACACGTTTTATAAATTTTTCCCCAAAAATTAGCACAAACTAAACTCATTTGTTTACTCCTTTTTAAAATCTTAAATTTTAGTTTCTTAAAAATATTGTGTAACCTCATTAACAATAGACAAATTCAAATTGAAAAATTATGACATTAAACTCAAAAAAAGAAAAAAAAGAAAAGAAAAGCGCCTCATTATACATGCGTAACACTTGTGATGAGGCTAGTTATATATAATGCACATTAAATTATAAAAAAAAAAACTAGTATGTTATAAAGGCACTTTTTGCAGCCCAAGCCCAATGTGTGCGAGATTTTGGCCCAGTGAACTTAGTACAATAAATTTGTAGAGAGTGGGTTAAAGAACTAGGCCTTAATGAGTTGAACAACAACTAATGTCGAATTAGATGACAATCAAACACAAGTAAGAGGTGTTGATATGAATGAACTTATAATTCGAGGAGGTCTCTTTTATATAAATCAATAACAGTTGAGTACAAATACAATTTAGGTTGCTACAGTGTTCTCTCCCTCCCCTTCTCTCATGGGTGGTCTCTTACATTATATAACTCCTTCTGGACCATCTTGATCCTACACTTGTTGATCATTTGAGCCCTTACTTGAGTACCTGTCCCATTAGACACCTTCTTTGGCTTTCTGTGAGTTGTGATTGCTAAGGCAGCACTGTTTAGAGGTCTCCTACACATAAATGCGGCCAGAAGAGTAGCTATAGTGCATTTAATGTGGTGGTAGCAGCTTTCCCTTAGATATTTTTGAGTTCCCATCATCAGGTACGTTTATGATGCACTCCTTGTCATTGGAGCTTCCTAGAAGGTCATCTTAATTATCAAGATACATATTGGAGCCGTTCCCAGTTTATCCGAGGAGATGTTCCTCCTCAGACCACCTTCCACTCAGTCCCTACTTATGAGGCTTTAGACTGGAGTCATCAATAGCTATTTATTCCTCTTCGGACCATTCGTGTCCTCGGACCAGGCCCAAGGCCCAACATACACTTTAGGACATATGTAATATGGTGAAATCTTATAATTATAATAGTTATTAATAAACATTTATTATAATTGTGTTTTTATATAGAATTATATATTTTAGTATTTTTCTTTAAATATAGAATTAAATTTAAATTTTATTTTATATATATAGAGGGTTGGATTCGAGTTATACCTGGTATAACTTTAAGCAATGTTATTTAAATTTTAGTTTCTCAAAAATATCGTGTAACCTCATTAACAATAGACAAACTCAAATTGAAAAATTATGACATTAAACTCAAAAAAAAAAAAAAAAAAGAGTCTCATAATACATGCGTAACACTTGTGATGAGGCTAGTTATAAATTATGCAAATTAAATTAAAAAAAAAACTAGTATGTAATATGGTGAAATCTTATAATTATAATAGTTATTAATAGACAATTATTATAATTGTGTTTTTATATAGAATTATATATTTTAGTATTTGTCTTTAAATATAGAACTAAATTTAAATTTTATTATAATATATATATATATATATATATATTTTTTTATATACAAACACCTTGTGTAACTTTAAGCAATATTATACCACTCAATATTTTTTAATTGGATGCGAATTTTGACAAATCCACTATTAGATTACATTATCTCTGTATATTCTTTATATTTACAAAATTTCAAGGTAATAAAAAATTAATAGTTATGTCATTAATCAATTGTTTAAATTTAAGTTTTTGTAATTTAAAATAATATATGAAAGATAAGTTTATGGATTGAATGATAAATAATATTCGATTAACATAAAAATTGACATGAATGTTAAAGAACATATAGAACATGTAATTTAATAATGAGATTTTCAAAATATGAATTCTATAACAAGCTTGCAAGCCTGTCAAACATGTAATATATTATTTACCTATATTGTTCCAAATGTAAGCCCGTCAAGTTTGCAGCCTCCGTCAATGCAGTTCTCCAATTGTTCACCTTATGAACAGGGCCATTCAGGAGCGCCTCTGCAGAGATTCCCTTCTGTTCTAGCACCTCGGATTGAGACACACCATAGAAAATAGGTAGCACCCTTTGATTTAACACACTTTTGCATTCCATAATCTTCACCAGCTCATCCAAGCATCAATCCGAAGTAGCATAGGTTTCGAGAACACAACTGCAATCCTTGAAGTCTCAAATTGCCTTCAACAACTCGGGTCCAATCTCTCCCCCTCTAGGGAGATTTATGTCATCTCTATACGCACGAATCCCTTTACGGTCTAAAGCGGATCGATCAAAATTTTCTTGGCCTTCGGAATGAGTCATGGTTGCAACACACAGAAGTAATATTGGTGCGAGCAAAGCAGCAAGGACCGATAAGAATGGAACAAAAGAACGAGCCATGGTTGCAACACAGAGGAGCAAAGGAGCAAGAACCGGTTTTTTTTTTTTTTTTCAAGTTCTCTCTTCCTCTTTTTTCTGTTTCTGCAAGAAAGTAGTGTTGTGCACGCGGTAGCAATCATATATGGCAATATAACTTTTATAGTGAAGGAAGATAAAAGGAAATTGGAATGAGAACACAAAGGATTGGGTCTAGTTTTTCATCAACAAACAATTGATCAACACCCAAATCCGCAAACAATTAATCAGTAAAAACAACACCAGATTTAATTGGTCAAAACACAAAAATCAAGACCCAAATTCATTAACAATTAATCAGTCAAAACAACAGAAGCTTACCCAAAATCAAGACCAAAATCCGCAAGTCAACACAAGGACGATCTGCTTCGTGACGGAGGTGAAGTTTTGGCCGGAGGGATGAGGAATACGATGGGGTGGTGGAGGAAGGACGAGCGCCCGACAGCGGACAGGCGTCGTTGATGACTTAATGTGATTCTCTCTCTATCTCGGGTCTGTGGCTGGGGTTTGGGGAGAAGAAAGTGATTACTGATAGAAGATAAATAATTAAATAGGTAAATTATCATTTTGCCTGTTAATGAATTCCAGTTTATCAAAAAATTATCATTTTGCTCCCTAACCTTTGAAATTTTCCTCTGTCTCAAATTTAAATTTATTATTATTATTATTATTATTATTATTATTCTTGTCTTTTTCCAGTTTTCAACCTAGCATGTAGTGAGTGCAAAAAACACTTGGTTGTCGCCTTTCCAAAAGAGGACCCATTTAGCGTTCTTATTCCAGCAGGATTTGAAATTAGCAAGGTGTGCTTCAGATATACAAAATTAATGTCCTATGGCTTTAGTTGAACTTGAACTGCATGATAGCCACAGCTAGCGTGTTTTTCTGTAGAACTCAATGATCTTTTCTTTTGTATGTAACAGGGCCTAACATCCCCCCCCCCCCCCCCCCCTTTTTTTTTTTGAATAACTGGATTTTAGGGTTTAGTCTCAACTCTATAATGTTATGTTAGGTTTTAGTGCAACCTCTATGGTGCCTTTTCTTTTAGTCTGATATCTTTTGCAATTCAAGTTCATGGGACTAGTTGGATTGCACCTTGGCTCCCTATTGATTTGTTTTGAGAAGATGCTATATATGAATAAATCATAGGAGGCCTCAACTAGTGCCTCTGAAATTTTTACTGGTAGGAATAGATGATACTTTTGTTCTTCTAGCAGTATTATTGAACTACAATTATTGTTGCAGGTTTAGTAAAGATTCTGTAGGCTGTTAATGGTACCTGTAGGGTCAGTTTTTAGGGCCCAAGCCCAGCAAGTAGGTGACTTTGGCCCAAAGAACCCTATACAATGAATTTGTAGAGAGCGGGTTACAGAACTAGGACTCAACGAAGTGAATGTTAATTAATTTTAAGCCATGCAGCAGTTGAACGTAAGAATATCTCCCTTATCTCCACTGGATGTTCGGTCCGAGGAAATGTGTGGGTGTACCTACGTTACTGATTAAAGGATATAGTCTTACTCCCTTTCTTCTGGTGTTTTCTGATCTCTTCTTCAAGGGGATGCCCTTCTCTTATATAGACTCCTTAAAGTAATAAGAGCCCTACACTTGTTGATTATCTGGACCTTCACTTGAGTGCCTGTCCCATCGGACATCCACCCTACCTTTCTGTGAGTTGCAGTGGCCAAGGTAACACTGTTCGCCTGTCCTCTCCACATTAATGCGGCCAGAAAAGTAGTTTCCTTGCATTTAATGCGGCAGTTGGGGTCTCCCCTTGAACATCCTATGCTCTTGTTCTTCTCCCTGCTTTGTGAGGCTCATCCTTACTACCAATATTTGTTTGGAATGACTCCTCATTATGGATAGGGTGCATGTTGGGCCCATATTTGGCACGTCCGAGGAGACATTCCTCCTCGGACGTCTTTTTTAAATAAGTTTGGACTTATTAGAGTTGGGTTGGAAGTTGTTTTGTTGACCCATTTTCTCCTTGGTTGTACCTGGACTCTGTATAGGGCCCAAGACTCGTTATTTGGCTTGGGAATTTTACCCCTACAATAGCCCCTCAAAATTCCGGTTCTTTCCCTCTTATCCGAGGAGAAAAGGCGGGATTTTGACACTCACAGGGTCATTTATTGTGGATTCCTGCTTTACCCGTGCGGAGGTATGCTCCCCACGTGCCTCATTACTGCCAAAAGCGTTTTGCAACCCACGAGGCGCTAATTAATGCGCTTAGCGGCTTTATATCCTTTCAATCCAACGGTGGGGTGCTAGATCAACGACTGATATTCTCTCCATTTCTCTGGGTGGGAGTAAGTCCGTTTAGCTTCTCCCAGATATATAAGATTTTTGAAGGAACTTACTCCCATTTTTTGGAAAAGCACTCGAGCACTCCAGCACCTTCTCTTTCAAAGCGTTCAAACCTCCGCAGACATTCCCTTGAAGATTCCTAGCGACTTCCTCACCCGTAACTGCCAATTTCCTTTCCGTTGCTTTTCTTGGCGTTTTTCCTTAAGTAAATTGTCTTCGCGTCACCTAGGATTAGGGGGATGGGTAAACTTGAAAAAATGGTAGATTCTCCGGCCGATATGGAAGGCTTCAGGGCTAAGTACCGTATTCCACTGGAAGTAGGTCTAGAGTATTGCTCTTTGGAGGAAATCTTGATCAAAAGAAAGACGGGGCAAGTCGCCATTCCAATGATGGCCTTTGTGAAAGGAGGAATGACCATCCCCATGGGGAGGATAACTAGGGATTATTTGCGTGGTCATAGGTTGGCCCCTCACCAATGCGTCGCGAACATGTTCTGGATCCTGGGGTGCATAGACGTCTTGAACGATCAGATGAACCTCGGCCTTTCATGGCACGACGTGGTTCATCTATATGAATGCCATAGTCTCGGCGAATCATATTACCTGAAATCCAGGTTCGAAGAGGTGAGGTTGATATCCTGCCTTCCCAAGTCCAACAAAGGCTTGAAGGACGACATTTTGATCGTCTCCGGACCATGGCACGACGGTATTCACTGTCCAGTCAGGGCAGGAACACCAGGTGGGGCACCATAGAATTAGATCCTTTGGAGGGGACCTTAGTCTTGATCTTTCTTTTCTTTGTTTCAGTTTTGGTTTTGCTTATTTGCCTCCTCGGACTAACGTAACCCTTTCTTTGGGCTTCGCAGACAAGGAGCGTACGACTCCTCGGCTAAGTTTGGTCAACGTCCCGGCACTCAATTTCCTTCTGAGATCTGAAATTTATGTGAGTGCGGACGGGCAACTGCGGGCTGCACCTCTGATCTTGGACTACAAGCCCCTTTCGCGTGCTCTAGTGGACGCTGGTCAAGCCATCAGGGTTAGTAGTCCGCGATTAGCACGCATCGACGTCTCCATACCAGGATTTCTCGCTTCGAGAGACTTACCTCCCGTCCAGCTACCTGCTTAGCATGCTCTTCCCGCAACAGTTGTCCCAGGGGAAGAAGCTGGTTCCTCGCATTCGTCCTTGGAAGATCAGATAGACCAGTTCCATTTCGTCGAGGAGGGAGAGGTGTCGGCCAGGCCAGTAGAGCTTTCGGACTCCGATTCAGACTTAGACCGCGCTTCGGCAGCCCCCAATTTTGGTTTGGTAATTGCACAAGTTGATACCAGCCAAGAGATCGAGGAAGAATGAATGGATCTGAAACCAAGGTTTGGTCTCAAGGGCCTCCTTTCCAACAGAAACAAGGGGTAGTCCTCTAAAGATGCCCCAAAGGAACAACCTACCTCCAAGGCTCCTCCTCCTCTTCCTCCCTCATCGAATGCAGCACTACAGCCTATGCCCAATTCGAGGCGAAAAAGGCCCGTGGAAGAATTGGAGGAGGGCGAGGTCGGCCCTGATAAGGCCAAGCACCAGAAGAAGGGCAAGGAGCCCAAGGACAAAAGGACCAGGTCTGTTGACAGCCGAGGCGAGAAGGCTATTCGGAGGGAACAGCGTACCTGGTCTCCACGACTCGAGTTAGACGGCGCTCCAATTTCCTAGGACGCGACTCTGTGGGAGTCCCAACGAGGACAGACGTCCTACTTGGCTGAGGCCCTACAACAGCCCTTTCTTTTGCCTCGCGATATGGAGGGTTTTCGGGCTACTTGACAGCCAGACCTTTTCATGTCGCTGAAGAGAGATATGGCTATGGTAAGTAAAGACTTCATTCATCTAGTTCTCTTATTCCGTATCTGTTTATTCATTATTTTCTTTTAACATGGCCTCCATTTTTTTGGCGCAGGTCACTCAACAAATTTTTGTTGCTGAGGAGTGGGCCAAGAAGGCTCGCGAGGACCTAAACAGCGAGGCTCAGTCCCGCCTTGTTGCTGAGAAGGTTGCCGGCGACTTTAGGCAGGAAAAGGATCGCCTGAGTAGTGAAGTCAAAAAGGTGCAAAAGGGTCGCGCGAGTGCCGAGGCCGGACTTAAAAACGCTACCAAGCAAGCTGAGGACTTGCGCCAACAACTCCGTCAGTCCGAGGCAAATCTTGCAACAGAGAAGCAGACGGTCTCAGATCTTAAGGCCGAGCTAGCAAAGGTCAAGGAGGCGGCTCGCGTGGCCAGGGAGGCGGCTGAGACGGCAGTGGCAACCTCATATGATCGTGGAGTCAGGGATATGGAGATTAGGCTGACCGAGGAGGTGGCTGCCGTATGCAGGGATTACATCACCATGTCTTGGGATGTAGCCTTGGATCGGGCAGCAGTTCCAGCGGACTTTGATCTCTGGAAAGTTGAGAATAACTTTTTTCCGGAAGATATTCGTGAGATTTTGGACGCGGTTGCCCCGGAGGAGCCTCTCTCAACGAAGGCCTTAGCCTCGGACTCCACTATGCCTGAAGCTAAGGACGCGCATCCCGCTGCGAAGGACAAGTCGCCCAAGGACAGTTCTCAATCAGGGATGTTGTCGCACAGGCTAAGGAGGCTGTTCCGAGACCTCAGGCAGCAGATGATCAACCCGAGCCTACTCAGGGTTTAGACTTAGGAAAGTAGTATAGGACTTTTATTTGTAGCTGCTTTCTTTACCCTTTACATTTTGTTCCGTTAATGCTTGTAAAAGAACGCTTTTGGATTTCAATGAAGGATGTTGTTTTCCTTTAAATTTTGCTGTTCTGCTTCCTTTTCTACTTTCATCATGAATGAATGTTTATTCTGCCACTAACTGTTGAGAACCCAGCATGAATGAATATGTAAAAAATGATAGTCAATAATTAGATAAGACTGCTTCGAGGTTAATTTCCCCCAAGCCTGTGGTCTGAGGAGCCAGGCAGGACTTGGGTTCTATTTAACACTTAGCGAAAATGATTGAGTCGCTAATTTCCCCCAAGCCTGTGGTCCGAAGAGCCAGGCAAGACTTGGGTTCTGTTTAACACTTAGCGAAAATGGCTTCGAGGTTAATTTCCGCCAAGCCTGTGGTCCGAGGAGCCAAGCAGGACTTGGGTTCTGTTTAACACTTAGCGAAAATGATGGAGTCGTTAATTTCCCCCAAGCTTGTGGTCCGAGGAGCCAGGCAAGACTTGGGTTCTGTTTAACACTTAGCGAAAATGGCTTCGAGGTTAATTTCCGCCAAGCCTGTGGTCCGAGGAGCCAAGCAGGACTTGGGTTCTGTTTAACACTTAGCGAAAATGGCTTCGAGGTTAATTTCCGCCAAGCCTGTGGTCCGAGGAGCCAAGCAGGACTTGGGTTCTGTTTAACACTTAGCGAAAATGATGGCGTTGTTAATTTCCCCTAAGCCTGTGGTCCGAGGTGCCAGGCAGGACTTGGGTTCTATTTAACACTTAGCGAAAATGATGGAGTCGTTAATTTCCCCCAAACCTGTGGTTCGAGGAGCCAGGCAGGACTTGGGTTCTGTTTAACACTTAGCGAAAATGGCTTCGAGGTTAATTTCCGCCAAACCTGTGGTCCGATGAGCCAAGCAGGACTTGGGTTCTGTTTAACACTTAGCGAAAATGATGGAGTCGTTAATTTCCCCCAAGCCTGTGGTTCGAGGAGCCAGGCAGGACTTGGGTTCTGTTTAACACTTAGCAAAAATGATGGAGTCGTTAATTTCCCCCAAGCCTGTGGTCCGAGGAGCCAGGTAGGACTTGGGTTCTGTTTAACACTTAGCGAAAATGGTTTCGAGGTTAATTTCCGCCAAGCCTGTGGTCTGAGGAGCCAAGTTTCGAGATTAATTTCCCCCAAGCCTGTGGTCCGAGGAGCCAGGCAGGACTTCGGTTCTGTTCAAACACTTAGCCCAAGTAGCTGTACAGTAATGTGGCGCCAAGAATTATGTCTTTCATTAATAACAGTATATTTTCAGGTTATTTACATTCCAAGGGCGTGGCACTACATGTTCATCCAACTCTTCCAAAAAGTAGGCTCCTATGCCAGCTATGGAGGTGATACGATATGGGCCTTCCCAATTTGGTCCGAGTTTTCCCCACACAGGGTTTCTCGTAGTGCCCAGGACCTTCCTCAGTACCAGATCCTCTGGTGCTAAGGGCCTTAGCTTCACCTTGGCATCATAACCTTGCTTGAGCTTTTGTTGATAGTGGGCAAGCTAGACCATTGCGCTTTCCCTTCTTTCCTCGATGAGGTCCAAACTTTTTTCCAGAAGTCCGTTGTTGGCATTGGGGCAGAATGCAGTGGTCCTTTGTGTTGGGAAGTTTACATCCAGTGGAATGACAGCCTTGGCCCCATAGGTCATCGAAAAGGGGGTTTCCCCTGTGGACCTGCGAGGTGTGGTGCGGTATGTCCACAAGACATGGGCCAACTCTTCAACCCACCTCCCTTTCGCGTCGTCCAGCCTCTTTTTCAGCCCATTCACTATAGTTTTATTGATAGCTTACGACTGCCCATTACCCTGCGGGTAAGCCGGTGTGGAGTATCTGTTGGTAATTCTCAGCTCGCTGCAATATCTTCTGAAAGCCTTGCTGTCAAACTGGAGTCTGTTGTTTGAGATCAGCGTGTGAGGGGTTCCGAATCTAGTGACGATATTTTTCCAAATAAATTTCTTGGCATCAACGTCCCTAATATTCGCCAGCGCCTTAGCTTCAACCCATTTCGTGAAATAATCCGTGCCGACTAGAATAAATCTCTTGTTCCCTGCTGCTTTGGGGAATGGTCCCAGGATGTCTAGGCCCCACTGTGCGAATGGCCAAGGGCTGGACAGTTGGTTAAGGTTTCCGCTTGGCTGGTGTATATTCGGGGCGAACCTTTGACACTGGTCGCACTTCTTCACATATTCCTGCGCCTCTTTCTGCATGCTTGGCCACTAGTGGCCCTGTGTTATGGCCCTATGGGACAGGGACCTACCCCCCGTATGACTTCCACAAATTCCTTCGTGTAATTCCTCCAGGATGAGTTCAGCGGCGTCTGGGTGCACACACAGCAAGTACGGCCCTGAGAACGAGCGCCTATATAGTTTGGAGTCCTCGGACAACCAGAATCGAAAGGCCTTCCTTCTAATCTTGTCGGCCTCGTGCTTATCGTCTGGCAAGGCGTCGTGCTTCAAGAATAGCACTAGAGGATCCATCCAACTAGGTCCAGACCTGATATTGTGGACCCGTGTTCTGTTGGCCCTCTCCGTCGCTGGGCGGTAGAGATCTTCTACTAGAACAACCCGGGGAAGTGGCTGGACCGAGGAGGTGGCGAGCGTTGCAAGAGAATCAGCATGGGTGTTCCCGCTTCTGGACACGTGCACTAGATTGAAGTGACAAAAATGGGTTTACAGGCGTTTAACTTGGGCGAGGTACTCTTGCATTCTTTCATCCTTCGCCTTCAGCTCCCCGTTTACTTGTCCGACGACGAGTCTTGAATCCGAGAACATGTTCGCGGATTTTCCACCCAATCTCTGGATCATTGACATTCCTTCCAATAATGCCTCATACTCTGCTTCGTTATTCGTGACCGAGAAACCAAGCCTTAACGATTTTTTGATGGTGATACCTTCGGGGGAGACTAGAACGAGCCCCACACCTGAGCCCCTTTGGTTGGCTGCGCCGTCAATGTGTGCTTTCCACCAACTGGGCTCTTGTTGAGTGATTGCGCTTATCAGTTTCCCGTCAAGGCTTAGTGATCCTCCCCCTCCTTTTAGTGTGGGCTTTGCAAATTCGGCTATTAGATCTGCGAGGACTTGACCATTCACAGCAGTGCGAGGCATGAACCTAATGTCAAAGGCGCTCAGGATCGTTCCCCATTTTGCAATTCTACCCGTGTAGTCGGCGCTCCGGAGAATGGACTTTAGCGGAAGCTGGATTAGTACAACCACAGTATGTGCCTGGAAATAGTGGGGGAGCTTTCGCGTGGCTTGTACGATTGCCAAGACGGCCTTTCCGAGGGGGAGGTAGCGGATCTCTGCCTCGTGCAGCGATTTGCTTACGTAGTAGACTTGCCGTTGCGTGCCATTGTCTTCTCGGATTAGCACTAAGCTTACTGCATGAAAGGCCACAGCAATGTAGGCGAATAGCACCTCATCGACCTCGAGACTGGACATAATTGGTGGTCGGGCGAGGTACTCCTTGAGTTGTTGGAAAGCTAGAGCACACTCCTCGGTCCACTCGAAGCCCTTCCACTTGTTTAGTAGGAGGAAGAAAGGTTTACATCTATCCGCTGAGCGGGAAATGAAATGGTTTAAAGCGGCGATCATACCGGTGAGCTTTTGGACCTGGATTCCGAGGGGGCTGCAGGCTATGGATAGCTTTAATTTGGTCAGGGTTCACTTCGATGCCTCTGTGGGTCACCATGTAACCTAAGAATTTCCCTGATTCCACCCCAAATGAATACTTGGACGCGTTGAGTCGCAGCTTGTACTTTCTCAGAACTTGAAAGATGTCACCGAGGTCTCTGACGTGGTTGGCCATTAATCTGCTTTTTACTACCATGTCGTCTATGTAAACTTCAATGCTCTTACCCATCTGCTGTTCAAACATCCTGGTCATCATCCTTTGGTAGGTCGACCCGGCATTCTTTAAGCCAAAGGGCATCACCTTATAATGATAATTTCCGACGGGGGTGACAAAAGCAGTTTTTTCTTGGTCCTCAGCAGCCAGGGGTATCTGATGGTAGCCCTGGAAGGCGTCCAAAAAACTCATTCGGGGGTGTCCGACAGTTGAATCCACCAATCGGCCTATCTGCGGCATGGGGAAGGGATCTTTCGGGCAGGCCTTGTTTAGATCCGTGAAATCTACGCAGACCCGCCATTTCCCATTCTTCTTTTTTACCATGACTGTGTTGGCTAACCATTCGGGGTAGAATACTTCCTTGATAGCCCCCGCTTTCTTTAATTTTATGACCTCCTCTCTCACGGCGTCTGCATGTTCTTTCGATGGTCGCTGAGGAGGTTGCTTCTTAGGTGTTACAGCCAGGTTAACATTAAGGTGATGGAAAATGAAATTTGGGTCAACCCCAGGGGCCTCGTAGGCGTCCCAGGCGAATACGTCCACATTTTGTCTCAGAAAATCAATCAGTATCGCCTTTTCTTGGGGTGGTAACTCCGAGCCGACCTGAAAAAAATCTCTGGGTCTGATCCAACAAGTACTTTCTCCAGATCCTCGCAGCTCACCTCCATGGTGGGTCCTCCACTACTCGGGACTGGGACCGGGGTCGTTAATTGCTATAAGTCGTTCTCGACTGAGGTGGAGGGCTCACTGTTTGGTCGTCGTGAGATTGCTGACACGATGCATTGCCGGGCCATCACCTGGTTCCCTATTATTTCTTTCACTCGACCTCCTGACGGATACTTCACTTTTTGGTGTAACGTTGACGACACAGCCCCTAGTGCATGAAGCCACGGGCGGGCCACGATGGCTGTGTAAGGGGAGTACGCATCTACCACAATGAAGTTCACGTCCACCACGTCTGAGTCTGTTTGTATAGGCAGCCTAATCATGCATTTCGAGGTGACTGTTTTTCCTTTAAAACTGACCAAAGGGGAGTCGTATGCTGACAGGTCCTCTGGCTTCAGGTTCTATCCTTTATACAAGTCGGGATACATTATTTCCACGGCGCTGCCTTGGTCAACTAGCACCCTCTTCACGTCATAACCCCCAATTCTGAGCATGACGACTACGGCATCGTCGTGGGGTTGAAGGGTTCCCAGTTTATCCTCATCCGAGAATCCGATTAAGGGCGTGGGATTCGCTCTGGCCCTTTTAGATTCCCTGTCGTCAGCTTCAGGCGGGAGCCTGCCCACTGACATTACTCTAAGAGGGTTGGGTCCGGTCCTTCTAGGTGCGGCGAGAATGACATTTATTGTGCCAATGGGCGGCCTCAATGCGCTTTGCCTGGTTTCGATGTTTGATTGTTCCTGCCATCCCGCAGGGTGATGTAATAGGTGTCTCAACTTTCCTTCTCGGACTAGTCGGTCCAGGTGGTTTTTCAGATTCCTACAATCATCGGTGAGGTGACCCGGCTCTTGGTGGTATGCGCAATACAGATTCTGGTTAAGTCTCGAGGGGTCACCTGCCATCCTCCTCGGCCATTGAAAGAATGGTTCGTACTTCACCTTCTCTAGGATCTTGTGTAATGGTTCTCGGAACACAGCATGGACTGCCTGTGCCCCAGTGGATCCAAATTGTTCCGCATAGTCTCTTCTCGGCCTGTTACTGCTGTTAAAGTAGTCCGACCTGAAGTCCCTCCTCTTTTGAGGGACAACCTTCGCTTTGCCCTTCCCCGTCTGTTGGTCCTCCTCGACCCTTTTGTACTTGTCTTATATCCATGAGTTGGCGCACACTAGTGACCGGCTTCCCAGTCAGGGATTTTCTTAAACCGTGCTCTATCGGCAGGCCCCTTCAGTGTCTCTCCTTCTCGCATGGACAGGGATATGAGGGAATCTAGGGGCCGAGGGACTCTGCTGCTGGTAATGAAGCGGGAGCCAAAAGCCTGTGTCAGCTACTTAAAGGAATTTATGGAATTTGGCTAAAGGCCATCTAACCATCTTATCGCCATAGGTCCCAAGTTGGACGGAAACACCTTGCATATCAATGCCTCATCCTTGGAATGGACGGCCATCCTCTGATTAAACTAACTTACATGCTCTACTGGGTCTGTCCGACCATTGTATATGGCAAAGGTTGGTTGATGGAACCGCCGAGGAAGTTCTGCTTCCTCTATTCTGCGCGTGAAAGGAGATTGAGAGATGCGGTCCAGGGCCTTACTCATGGCATCGTTGGCCAGGCCTTGGTATGGTGGGCTCTTGTGGCCGCGTTTACGAGGCTGCTCTTCCTCATAGGAAAAAGTCTCGCTTGGAGGGGTTCTCGATCTTCGCCTGTATTCATTGTCCTCATCACTGTTGGTGTCCGAGCCGGGTAAAGGACGTTGTGAGAGTGCCCTTTTCGTGACACTCAGGCCCAAGGATCCCGGGCCTAAATGAAAAGGAGGATTTGGTGGATCGGGCCTTGACTCACCGCAGCTAACGAGCTGTTTAAGAATCAAGTAGGATGCAGAGAATACTCCTGACAATATAAAGAAAATGACAAACAAGGATATCGAAGAGTGCCAAAAATTAACAAGGTAAATTCAGAAGGAAAGAAACAGGATTAACAAAGCGATAAAAATTAGTGCTGTGGGGATCCTGGGAAATATGAAGCAATGTTTCATTAATACATTATCCGTTTGATTACAGAAAGCTCACTAGGACGTGATACAAGGTTCAGTCAAGCTCAAAAATTGCAGTCTTGAATGGCTATTTCAGCCTTCAAAACTTGTAAAGTTTGATTCTCGTTGAATCCGAGTATGTGCAATAGTGGCTTTTACAGGATACCGGGAAGCAATACTTGTTTTTCCCTTAGTATTTTCCCTTCTACAGATTTTCTAATAGTTTTTCCTGGAGAATTTCTTCTTTCTTGTGTTTCTTTCTTTTTTTTTGCTGCCTTCTTCATAACCCATCCCCTCCTTTTATAATGGAGTTTTCTGGGCTTCCCGGGGAACCGTTGGTTCCCCTGTTTTGCTCTTTTACAAACAGAGCATGTCCTGTCCCCATCGTCTCGGTAAGTCCCTTTTCCGTTTTTTCTCATTCTTTCCTTTTCTCAGTTCTAATTCTTTTGAAAGCTTCTGGTTGGTCATCTTCTTTGGGACGTGCTGAGGTATGCCCTTCTCGGCATCCCCATTTCTGGCGTCTTCCACTTTTCCCTTTTCTTTCCTATTTGGGCGGAATCCTGTTCTGCCATTTTTGAAAGTCGTTTGTTATCATTCTTCTTCCCTGTCCTGGTTCCCCGAGGCCTTTTCTGTCTGTGCCATGAGAGGTCGCTCGCGTTTTGCTTTTATTTCTTGTTTTCTTCTTCTGTCTTCTTTCTATCGATCTGTCCCGGTCTTCCTTTTTCTTTGTGCCTGAAGGGATCCGTGCTTATTGATGGTTCCTGAGGATCCTTGCTTCTTATACTTTGCCGTGGTCCTCTTTTTTGGATGCTTCTTTTTTCTGGGCTTCAGGATCCTCTGGGCCTTTCTTTTATTCCCTCATGGGTCTCCCGTATCTATTACTTTGGGCTTAGCTTGAATTTTCCTTTTGGGCTTGACTTGTTCTTTTTTGGGCTTATTTCACTATGACCCTTTTTTAGACCTCAATAGACGTTTTCGCTGCGCTCGGCGTAGCTTCTTCTTTAAGTCATCAATTTCTTACTGTAAAGCCTTTCAATCGTTTTGCTTATGGGATGCATGACCTTTCCCTTTCGAGCTGCTTCTGCTCTTGTGGGAGGTGTTCACACTGCCTTCTTGCTGCTTGTCTTGATCTTTCTCCTGTTCGAGATTCAAAAAGTTGTCCTGCCGTTGGGAATCTGCGTGTCCGATTTGGCACGGACCTGATCCTTCTATCTCTAATGGTTTCACTTGTCGAGACACAAGTTGTTCCCACAGACGGCGCCAATTGTAGGGTCAGTTTTTACGGCCCAAGCCCAGCAAGTAGGCGACTCTGGCCCAAAGAACCCTATACAATGAATTTGTAGAGAGCGGGTTACAGAACTAGGACTCAACGAAGTGAATGTTAATTAATTTTAAGCCATGCAGCAGTTGAACGTAAGAATATCTCCCTTATCTTCGCTGGATGTTCGGTCCGAGAAAATGTGTGGGTGTACCTAGGTTACTGATTAAAGGATATAGTCTTACTCCCTTTCTTCTGGAGTTTTTCGATCCCTTCTTCAAGGGGATGCCCTTCTTTTATATAGACTCCTTAAAGTAATAAGAGCCCTACACTTGTTGATTATCTGGACCTTCACTTGAGTGTCTGTCCCATCGGACATCCACCTTACCTTTCTATGAGTTGCAGTGGCCAAGGTAACACTGTTCGCCTGTCCTCTCCACATTAATGCGGCCAGAAAAGTAGTTTCCTTGCGTTTAATGCGGCAATTGGGGTCTCCCCCTGAACATCCTATGCTCTCGTTCTTCTCCTTGCTTTGTGAGGCTCATCCTTACTACCAATATTTGTTTGGAATGACTCCTCATTATGGATAGGGTGCATGTTGGGCCCATATTTGGCACGTCTGAGGAGACATTCCTCCTCGGACGTCTTTTTTAAATAAGTTTGGACTTATTAGAGTTGGGTTGGAAGTTGTTTTGGTGACCCATTTTCTTCTTGGTTGTAGCTGGACTCTGTATAGGGCCCAAGGCCCGTTATTTAGCTTGGGAATTTTACCCCTACAGTACCCTATCCAGATGGCACAATACATTTTTTAGGTTTATAATTTGCAGCTCTACGGCTAGTATAAAGGGTAGGAATTGATTTGTAAGGAATTCATGCTTACCTCTTTAACCATTGATTATTCTTTTTATTGGAAATAAAATCTTTAAGAGGAGAGACCAAAAAAAAAAAAAAAAAAAACTTATTATTATTATTATTTTTTAGGGGGTGGCGTGGGGTTGGGTTGGGGTTATACTCTCCACATGGCTTTGTACATATGCTGCATAAATTTGAAAAGAAAGAAAAAAAAGAACAATTATCCAACTTCAAACCATTGTAATATTTCAATTAAACCATTGGAAAACTTAATGGTTTCGAAACATGCGACATCTGAGGCTTTAATGGCAAGAAATCTGATGGGCAAAGTTTTTTTGGGGACAGCTTCTAATGGACACATTGGTATATTATTTGGATTAAAAAATATAATTTTTTTTTTTAAATTCATAATTCTTAATCAAGTGATTCAAATTCTTGCATTTATCGAGGATCTCGAAGACCCCATAGAAAGGAAGAACTTGAAGATTCACAATAAAGAGAAAGAACAATGAAATGATCAAAAACAAATAATAGGAAAAAAATGGCTTAAAAATATATAATTGTTTGCCTTATGATGTACTCAATAATGAATAATACCTTAATTTGTAGCAAAATTTAGATTGAAAGATATATGGCATCAAAGAAAAGGAAATGCAAAAGTATATATCTTAAAAAAAAAACTATATAATATTACAGATTTGGAAAAAAAAAAAAAAAATCGGGCGAATTACAACTTATCTGTGGTTTGACCAAAATTTAAGTTGCATATCTGTGATTTGAAATTTGACACTTTACCCACCTGAGATTAGTTTAGTTAAAATTTTGTAACCCACTTCTATTAAAAACATGACTAAATATGTAATTTTGTTCCATTTTTATTTTTCTCTCCTCCAAAAACACAAAAAATATAACCAGACAAGATTAAATAAGTTAAAAAGAATCCAACAGAACACTTGTATTATGAGATTTCAAACCCCAGGTAGACAATTTAAATTTCAGTCAAACTTCAAATAGGTAAAGTATCAAATTTTAAATCACAAGTAGACAAATTAAATTTTGACAAAATCGTAGGTGAGATAAGTTATAATTTACTCAAGTAAAAAAAAATCTGATAAAAAAAATAGTATATTTTACCTAACGGCTAGACAAAATAATATGAAAAAAGTCATAGTTCAGCTACTTCTCTCTCCAATAATTGACCAAATCCTAGATTTTCTCAGCAACCAAACATCAAAATTTTTATCTCTATCCCGATCCTCTCGATAAATGGGACGAATTGTCTCTCCTAATTCTCAGCCGATATTTCCTTGTTGGGAGTCCACGTTAGCGAGTTCTTCTTCTTCATCTTCATCTTCTTTGTCTTGGTCAACTCCGACAACATCGACGTCGATTACAAAGACGGTGAATGGATCCCACAGGTTCAGCATCTCAGGGTACTCGCTCGTGAAAGGTATGGGGATCGGAAAGTACGTGGAGTCCGATTCTTTCACCGTCGGCGGGTACTCTTGGGCGATCTATTTTTACCCGGACGGCAAGAATGTGGACAATGATACGTATGTTTCGCTGTTTATAGTTTTGGCGAGCGAAGACACTTCTGTGAGAGCGCTTTTTGAATTGATGCTATTGGATCAGAGTGGGAAAAATAGGCATAAGGTTCACACCCAGTTCGGGAGGACGCCGGAAAGTGGGCCTTACACGATCAAAAATCGCGGTAGCATGTGGTAATCGATTATTCTTTTTAAATTTGGGTCTTTTATTTATTTATTTATTTTTTTTATGATCTTGATTATAATTGTTATGATTATGATAGTGTTTGTCATGTTTATGTAGTGGGTTTTTATTTATTTTTGCTAAGTGTGTCAATGTTAATGGGTTTGGCTTACTTTTAGTATTTTTTTAAAGGAATCCTCTTTTATTTTTTGTTTTAATGAGAGTTTGTCACATTATTTATTAACGAAATAAAATGTAGAGATTAAAATTTATTATAACTTATCACTGTATATTTAAAATAAAATGACATGTTCAGTTTAAAAAGTAACGGAGGTAACGGTAAATAAACCATGAAAGTTTTACTAGGAAATTGAAAAAACTTTGAAAATATTAATTATTTTTTCTTTTTTTCATAAAAACTTTTTAAAAATGGTTTACTAACTTTTTCCCTTAATTAAATTCAATCACATGATTATTTTGAATTATATGGTCATGGGAAAAGATAGAATTGTTTGTGTTTTAGTGGACAATGCTATTAAATTGAGGAATCTAATGTACTGCAGGATTGCATATAAAGTACTGTATATAAGTTCTCTCTAAAAAGGTTCTTTGTTGGATGATGTTTGTTTGAAATAGTACCCCCATGCTTGCATCTGTTACTTCATTTTGAACATCATTTTGAACGACTTAATGACTCATGAAAAAAATATCATGTTGATTTTTTAAAATTAAATGCATACCATTTACAAAGTTTCATTTAGTATAAGACGCAGGGAGTAATTGCTTATAGGATGCTGGCCCTGTACAAAACACAATTACGCACAATGTTACCATTTTTATTGTTATAGTTAATAATAATTTGATTAAGTATAAGAGCAATTGCATGAATTGTGGACAGAAACCAATGGTAAGATTACGAATTTTTGTTGTTGTTGTTGTAGAACTGAAGTTTTGAAAGAGGTTGATACGTACAAGTGGGTGGTGGTATGCTTGTTGAATTTGATAGGTAATGGTTTTCTAGGCTTGAATTTTAGAGCTAGCTAGGATTGTTAATTCGCGAACCCCTTATTGTTTATGTAAAGACGTAATTTCCTGGCAAACACTGTTCAAAATTTGTGTGGATTACTTGAATCATTAAAGCCTTTATTCCATATGATGTTAGCTTGCTGGATGAGTAACTTTCTCGACTAGTAGGGGTCTGCTACATGAACTCTTTTCCGCCTCCCAGCTATATAACATAAGAAAGCCAAATAATGTATAAAATATATTTTTTGATAGGTACAAATGATGTACAAAATATGAAGCAACAAGCATCTATTGTTAGACTCATAAATTTCTAGAGAGCTTAGCAACAAACAACATTACAACAAACATATCCATGAGATTAAATTGAGATCGGTAGAATAATCTTATTATTCCATATCGCATTAGAATTAGATGGAACCAGACAGAGGGTGTTTTTCTGATTTATGAACTTTTTTTGAGTACCTGTAAGGAGTTGTGAACTCTCTTATATGTAATTCTTTGGCTAGATGTATATAATTTTGTAGATGAATACTTTGAAAATGTAGTGGTGTTAATGTTTATTTATTGTGTATGGTTTCATTTTGAGCTATTGAAGAGATTAATAGAAGCAAGATGTAATATTTGGCTCATCTAATTAGTTCACCACATATTGTGTTGTGAATTTGTGATGACAAAATCTTGTTGATTAGGCGTGATACCTACCATGGACTTTTCAGGTGACAACTATGTTTGATTCGATGACTACTATATGCATCTTGTGGGCGTAATGTTTTTATGCTATTATGTTAATACTTATGACCTACATGCAATCATTTTCAATTGTATACCTTTGCTTCATTTCTCATTTAATGTAATCAAGTGGCAAGTGTGGTATAATAGTTTTGTTTGTTGGATGTTGCAGGGGTTACAAGCGATTTATCAAAAGAACTGATCTAGAGACATCTGACTACCTCAAAAATGATTGCCTCAAGGTTCACTGTAGGGTAGGTGTTGTGAGATCATACAAAATTAACATTGGTCAGAATTTGGGGCAGCAATTTGAAACTGGAAAGGGAATAGATGTGAATTTTGAAGTTGATGGGGAAAATTTTGCTGCTCATTCTGTAGGGCATAGTTCTGATTATGAAGGTTCATCGCTTGAAAGGACTGCTTCTCAACCCTCTAGTCATGTTGAAGACCCCAGTGGTTCTTTCCTGGAGAGGTACCCTCAGTTTCCTCCATGGTCTTGCCAAGTGAAGAATCAAGATGGATCTATCAGTTGTATGCAACTTGAAAGGCCAAAACAAGCTCCGAATGTTCTATGGACAGGCCCAGTATGTCTTGCATTCATCTAGTCATGCTTTCCACTTTTGGTGCATACCTAATAGTTCTCTTCATGCAGATTGGGGTTGATCTTGTTGATGAGAGCATGTTGATGATTGAATCTCTTAAACAAGCCGTTTATACCCAATCGGACCAAAAGGTCTCTTCGGTGTGTTCTTGCTCTTTTGTCTTTTGTAGATTCCATGTTTGCAATTTGTGAAGCTGGGTTCTTAGATCATTTATCCTTGCAGAGGGCCCAGTTGGCAAGCTCACCGTCTCTTGTCCAAACTTTGGAGAAATGGTTTGAAAGGCTTAGAGTTGGAGCTTGTCCAAGTCGATCACATCGGGATGATGAAGGAGGTTCTGGGAGTCGTGGTACAAGAAGGCCGTCTCGTCGGAGAACCCAAGGTCCTTCTGATGAAGATGAAAACAATCAGCCCCGCCGATTCCTTGCAAAACACGGAAACTTGCTTTGTGTTGTTTTCTTGTTTTATTGTTTATTTATTTTTTTGTTTACTTGTTTTTTTTATTTTTGGGTCCGTGATCTAGGGGTGTTTAAAAAGCTGCTCTAACCACACGACTATACTTGAACCAACCAAAACTGACTACCAAATGTGGTTGCCGCAATGCCAACAGCGGTGGAGGTGTAAAAACTGCATATGCACCTGCAGGTGCAAGTGTGATGCGGTTTTCAGTTTTGTTTTCTGAAAATTGCCAATATATGGATTGTAGCTCTATTTGTGTGTGTGTGTGTGTGTGTGTGTGTGTGTGTGGGGGGGGGGGGGGGGGTTTGGTGTGGATTTGGTTGATACTCTCCACACGGCTTGTAACGTTGCATAAATTTGGGGAGGAAAAAAAACAAATTATTCAACATCAAGCCATTGCAATACATTAGTTAAACTTGTCCGGGTATTGGAATATTTTTGGCTTTGAATTTGTAAGAAATTAAAAATTCTTATGGTCTAGTAATCTAATTCGTGTAACAAATACTGTATAACTAATACTTGGAATGTGTATGGATAACGAGCAAGAGACCTGCGTACGTATTAAGCAAAGGAAAATTTTGAGAACTGATAAAATTGGCTATTTGGTCATTTGGAAAGAACATTCATGCAATAGAAGTTGAGCTTTGATTTTTGGGACACTTCTTCTATGGGAACTAGGCATGCAGGACACTTGAAAATGATTGTGAAAACCTCCTTTGATTATTTAATAGGAAGTGCCTTAGTTTTCCCATTTAGTTGGAGAAATGGAAAGTGAGATGATAAAAAATGAAGAACGATAGAAAAGTGGAAGAATAGAAGATATTTTAGTTTTTCCTTATGGTATTTGGTTTGAAAGTGGAAAAGTAGATGGAAGAAAAAATCTTTTGTTAATTGTTATGATAGAAAATAGGCATAAATGTACTTTTGATCCTTACATTTTGCACTTTTTTCATTTTGGTCCCTATATTTTATTTTTAGCACTTTTAGTTGCTAAATCAATTAATGCGTGACATTTAAGTTCTTTCTGCTAGCCAACTAACGGGAAAAACTGAGGTGGCAGACGGAACACCCTATTAGCTGACGTGGCACTAATGTAGCGATTAAAATATTATTAAAAAATATTATTTGGCATTTTTATATGCCACGTCAGCATTTTAATTTTTTTATAAAAAGCTATGTCAGAAAATTTAAACCAAAAAAGAAAATAAATTAAAAAACAAAACTTAAATCTAATTAAAAAATGGTTTCAAAAAAAAAAAAAAATCTAATTAAAAAACAAACACAAACACAAAAATAAAAGGCCCTCCTTCATTCTCAACAAAATTCTATCTCAAAAACTCTAAAAATTCTATCACAGCTCTCTGTTTTTTCTTCGTTTCTTTCAGAAAGAGCTTGTAGATTTCTTTTCAGATTGTTGAATCTTGACTGTACAAAAAAAAATGTTTGTTAAAGGAGAGGGTCCCACCATCGAAATCGATCTCGGCAAGACCTACTTGTGCGTTGTAGTTCGGAAGCACGACCTTGTCGAGATCATAGCTAACGACTAAAGGACCCAACGACGCCGTCTTATGTCGCTTTCACCGATACGGAGTGTTTAATCGATTTTAAATTTTTGGGTTTGTTTTTTTATGTGGGTTTGATGATTTTATGGGTTTATGGGTTTGATTTGTTGGAGGTTTCGGTGGAGGATGGTGTTTGGATGGAAAATGGGAACATCGCTAGTGGTGGTCCTGGCATGCATCAAGAAGAGAATCCATTGCCCATGAGTGGGTATCTGGGTTTGTTTGAAACTTGCATGAGTGGGTATCTGGCTTTGTTTAAGACTTAAGTTTGTTTAGATTTGGGTATCCTTGCTCTTGTTCTGAGTTTGTTTGTATTTTTGTTTTTTTGGAGACAACGTGGAGTTGTTTGTTTTTAAGGGGTTTTTTGTGTGTTTGTTTCTAAAGAAAAATTCTGGGTTTATAGGTTTGCTAGAGATTGAATTGGTTACTGGGTTTATGGGTTTATTTCTTCGATTTATTTATGGTTTGGTTTGATTTCTTGGATTTATTTCTTGTTTTTCTAGATTTAATGGAGTAGATTTGGTTGTTGGATTTGGATTTGGGGTTTGCTGGAGATTGGTTTATTTCATGGATTTAGGAAGAACACGAAGAACAACTTCAGTTCTTAAGAAAAAATAATGAAGTAAAAAAAAAAAAAATTTTGTTTTTTAATTTATTTTGTTTTTTGGTTTAAATTGTCTAACATGGCTTTTTATAAAAAATTAAAATGCTAACGTGGCATATAAAAATGTCAAATAATTTTTTAAATCGTCACATCAGTGCCACATCAGCGTCACATTAGCTAATAAGGTGTTCCGTCTATCACCTCAGCTTTTTCCGTTAGTTGGCTGGCAGTAAAGACTTAAATGTCATGCGTTAATTGGTTTAGAAACTAAAAGTGGTAAAAATAAAATATAGGGACCAAAATGAAAAAAAAGTGCAAAATGTAGGGATCAAAAGTGCATTTACGCCAAAAATCAAAGAGTCTTTAGCCTTTTTTTTAAGGTAATTCTCTTACCAATATGGCTGACTAGAATCTCAACACATATAGGAAATGGGCTATTTTTGTTTTCAAGAAATTAGTGATAGGGTCGATTGTCATTAACTCTTCTTATGATTTTTATTAGATGCATGGGTGAAAGAACATTGATTGTTTGAGAAAGGATTGGGCCTTTTTGTTGACACTTGAAACTTACAATTAGGAGTGTGCAAACCATCACCGGAGCTGACAAGACCGACCGATGCCGACCATCCCACACCGCCACTAGCATCGACCGATGGAGCCGACGCCGGCGATTAGAACACGAATGGAGCTCCGATGCCGGTGCAGTGAGGACATCGGAGACGCAAAGCACGCACCGAGTATGGGGATCCACTCTTGAAGAGTATGGTGGTAGAGATGAAAAAAAAAATATGATAAGTATTGGGGAAGTATAGATAATATCAATTTGATACTTTTTGTTGCTGTTGTTCTTGACCCAAGGTATAGATTGAAGTATGTAAAGTTTTGGTTTAGGGAGTGGTATGGAAAGGACAAGGGGGATGCGATGAGCTCTAAGGTTTGGGATGCATTGAAGAGGTTGTATGTGGAGAGAGTGGGTCAAAAATTAGCTTCGAGTTCTACTGGTAGTGGTGCTTCATTGTTTAGGGACTCCAGGCCAAGTGTTGGCAATGCTTCATTATCTGATTGTATTAAAAGTTATAATAATAGGTTTAAGCAACACTTGGCGGACGAGGACAGTGTGGAAACCAAATCTAAGTTGGATAGGTATTTGTTGGAATCTTTTGAGGACCCTGATGTGGAAGATTTTGACATCTTGATGTGGTGGAAAATGAATTCTTCTAGATATTGAGTCCTTTCCCAAATCGCTCGTGATGTGTTGGCTATTCCTGTCTCTACAATTGCATCCGAGTCTGCTTTTAGTACGGGGGGGCATGTTTTGGATTCGTTCTGTAGTTCACTATCTCTTAATACAGTTGAAGCCTTTATTTATACCCAAAATTGGTTGAAGGATGCAAAGGAAAAAAGACCAATAAAGCTTCGGGAGTGCATGGATAATGTGGAGGATATGGATGGTTTTGAGATTGACACTGGTAAATATATGTTCATTTTGTTTGTTGTATATATCAATTGCTTATTTATTTGCTTAATGCTTACGAATCATTTTATTTTGAATGGGATTGTAGAAATTGCATCGGTTTTCCCAATGCCTATGGAGGAGGATCCAAGCACTGTTGTGTTGGATGATGATGAGTGATGTGCTACTCTTTTCTTGGAGTTAGTTAGTAGTTAGTATTATATAAGTATACTTGCTATTATCATTCGTTTGTGTTAATTATAAATATTCTATTGTTCATAAACGTTTTGTTGTTATTAATACGTGTTTATTTTGTTTTGTTTAGTATTTTGTAGGAGTTCTAGAATGATGCATAGTGCACAGACTTACTGGACAACGGACTTACAAAAATTAGCATTCTTTTGCCTATATGTTAATTATATTTGTACATGTTATTGGTAGTGGACTTTTCACTAATAGTAG
The DNA here is from genome assembly GCF_001633185.2 of Quercus lobata. NCBI lineage: Eukaryota > Viridiplantae > Streptophyta > Magnoliopsida > Fagales > Fagaceae > Quercus > Quercus lobata. The sequence goes on along the minus strand of NC_044915.1, from coordinate 22,653,866 downwards.
TTATTTAGGTATTCATGGGTGGGATTATTTTTGGGGATACAAGCAATTAGCATTCTTTTGCCTAAATGCTAATTTAATTTGTATATCTTTCTTTTGGCATTTGTGGACAGTGACAAATGGTTCTGTAATACGTTATTAAGTGGATACATTAACACTTATTGTTATTGACACTGACACACACAGTGACATTAATGATATTATATGCTACATGATAGTATTTTGAGAGTTGAACTCTTATTCAGACAATTTCAAAATATTTTTGCATGGTGAATGAAATGAAAAAATTTGGATAGTTTGGATCATTACTATTTGGGTGAACAAATTTTTTTATTGTTGAATAGATTTTTTTTTTTATGTGAACAGATTTGTTGAACAATTTTTTTTTTTGGATATATTGATATATTGAAATCTTGAACGGGTTGATATATGTGAACAAGTATTAAAAGACAGATTACTTGAAATCTTGAACAAGTATATGTGAACAGATTGTGTGTGCCCAATTTTGAACAAGTTGATATATGTGCCCAATTTTTTTTTTATTAAAAAATTTTTTTTTTTTAATATTTCAAACCGATCAAACCGACCTCAAAAAACCGCACCGTTATAGGTCAAAAAATCGACCCTAGTGGTGTGTATCGATTCCAATTATGAAAAAACCGATCTCTATTGGTTCGGTAATAAATTTAGAAAAAAACCACCTCTACCGAACCGCGCACACCCCTACTTACAATTGGCCTTCTCAACGTTACTGGTAGAGTTTGTAGGTAGGGCTGTAAACGAGCCAAACTTTGTCGAGTAGTACACGTTTGAGCTTGGCTTGTCAATAAAAATCAAATGCACGAGCTTGAGACAAACCTAAAAATAATGTTTGAACTTGAGCTCGTGAGAATGCCAAAAAGTTTAAGCTCGGCTTGGCTTGACTTGATTAATTAGTCAAGCCAAGCTTGAGCTCAAACTCGAGCTCAAGTCAAGCTTTTTAGCTTGGGATCCAAAAAAAAATTTCATCATCAAATGCTTATATCACCAAAAATCAAGTAAACAAAAAATAATAATATACTCATTTTATCATGCTTCTAATTCCACCCGTGATTAGAAATTGTTCAAATTACAACTTTACATAATTAAATCCATCCATTCATCATTCATTGTTTATAGCTTGAGTAATTGTTCAAAATACAATTTTTACATCCACATTTGTCATCTATGCAATTATAATCTTCACAAATCTAAATAAATTAACATTCCAAAACATATATGAATAAACAAGCTATAAATTAACATTCTAAAACATATGTGTAATGTCATAATAATGAGCTTATTTAGTAAACATATATCAAGCTATAAATGAGCCTAAGCTTGGCATGTTTTTATCGAGCCCTATTGTTCAAAAGCTTGTTCACAAATATATATATATATATATATATATATATATATATATATATTTTTTTGTTTGGGCTCGGCTTGTTTATCAAACAAGCCTTAAACTAAAGCTCAAGGTTGGCTTATTTATAAACAAACGAACATGAACGAGCTTTTTATAAAGTCAAGCCCAAGTTTTTCATGATCGGCTTGATTCATTTACAGCCCTAATTTGTAGGGTTTTCTTTTGGGGTGTGGAAACAGTGTTCTTTTCTGTTAAGCCTTTTTTCTTCATCTCTTTTCTTCTATTTTCTCTGTCTACTTTATGGAGTCTGTTCTAAGCAAATGGAATGGAGTTTCCATGAATGACAAAGAGGAGGTAATTCAGGTTAATCTCGATGGAAGTGGCAGTAGTAGTAAGGAGTTTGTTTTAGCGGCAAAGTGTCATTCTAACGAGGCGTATTCTGAAATATAGTCTATTGGCAGAACCTTCAAACCTAAAGAATATCAACTCACCCCGAGTGCTTACTACTTTTTATCTTTATTGCTTTAGATTTGGTATTTGATATTCAGAACCTAAACTACGCATTAACCCATCACTTTTTATCTGTGACTAAAAGTTGATCACCTGATCAATTGTGGCAAAAATTATGTCTAAGCTTTTTAGACCCAAATAATATTTTAGTCCAAATGTCTTGTTTCGTAGACTGAGTTTTATTGGGTGTCTGCCTTGCATTTTTATGTATGCTTTTTAACTACTGTATTAGTAGTGGACTACATATAATTTTTATAGTTTATCCTAAGAAATCAAATTATTCTTTCAAATTTATCAATAGCCTAGCCATTATCCATTTTTTCCAAGAAAAATTCTCTCTGCATGAAATTGTTTTCACCAGAAAACACAAACTGTGCTGGCTGCTGCTAATATGATGTATATTCCTGATGTTTGCTAGCTAGGTGGTTGGTGCTGAGGATCATAAGAGAATGAGTGACCATATCAGTGAATTACCGGATGACATTCTCATCAACATTCTCTCCTCTCTAACTCTAAGAGATGCTGTCAAGGCAAGGTCACTGTCACCTAGATGGAGACATCTTTCCGCACCCATCTCCACTCTTCAGTTTGATCTATTTACCATGTTTGGAATTGAATATGATGAAAACAAAGGCTACTTCGATACACTGCCTGCAAATTTTGTAAATGAACTTAAGCCTAGATTTCTCACATCAGTTGATCAGTTTTTGCAGCAATATATGGCTCCAAAGATAGGAACACTCATGGTTCACTTCTTGTCTTGGCAATGAGTCTGCTTCTCATATAGATAATTGGGTTACCTTCACTGCTAGAATGGAGGCCAAGAAAATTGCTGATCTTTACTTTCCTTCTTTCTACCAACGGAGTGAAAACTATAGTTTCCCTTGTCATTTGCTTTACTCTCACTTGAAGCATTTGCACCTAGGAGCATGCACATTTAGACCCTCTCCTGAGCACACAAACCTATTAAGCTCTTTGGCTACCCTTGACTTGAGTAATGTAATTTTAGATACAAATAATGACGTGGAGAGTATCCTTTCAGGTTGTATGAACTTTGAGTGCTTGGTGGCTGGTGCTGAGAAATTGTAGGCTGCCTATGAGACTCTGCATACATGGCCATCAACTCTTCCGGCTGAAGACATTGATTGTTCACCAGAATTGCACCCATTTTCCATGGCATATTGAGCTCAATTCTATTGATCTTAAAACCTTTGAGTTCAGGGGTTTTCTAGGAACATTCACTTTTGTAGAAGGATCCAAAGCTAGACTGCAATCGCCAAGCTTTATTAAGATACCCTTGCATCCTCTGGTCTCTGGCTTCCAACTCACCATTAATTTGTCCAACGACCAACCTTAAGTTCAAGAAAATCTCCACAGCTTTACCTCCCAATTTTTTCACCATAGTTATCCCAGTTAACAGGGCTTCATACTCGGCCTCATTATTTGTGGCTAAATAACCCAACTTCAAAGTTTTCTCAATGGTAATCTTTTCTGGGGATACCAGGACTATTCCAATACCTGACCCCTTCTGGTTGGCCACCCCATCTACATAAAGCTTCCATATTGGTTGTCCAGGGACAGTAATTGCTGTGACCTGCATACCCTAATGATTCCTTCACCTCGGCGGTAACCCTTTCAGGGCATTCAGTGAACTTCGCTACTAAATCTACTAGCACCTGCCCTTTAATGGTCGTATAAGGCAAATACTTGATGTCAAATGCTCCTAGGATCGTTCCCCATTTAGCTATTCTTCCTATGTAATTAGACCTTTGAAGTAACGATTGCAAAAGGAGTTGGGTGAAGACCACTACTGTATGTGCCTGAAAATAATGAGGGAGCTTCCTCGTAGAGTGCACAATGGCCAAAATGGCCTTCTCCAATGGCAAGTAACGGATCTCTACCTCTTGTAAAGACTTACTCTCGTAATAGACCGATTTCTGTACCTCGGCTTCCATCCTTACCAAAACTAGACTGATTGCATAACATGTAACTACGATGTAAGCAAAAAGAACTTCCTCCTTCTTTGGTCTAGAAAGGATAGGAGGATGAGATAGATATTCCTTTATCTCCTCAAAGGCAAGACTACATTCTTGAGTTCACTCAAATAATTTCCACTTGTGAAGGAGCTGAAAAAATGGTCTACACCTGTCTGCCGATAAAGAAATAAACCTATTTAAGGCAGTAGTCATTTCAGTCAACTTTTGAACTTCCTTAGGATTCTAAGGAGGTCGTAAGTTACTTATAGCCTTAATTTGATCAAGGTTAACCTCTATTCCTCAATGAATAATCATATACCCTAAAAACTTGCCAGAACTAACACCAAAAGAGCCTTTCGAGGCGTTGAGGCGTAACTTATGTTTTCTTAGCACTTCAAACACACTTCCTTGATCACTTAAATGCTTGATTACCAATTTAATCTTCACGACCATGTCATCAATATATGCTTCTACATTCTTCTCGAGTTGAGACTCAAACATTTTAGTTACCATCCTCTGATAGGTAGACCCAGCATTTTTCAAGTCAAAAGGCATTACCCGATAATGATAATTTCTAGTAGGGGTTAAAAACGCTGTTTTTTCCTGGTCGGCTAGGGCCAATGGTATTTGATGATATCCTTGAAAGGCATAAAGAAAGCTCATCCTAGGATGTCCGATCGTAGCATCAACCAATTGGTCAATCCGAGGAATCGGAAAGGGGTCTTTAGGGCAAGCTTTATTCAAATCAGTGAAATCCACACACACTCTCCACTTCCCTAACTTCTTCTTTACCACAACTATATTAGCCAGCCACTATGGATAAAACACCTCCTTGATTGCTCCCGCACGCTTAAGCTTATTTACTTCTTCTTTAACGGCCTCAGCGTACTCTTTTGAGGAGTGCCGAGGTGGTTGCTTCTTAAATACAACCATTGGGTTTACATTCAAATGATGACAAATAAACTCTGAATCCATCCCTAGGGCTTTATATGCACTTCAAGAAAAAACATCAACGTTCTTCCTAAGGAAAGCCAACAATTTGTCTCTTTCTTGGGGGGAAATTGAACCCCAATTTGAAAATACTTTTCCGTGTTAGTATCAATGACTACCTTCTCTAGATCTTCACACATCATTCCCCCTTCTCTAGTATTTGGGGGTTTACTTACTTCTGTTAATTGCTATGAAGCTTCCTTTTGGGAAGCCAAGGCTCCATCCTCTGACTGATATCTAATAGTGGCGACCAGACACTACCTAGCCATGGCCTGACTTCCTACCAATTCCTCGACTTGCATCCTTGAGGGGTACTTCACCTTCATATGCAAAGTCAAAGACACAGCTCCCATGTCATGGAGCCACGGTCTTGCTAGGATAGTAGTGTAAGGTGAATAGGCATCCACCACTATGAAGTTTACTTCGACCACCTCAGACCCAGTCTATACAAGCAACCTGATCATGCCTTTTGGTATAAACGTCTTCCCATCAAATCCCACCAAAGGGGAGTCATACTTAAATTTCAGCTCCGCTTCCTTGGTCTACCGGGACTCTTTTCACATTATACCCTCCAATATGAAGGGTTACCACTAGGGCATCGTTATGTGGTTTATAAGTCTCAATCTTGTCTTCATTTAAAAAAAAAAAAAAAAAAAACCCAAGGTTGGTTTGACTTCCAACCTTCCCTACTTAAACTCAGGGACTTGGTCCTCGGTATGTGGTCTTGCTATGGACATGACCCCAAAAGGGTATCCCCCAGTCTGACATAAGGCTGCAAAAATAATATTAATAGTTCCTAATGGTGGCCTCGATAAAGATTCCCTTTGGTACACCGATCCAGTCTGACTGCCCTGCCTAGAGGGTTGATGCATGAATTGCTTCAACTTTCCAGCTTTGACTAGTTGCTCCAAGTGGTCACGAAGATTTCTACAATCTTCGATGGTATGCCCATGATCCTGATGATATTGACAATAAAGACTTTGGTTGCGTTTGGTGGGGTCGCCTCCCATTTTGTTTAGCCATTTGAAATAAGGCTTACTCTTTATCTTGTCAAGGATTTGGTGAACTGGCTCCTTAAACATGAAGCTGACCATTGAGCATTTGGACGCCTAGTGTGACTAGTAAAATCTCTCCTAAGTCGGTTATGGTTAAACCTCTCTGCCCGAGAATCTCTTCGATCAGGGGGAGCAACTTTTGCCTTCCCCTTCCCTTGCTGCTGATCCTTTTCAACCTGTTTATGCTCATCAATTCGATCAATGAGTTGACGCATACTTCATGCGGGCTTCATTGTAAGAGACTTTCTTAAGTAGTGGTCAGTGGGAAGGCCCACTTTAAATGTTCTTATTGCTACATCTTCAAAATCTCCATCTATCTCATTAAACATCTCACAGTACCTATCTGAATAGGTTTTCAAGGTCTCACCCTCTCTCATCACCATAGATAGCAAAGAATCCAAAGGCTGAGGAACTCTGCTGCATGTAACAAATCGGGGTCCAAAAGCCCTAGTTAACTCTTCAAAAGAGCTTACTGGCCCCTCATCCAGTTTGTCGAACCACTTCATTGCAACAGGTCCCAAACTAGAGGGAAAAACCTTGCATATCAAGGCTTCATTTCTGGAATGCATAGCCATCCTCTAGTTGAAATGATTGACATGCTCCACTGGGTTGGTTTTCCCATTATAAATGGTAAAAGCTGGTTGCGTAAAACGATGAGGGAGTTTAGCCTTATCTATTCTATGTGTGAACGGTGACTTAGAAATTTGGCTAATGCCTTACTCATTGCGTCATTCCCCATGCTCCTGGGGCGGACTTTTATCCTTCTTTCTGCGAAACCGATCCTCCCTTTCCAAGTGTGAAGATAGGGAGAAGGATTCGCTAAAAGGTGTTCTAGACCTTTGCCTGTAACTACAATCTTCATTTAAGTCAGTTTCAGAGCTAGGAGGGGATGCATCTCGTTGCTTACGACGCAACTTCTTACGCAAATGATCAATTTCCAACCTGAGATTCCTGGTTTCCGCATCATTGGTTAGGCACGTACTGAGATCTGTGCAAAAAGGGTGGCGTTCATATATTGAAGAGTTCAGAGGTTCTGAATAGGTAGAAGGTTTCTACTGTAAGTTCATCTACGGGGATTGTAGAGTCTAGGGACAAAGGTTTTGTACTAGGTTTTCCCCCAATTTTTTTTACTGTGAAACTAGTTTGTTTCATTGGTTTTCCTGGGTTATCATATCTTGTCTTGTTTACTTTTCCGCTGCATGAATTTAACATGATATTGATGTTTGTTTGTTTTAAAAAGTTTTATTCATAATAAATCTAATTAACAACTTGAGTTTAAAACTTGTTAATTCAATTAACCGGGGCCTAAATTTCCCAACAAGTGGTATCAGAGTGGGTACACTTTGATTGGATTAATTTCCTGAGTGTGATCCTTGACCCCTATTGTCATGGATTGTGGACAATCTTTTTTGATTTCTCCTTTATTTGATGGCACTAATTATACGTACTAGAAAGTTTGTATGAAAGTGTTTTTGTAGGCTCTAGGTGAACAGGTATGATAAGCTGTTGAAGTTGGCTGGATTAAGCCAAAGGAAGTGTAGATGGATTGGGATGAAGCAACAATCATAGCAGCAAATTTCAACAGTAGGGCCTTGAATGCTTTGTTTTGTGGGGTGACCAATGAGGAATTCAAGAAAATATCATCCATAGAAATTGCCAAGGAAGCATGGACCATTCTTGAGATCACCTATGAAGGTAACAAGGCAGTAAAGACTGTGAAGTTTCAAAGACTCACTAGTAGTTTTGAAGAAATAAGAATGAAGGATGATGAGACCTTTGATGAGTTCTACGCTAAACTCAAGGATATTGTGAATTCTACCTTCAACCTTGGAGAATCTATAGCAGAATCCAAAATTGTTAGAAAAATCCTTAGGTCCTTACCTGAAAGATTCCATGCCAAGATCACTGCCATTGAAGAAGTGAAGGGCATTTATCAAATTCCTTTGACTGAGCTTGTAGGGAATCTTCAAACCTATGAGATAGGATTAGGTTTAATGGGAAAAAGTGGAAAGAGTAGAAACTTGGCTCTTAAGGGTATAGAGGAAGAGATTGGAGACTCTGAAGATGAAGATGATGATGATGATGATGAGAATGAGGATCTAACCTTCATAACTGATGAGATTATCAAGCTTCTTCAATTTAGAAAAAATGATAAGGGCAAACCTCCTAGGAAATCTAAATCCTCAAGGAAGGGCAAGAATGAGAAACCTCTCATCCAGTGCCATGAGTGCAAAGGTTTTGATCATATGAGGATAGAGTGCCCAAACTATCTTATGAAGGAAAAGACCAAGAATTCAAAAGATAAAGGGTTGGTTGCTACCTGGAGTGATGCTGAGAATGACTCTTCTGATGAGTATGTGGATAATTGTGGTCATGTTATGGTCTTTGCTGCCTCAACCGATAAGGTGATTATGGAGAGTGCTAGTGACAGTGAGGATTCTTTTGATGATGAAGTACCCAAGAAGTTGACCCTTTAGGAAGCCTATGATAAGCTATGCACTGAATTCATAAAATCTGAAAAGACTTCTCATCTTTGTAAAAAAGAGTTTAATGAGGTAAAAACTGAAAAACCGGATCTGTTAGTCAAACTAGATGAGACTATAAGGTTAGTTGAGACTCTTGTTGTGGAGAGCACCTCATTAGAAGAGAAGGTGAAGAATCTCGAGGTTGAGCTTAGTCAAGCAAGAACTTAAATAGAGAGGATGTCTAGTGCAAAGCTTGATGAGGTATTGAGTGCTCAAAAGACTGGCTATGCTATCTCCTTCGGCCCCTCCTCTTCCACGGCTTTTGGATCAAAGACTGTCTTTGTGCCCCAATTTGAGAAAGGTGATAAAGGTATGAAATCCATAACTGATTTGTCTAATTCTAAATCCTTTGTTAGACCTCATGTTTGTCACTATTGTGGTGTCCAAACGGTCATAGGTTTCCTCTCAAGGACCTACACCTTTGTTTGGAGAGTTATTAAAAGCTTTGAGCTTTTTAACTCAAATTCAGGAGAATTTTAATTCTTTTATGTCCTTTAGTAGACATACTAGGACATGTGCCTTTTCATATTCACAGCCAAAGACTCGTGCTATGTGAGTGAGAAAGGAGCCTAAGACTTAATTGTCTTTTCTGTTTGTCCTCTACTTTAATTCTTTCTATCTAAAGTAGGATTCTCTTTGCTTGATTTCTAATATGTTTTTGGAATTATGCTTTCATGCATTTGCATCTTTCTTTCATGCATTTGAATCTTTCTTTCATGCTTTCATGTTGTTTGTCTATTTTTGTTTGGTTGTTTAGTTTTTATTTTGTTTTGTTTTAAAAAAAAGGGGGAGGGGGGGAATCAGAAAAATACAAAAACAGTGTGTTTGTGTACATTGGTACTTGTGTACCTTGGATGACGATTAAAATAAAGTTCTCTAAACTTTGTATTTTTTGTAGCTTAGATAAGCATCTCTATGCACAACTAAGCAAGTGAGTTTTGTGGCTTGTGTTTGTGATGAGTAAGATTAAGTAATCTCTTGTACTTAACACTCGCATCACTCTTTTTAACGGGAAAGACTAGAAAATCCTAAGAAAAAGACATAAATAACTATCTCATCACTGTTGCCTACCAATCATGAAATGACATTTGTATACTTCAGCATAGCAAAAGTGGAATGTCAAATGCTTAACATCATTGGGTATTTCTTTTCTATCTCTTATATGCCCATGCACGGTTTGCTGAAAAGAAAATGAATGCAAAGAACAACAAAAAGCAAAAAAGAATCAAAATGCTTTACATATGATTACAAGTGTGTATACTAGGAAATGTGTGAGTTATAGGATGTACCTCGAAGGTGATAGTCCCCATTAAACAGTTATGATTGTGTGTGAGTTAAAGTGATTTTCTCATATCTCAAATCGTCATAACATGTAGACACTTATTCAATCTTGTAATGTTTTTCACACATAACACGCAAAATCCTTTGCTACTTTTGATACATGTGCAAGTACAATGTGATTTGACCATCACAAGGAATACATATGTCAATGTATACTCACTAAACTGTCTTAACTTGTTTTTGAAATATAAAATTAGTTAGACTTGTTTAGTGTGTGTGTGTGTGTTTTGGATCTATGTGCTTGACATTTTTCTTATTGAGAGATGATTTTAAGAGCTTATAATGTTGATTGGATCTTTGGTTGAGTAGCATTCATGTCTGTGTTTTTCTCTTCTTTGAAAAATTGATTTTAAGCAATCTCGACAGCTTCTCGATACCTCTCGATAGCTAGGCTATCTATCGAGCCCTTCTTTCTTCTTGTCTCGATAGAAGTTATCGCAATCTCGATCCATCGAGATTTCTGGACTTTGTCTCGGTAGCTTCTTGACAGATTCTCGATCCATCGAGAAACTTTCTGTTTGCTCGATAGATGCTATATAGCTGTTCGATCCATCAAGGTTGGCTTCTGCTCGATAGCTGCTTGACAGCTTCTCGATCTGTCGAAATCCTCTTGCATGCATTGTTTTTCACATGTTTTGCATCTTTCTTTTATCTTGTCATCCATAGCATCTTGTTTCATCACATTCATGCATTTATATGGATTTTTTGTACCCCCCGGTCATTTTTTATCATCTTTATATTTCTCGGGTGAAGCTTTCTAGCTTCTTGTACCCTTTGTCAATCATGACAAAAAATGGGAGAAATTGTGGAGAATATGTGATTTCTTTTTAAGATTCTACATGTTAGAGGGAAAAATACATGCCTTTTTAAGGGGGAGTTATGTTTCATCTTGTTAAGGGGAGTGTTTACCTCCTTCTTGTACATCGGTCTTGTGACCATTTTTACATACATTGTGCTTATCTTTGATATATATATATGATGATGTATGTCTTCTTCACCTAACTCTACATGTGTTGTTTCTTTTCTCTCTTTATACACGTGTTTCTTATTTATTGTATGCAATCTTTTATTTTTATTTCACACTAAGATGTCGTGATGAGTTTTGTTTAAAGTGTTTCAGAAATACAGGTTGTTAAAGTCTTCTTGCCATGGACTCTCTTCTTGCAAAATTTTTCAAGAGTTTGTGTTAGGATAGATTTTATTGTATTCAACACGTGAGTATAAGTTGAGTGATTTATGACTTCTCTCATATGTTCATTTGTTTGTTGTGATTTTGTCACGGATTGCCAAAGGGAGAGATTGTTAGGACATATGTAAATTATGTTAGGAACATATGTCAAATATAGAATTGGCTAATCCTTTGACAAAACATACTTTACTTGTAATTGGGTAGATCTAGAATGTGTTTAATACTTAAAAGAACAAGAGTTCAAGTCTAGTATTGAAGTGAAGCCATGTAAATCTGTCCAAGAAACAAATGAAGAAGGGCTGTTCATTAAAGCTGGACAGATTCCTGACAGATAGCTATCTATTGAGGTCTCAACAGCTGCTCGGCAGATACTATCTATCGAGGTCTCGACAGTTGCTTGACAGATACTATCTATCGAGAATTACGAAAATCAATTTTTCAGATCTGATTTTCGACCCATGCTTATATATTTGTGTAGGGTTTCTTTTCTCACAACCTTAGACATATACGAGGATTATTTTAAAGGAATCACATAAGAGAATATAAGGAGAACACATGCAAAAAGTGACCGGGTGCCTTATTCTCTCTGAAAGAACCTACTGCATCTTTGCGCCTTAGGGTTTTGTAACCAAGTGCTTCTTGATCTTCATTGTTGATGAAGTGAAAAACTTTATAGCCAACGTCTTTCTTAAGTTGGTGGTTAGTCACGTACTGGGAGTCATGCATCATTGGTTAGTCACGTACTGGGATCCGTGCAAAAAGGGTGGCGTTCATATATTGAAGAGTTTAGAGGTTCTGAAGAGGTATAAAGTTTCTACTGTAAGTTCATCTACGAGAATTGTAAAGTCTAGAAACAAAAGTTTTGTACTAGATCTGAAACTTCTCTTTATTATAGTGGATTGTTTTTTGGGAAGGTTTCCCCCAGGTTTTTTTTACTGTGAAACTAGTTTGTTTCATTGGTTTTCTTGGGTTATTATATCTTGACTTGTTTACTTTTCCGCTGCATGATTTTGACATGATATTGATAATTGTTTGTTTTAACAAGTTTTATTCATAATAAATCTGATTAACAACTTGAGTTTAAAACTTGTTAATTCAATCAACCGAGGTCTAAATTTCCCAACATTCATGAACATACATCTTTACTTAAATCATGATTATATGTAACATCTCTACTTAAAAGGTTTTAATGCATAATAAATTTTCTAAACAATCCTTATACTTATTAAACGCATATGTTACATATCCCTTACCTGAAAGCAAAAGACACAGGAGATTTCAATAAGAGGAGTTCAAGTGTCCACGTTCTTGTTCTCATCACCTAAATGAAAGACCAAAACTTATTATTAACAAATCTTCCTAAGTATTTAAACTTATACATGAATCACAACCTAACTCTCAAACTTAAAAAAATCTAAATTCCTATCTCAAAAGGTTCCCACAACAACACATATAAATACATACATATATATATATATATATATATATATATATAAATCAAATGATCAAGAGAATTATTTTGCTAAAGTAGTAAAATCCATAGACTAAGTTTAGAATTATGAAGCTTCTACCACACCAAGCAACAAAACAGAAAAATCTCATAGCAACATGTTGTTCAGGTTATAATTATAAGCCAACAATAAAACTTAGGGTCTGTTTGGGATCCATTTATTTTGCTGAAACTGAAATTTTTTTGCTAAAAGTACTGTAGATAAAGGTAAAAGTTAACTGAAATAGTACAGTGAGACCCATGAATAGTACCAACAAGTGCAGTGGGACCGATGAATAGTAACAAAAATAAGTTGAATAGTAAAATAAACTGGCTTTTTAAGCTGGAGCCAAACACACACTTAATCAACTAATAAATAAATTTCATAGTGAAATAGCATCATTACATAATAAACCGACATACAGAACAACCTTTACAATCCTTAATCCATTATCTCAACTCACAGTTTTCCAAGTATAATAAATTAACCATAATATCTTCAATCTTTCAAATTGCTAACACAAAACCACAAATTCCAGCTTCTAAAAATCAAATTAGAGAATATAGAAAGGAAAAAATAAAGCAAACAATTACACCATTAAAATTACCTAATACAAGGAAATAATTTTTATTTACTTACCCGCAAACTAAAGCTGAAACTTTAGCGTGTAAGTGTTTGATTTCCTCTTTAGAGAGATATATCTATATAGTTTCGGTGAGAGAGAAGGCGAAAGAAAGAAGGGGCTGTTGGTGAGGTGAAGGATGGCCGATGCGTGAACAAGGAAAGAATAACAAAGAAGAAGAACAACAGATTAACATTCTAGTGCAGTAAAGAAAAGATTAAGAAGAAATGGTAGGGCATGTGTCTTGCTAAGGGAAAAATGGGTTGATGACTCTCCCATTAGACTTTTCAAAATTTATACATACTACCCCTCCATAAACTTATATTCTAGAAAGGCCCAATTGATAAAATAATTCTACATACATACCCTGTGGGAGCAAATGATCTGAGGACATTCTAAGGCCATGGGCCCTGAAAACTAGTAGCTCAAAATATTAATTTACCTAAGGTATGTGGTCCGAGGAGCTAGGCATAACCAAGGTTCTGTTTAATGTTCAAACCAGTAACTAACGCAACACATAGTGTCATAAATGTAAACATGGCAGAGCTTCCTTTCATTAATAATAGTACCTTCGTAGGTTATTTACATTGCAGGGTCGTGGTACAACATTTTCGTCTAAATCTTCTAGGAAGTATGCACTTATGCATGTTATCAAGGTGATACGGTATGGCCCTTCCCAATTGGGCTCTAGCTTCCACCATGTTGGGTTTTTTGCAGTACCTACAACCTTTCTTAATACAAAGTCCTTAGGGGCCAATGGTTTTAACTTCACACTTCAATCATACCCTTGTTTGAGCTTTTGCTGATAGTACGCTAATTAAACCATGACATTTTCTCTCTGTTCTTCAACTAGGTCTAGGCTCTTTTCTAATAGGTTGTCATTGTTGCCTGGAGCAAATAAGCTAGTCCTCAACGCCGGGAATCCAATCTCTAGAGGAATCATGGCCTCAGCCCCATAAGTCATTGAAAAGGGTGTCTCCCTCGTCGACCTACGAGGGGTAATCTGATATGTCTAGAGAACATGTGGAAGCTCATCCACTCATTTGCCCTTTGCATCATATAACCTCTTCTTGAGTCCATTCAATATAACCTTATTAACAACCTCAGCTTGCCAATTCCCCTGGGAGTAAGCAGGAGTAGAATACCTGTTCGTGATACCCAATTCACAACAGTACCTTCTGAAAGATTTGTTATCAAACTGAAGTCCATTGTTTGAGATGAGGGTATAAGGAATCCCAAATCGAGTGACAATGTTCTTCCATACAAACCTTTTGGCACCCACATCCCTAATGTTTGCTAGTAGCTTAGCTTCAACCTACTTAGTAAAGTAATCAGTGCCAACCAAAAGCCATCTCTTGTTTCCTGCTGTTTTGGAGAAGGGCCCCACAATGTCCAAACCCCACTAAGCAAAGGGTCAGGGACTAGACAGAGGATTAAAAGCGCCCCCTGGCTGATGAATGTTGGAAGCAAATCTTTGACATTGGTCACACTTCTTCACGCATCATTGCGCTTCCCTTTGCATATTAGGCCACCAATATCCCTGAGTAAGGGCCTTGTGAGACAAGGATTTACCTCCTGTATGGCTTCCACAAATCCCTTCGTGCAAATTTTCTAGGAGTGGCTCCACTGCTTTAGGGTGGATGCATAGCAAATATGGCCCAGAAGAAGAGCACTTGTATAACTTTTGGTCATCGAACAACCAAAATCGTGGAACCTTTCTTTGCACTTTATCAACCTCACCCTTTTCCACGGGTAGGATGTCATCTTTGAGGAATAATACAATGGGATCCATCCAACTAGATCCAACCCTAATTTGATGAATCTAGATGTTCTCCCTCTTCATCTCCGTAGGCTTACATAGATCCTCGACTAGGATAACCTTAGGTAGACTCTGCGCTGAGGAGGTTGTGAGAGTGGCAAGGGAATCAACATGCATATTTCTGCTTCTAGGGATTTACTGTAAGGAAAAATAGTCAAATCTTGACTGCAAGTGCCTAGCCTGGTTCAAGTACTCTTGCATTCTCACATCCCTAGCCTCTAGTTCTCCCTTTACTTGGCCTACAACTAAACTCGAATTTGAAAATATCTCCACTATTCTTCCTCCCAATTTCTGAACCATAGCCATTCCCACTAACAAAGCCTCATACTCAGCCTCATTGTTCATGGCCAAGAAGCCTAGTCTTAAGGATTTCTCAATGATGATCCTTTTAGGAGATACTATAACTAGCCTCACTCTTGATCCCCTTTGGTTTGTTGCGCCGTCGACGTACACCTTACAAGATAGAGGTTCTTGCAAGGAGATCGTCCCAACTGATTTTCCATCCATGTTCGGCTTCTCACCATTTTCTTCTAAGGACCTGGCCCTTTACAGAGGTACGAGGCATGTATTTAATATTGAAAGCTCCTAGGATTGTTTCCCATTTTGCAACCCTCCCTGTGTAATCAACTTTCCAAAGCAGTGATCGAAGATGGGGTTGGGTTAGAACCACAACAGTGTGAGCCTAGAAGTAATGTGGGAGCTTCCATGTAGCATGTACTACTGCCAAGATGGTCTTCTCTAGTGGTAAGTAGTGAACCTCTGCCTTATGTAATGATTTGCTTACATAATAAACTGATCTCTACACCTCATCATCAACCCGTATCAGTACCAGACTCACCGTATGTGAGGCCTCAGCAGTGTAAGCAAATAGACCCTCTCCTCCTCCTCAGACTTGGACATAATAGGTGGCCAAGAAAGGTATCCCTTCAATTGCTGGAAGGCCAAGGAACATTCCTCTATCCATTCAAATCCTTTCCATTTATGCAACGACTGGAAGAAGGTCCTACACTTGTTGGCTAATCGAGAGATGAATCGATTCAAAGCAGTAGTCATTCTTGTCAACTTTTGGACCTCTTTGGGATTATGAGGAGGCTGCAGGTCGTTAATTGCTCTAATCTGGTTAGGGTCAACTTCGATTCCATGATAGGTAACCATATAACCCAAAAACTTGCTAGAGCCTATGCCAAAATAACACTTAGCGACATTAAAGCACAATTTGTGTTTCCTTAGTATCTCGAAAATATTCCCGAGGTCATTTATATGCTGAGACTATACTTTACTCTTTACCACCATATCATCTATATACACCTCAATACTTTTCCCTAACTGAGGCTCAAACATCCTAGTCATCATCTTTTGGTAAATAAACTCTGCATTTTTAACCCAAAGGGCATTACCTTGTAATGGTAGTTCCCTGTGGGTGTAAGAAAAGTAGTCTTTTCCTGATCATTCAGAGCTAACGGTATCTGGTGATAGCTCTGAAAAGCGTCCAAAAAGCTCATACGAGGATGGCCTGCAGTTGCATCCACTAATTGATCTATCCGAGGAAGGGGAAAAGGGTCTTTTAGGCAAGCTCTATTTAAGTCTGTAAAGTCTACACATACTCACCACTTCCCAGTTTTCTTTTTCACCACCACTATGTTAGCCAGCCACTTGGGGTAAAAAACCTCCTTTATGGCCCTAGCATGCTTGAGCTTGAGCACCTCCCCTTTAACAGCATCAGAATGTTCCCTAGATGAGCGCTGAGGTGGTTGCTTCTTGGGGATGGCCGATGGATTGATGTTTAAATGATGGCAAATGAAATTTGGGTCCACCCTAAGGGCCTCGTAGGCGCTCCGCGCAAATACATCAATATTTTTTCTTAGAAAACCTATTAGCTCTTCCTTCTCCCAATGAGGCAACTGAGCTCTGACTTGAAAGAACTTTTACTCATCGTTGCCAATAACAACTTTTTCTAATTGCCCGCACTCTACCCCTTCTACCGCCACATTTGAGGGCAACAGGGTTCCTTTGATTGCCATGAATCCCGCCCGATAAGGGCTGAGGGCTCACCTCCAGTCTGATGTCTAATCGCGGCCACCATGCACTGTCTGGCCATAGATTAGCTCCCTACTAGCTCCTCAACTTGATTCCCGGACGAATACTTCACTTTCAAGTGCAGAGTGAAAGAAACGGCTCCCATGGCATGGAGTTAGGGTCTTGCCACAATGGCAGTGTAAGAAGAGTAAGCATCCACCACGATGAAATCTACCTCCACCACTTTTGATCCTGTCTGCACAGGTAATTTGACTTGGCCCTTTGGAATAACAGTTTTCCCATCAAAACCCTCCAAAGGGGAATTGTAGCAGGTTAGGTCCTCTGGCCTCAACCTTAGCCCCTTGTATAAATTAGGGTACATAATCTCTACACTGCTGCCCTAATCTACTAACACCCTCTTTACACCGTATCCCACAATTCTCAGGGTAACCACTAGGGCATTATCATGTGGTTGTGAGGTTCCAATTTTATCTTCATCAGAAAAGCTCAAAACTGGTCGAACCTCTACTTTGCTCCTCTTCGAACTAGGGGCCAAGTCCTCGACAAATGGTTGATCTATGGACATCACCCTAGATGGAAAAGAGTCGGTTCTCCCCGGAGCAACGAAGATCACACTAATGGTACCTAATGGGGAGGTCTTGAGGAAGCATCTCTTTGCGCTCTTAACCTAGTCTGACTACCCTATCCATTGGGCTGATACAGGAATTGCTTTAACTTCCTAACCTTAACCAATTGCTCTAAATGATTCCACAACATCCTGCAATCTTCAGTAATGTGCCCCCACTCCTTGTGGTATTAGCAGTGAAGGTTTTGGTTGCGCTTCGTAGGGTCTCCTCCCATCTTATTTGGTCATTGAAAATATAAGTCATTCTTAATTTTCTCTAGGATTTGGTGTACGGGCTCTCGGAACACAGTACTAACTACCTGAGTAGTAGTAGATCCTGAATGCCTCGTAAAATCTCTTTGAGGTCGGTTGTTATTGTACCTATTCGACCTGAACTCCCTTCTATCCTGATGGACCACTTTAGCTTTCCCCTTTTCTTGTTGTTGATCCTTCTCGACCTGCTTATATTCATCAATACAGCCCATTAGCTGACGTACACTCTTGACTGGTTTCCTGGTCAAAGACTTTCTTAGATCATGCTCGGCAGGCAGGCCGACCTTGAAAGTCCTTATAGCCACGTCATCAAAATCCCTATCTATCTCGTTGAACATCTCTCAGTACCTGTCAGAGTACGTCTTCAGGGTATCCCCCTCCTGTATTGCCATGGACAACAAAGAGTCCAAAGGCTGAGGAACCCTACTACAAGTAACAAAACGAGCCCCAAATGCCTGAGTAAGCTCCTTAAAGGAGTTGATAAAACCTTCCTTCAAGCCGTCAAACCACCTCATCACCACAGGCCCCAAACTGGATGGGAACACCTTGCACATAAAGTCTCGTTCTTGGAATGCACAGTCATTCTCTGGTTAAAGTGGCTCACATGCTCCACCGGATCCGTTCTTCCATTGTACATGGTGAACGTTGGCTGAGTGAACCGTCAAAGAAGCTTTCCTTTTTCAATTCTACGTGCAAAAGGTGGCTTGGAAATTTGGTTCAACGCCTTGCTCATAGCATCGTTTCCTAGACCTTTGCAAGATGGGCTCTTATTTTTGTGCTTATGATGGTGATCTTCATCATACAAGAAAGACTCGCTGGAGGGAGTCCTTGATCAGGGCCTGTAACTGCCATCCCTATCATCGTCAGAAGAAGGGTCAAAATCTGAAGGAGTCCTTCTCCGTCGCTTGCAGCATAGCCTCATGCGAAGATGGTCAATCTCCAAATGCATGCTTCTGGTATTCTCCTCATGAGAGATGTAACTCCCGCCTCAAGACTGACTTCTGCTAGTATGCGTAGTGTACACACTAACCACATGGTCCCTCCTTCGCTCAAGGTTAAGGAATTGGTCTTGACGTTAGGAACCAATAGACTCCTCCCGGTCTTGCCCTAATCCTACCATGGTTGGACGTTGAACTCACTAAAGCTCAATCTTCCCCACAGACAGTGCCAATTGTAGGGGCAGGTTTTAGTTTTTAAGCCTAAAAGATAAAGGGATTAAGGCCCAAAGAGCCTGATACAATGAATTTGTAGAGAGTGGGCTTAAAAGCTAGGCTTCAATGGATCAACAACACGCACAATGAATCAAAGATAGTAAGAAAGTAAAGAAAAGAAAGCTCTGTTCAAAGAAAACCCTTCTCGGCAAAATCCGAGGAGAGTGGTTCTTATGTATATTTCTTTTAAATTAGGAAGTAATTTTAATTCTTACTGCTCTAGTGTTTTCTTTACAAATTTTTCGATCCCTTCTCCTTGGAGGGTCTCTCACATTATATAGCCCCCTCTAAATGATCTTGGCCCTCTATTTGTTGATTTCTCAGGCCACTACTTGAGTACTTGTCCCATCAAACACCTTTTTAAACCCCTTGTAAGTTGCGGCAGCCAAGGAAGCACAATTACCTTATTGAAATTCCTATACCCACACTTATAATGAAAAATCCTCTAAATGAAAGAATTTTACAATGAATATAAGTATAAACAATTGAAAACTAAAGGGTAATTCTTAAAAGTACTAACAACTTGGCAAATGGCCTAATGCTTATCAACGAGTAAACTGGACATCACATATGGTAGTCCAACTGTCCAAGCTTCAATCTCAACTCCTTGATCTCCACGCAATCAATATGAGTGGCAAAGTACTCCCCTAGCACCTATGATTGGGTTCACAAATGAAGGATATATAACAGTTATTAAAAGCAGTTTACACGAAGGGAACTCTCTAACATAAGTTTATTTTTTATTTTTTTATTTTTTTTTTGGAATTTTAAAATCAAATTTGCCACTTTGTTTAAAAAAATCATGAACATGTAATTTTGGTCAATGAGTTTTTTGATAAGTCCAGTGACTTACTTAAATAATAGTATATATTAATCTTATAAATAACCACATAATAAGGTGGAGGAGACTTTTTCAACTAGATTGAAAAAGACATCATTGTCTTCTTATAAGTGTCTTACGCAACAATGAAAAATCAAATAGCTCTATCAAGGTGAAGTGTAATAGAAAATTTGTAATGAGGAAAAACTTAAATCCACATCTTTAGTTGTTCTATTTTAGGTTTTACAATTGAAATCAAACATATAATTGTATCGATTAGTATGGAAAAAGTAGTGGTATCTTTTATAAGGATAATTAAATTTGACTACGAGGCCTTTGGTCAAGAGAAATGATATGTCAATAATATTTCCACAACATTTTTACAACAAATCATAAGTGGCATGTTGTTACTGGTTGTTATTATTACGACAAAAAAATAATCTTAGTGTTAGGTTCAAATTTAAACTAATAAATAACTAATCACCTATGATTCGTTGTAAAAATGTTGTGGACGTAGCACATCTCTTTGGTCAATACAATGACATTGTTGAATTTAAGGACACCTTTTTTTTTTTTTTTTTTTTTGGACAGAAGTGATAGAACCTTGTAACTAAGTTTTACCCTGTAATTAATTCTTTATTATTATTATTATTATTATTATTATTATTATTATAATATAAAGAGGAATGAAAATCCTCCAAACCATTCGCTATGCTCCTTTTCATGCTTCACAAAAGATAATTAGCCATGTGTGCTTCTCTCTCTATTTTTTCTATTTACTAACGGAAGCAACGCTATTGATATTAACGAATAACGACTCAAGACTTCCCGTTAACCTTAAAAACAATAAACAATGTTTTATTTTTCTACAAAAAAATATAATAATAATAACAAAATGGTTGCTATAATTCTATAAACAAAATTTTTTCTTCATAGTACTGCGTAAAACATAGAAAGGAAATAGACCCAGAAATAGAAACACCCATAGAAGTCAACTTTTACTGCGAGATCGATCTCAAATATATTTATTTAAATTTTTTGCCTAAACGAAAATCAGCTACTTGCTAATAAACACACATCTACTTGATTCAGCTATCACAAAACTCTCAAAGTCCAAGGACAGCATGGTAATCAGTTACGGTGCTCAACAAATTGGATGCTTGATTTCACTCTTTATATTATAGGTAAAGAAATAGGATGTATTTGTGATGAAATTCGGAAATTTTAACAGGTTTTGGTACGTGAAATATTTAAAGGATTTGTTTGTTTGTTTGTTTTTTATTTTTTATTTATTTTTTTTAATTAGAAAAATCCCAAACCTGACCCGTTGCTTATCTTCTCTAAACAAATTTTATTTAAATTATGCATATTTTTTTCTTTCTAAAAATTGTCTAATTTGACTTTTTATTTCTTAATACATACTTAAATATATATCATATACAATTTTTTAAAATGTAAATTTTCAATTTATTCTACAAATTCATTTCATGAAAATGATGACAGATGATAATCTTGAGTCATATATCAAACATCCAACAATAAAATTAAGAGAAATGTTATATGCACAATACTTTCACAATAAATTTCAAGTGAGATTGTTATTTACTGGTACTAGTGAGTAAAAAAGTAATTTTAATGATATGTTCATATTAAAACTAATAACAACTTGCTATTTAAAATTTATTGTGAAAACTTATAAAAATATTGTAAATATAACACTTCTTTAAAATTAAAACATACCTCTATTCTTTTTACCTACTACTAGTACAATATAAGTTTAAGGATACAACACTTTTTAATTTTTACAGCTATTGTCATGTTTTGTTGCAATTAGAAAGTGACATATTACTTTTTTGATTAAAATGTGAATATATTGACGCTATTTTAGCCTTGGGCCAAGTACATGCCTAAACTACATTCTCCATTATTAACATCCCTGACCCACTGAGCTCTCTCTAGATATCTCAACAGAAAATGGAGGCAAATGTGTTAGCACTAACGTGCTTCGCTCCCCCGCCATTACCAACTTTCTCTGTTGCCCTCGCAAGGCTTCCAATAATTCCTCACCCTTCTCCCTTCAATCCCAAGCACTCACACTTCTCAGGTTAGTCCCCACCACCACAAACACCATTTGCACTTTCAAAAGTTTTTGTCTTTGCTAATTTTAAAGTTTTTGTTTTCGTTTTTTTTGGTTCTTTGGTTGGGATTTGATAACCAGTTCTGAGGCGGTGTATGAACAAGGATGAGCAGCTTATAGATGGGCTTCCAAAGGAGTATTATGATGATGTATGTATGTATGTAGTTGTTGATATGTATCAGCTATGGCATTCTTTGCACCTTTTCTTAAATGGGTGTCTCTTATTTTTCTTGTTTTGCTATATAGACTGGATGATTGTTCGTTTTTGATTATTGGGTATTCAAATTTATTGATTTCCTGAGATGGGTCAATGGTAGATTTGCCATATATGCCACTAAATCATTAATTTGTATGTATGTGTGTGTGTCTATATATATATATATATAGGTATAGAGTGGGTCTTATTGATTTGTTTTCAAGCTGATAACTAAAGGCCCACTGATTCTGCTACACTTAGTCCTGACTAGAGTGTTTTGGAATTTTTAATACAAATTAAATACAGTAAAAGAGTGTGTTGGAATCATTTGGCACCACACCAATAAATGGTTTGGTATGTTTTGACAGTGATCACATATTTGAGATTTATGTGTGCAAAATTACATCATGCAGGGTCATATTACACTTGAGCCTCTATTACTATGAAAAATATTAGAATAGCTTAAGAAGTTAGGCTTGACTCAATCTCAGTCAATTTGAAGTGCTTTTCTATAACAGCGTTAATGGAATGCCTTCATAGCTTACAAATTGAGCAATCTGAGTTTATTGTTTGTGAAATTACAATTGACATGCAAGTTAAAAGACAAACCTCTTTTCACGGTTGCCTCTTACCAGTTAAGAAAAATTGATTTTGAATTATATTGCCTTGTCCATGTCCTCCAGAATTAAATTTGATTTATAGCATTACTGTTTCCCGTATTATTACTTTCATATATAGCTTAATCCAATGCTATAATTTTCTTATTCTTGAAATATTTTGTTCAGATTATGATCACTCCCTCAATTGAATGGATAACTGGTCCTGATTGATGGGTTTTGGGGCATTGTGGGCATTCTGTATATAACAATATGTTGCCTAAATGTAAAACCCACGTTCTTATTATGTTGAACTCATGTAACCTCTAAGATATGCACTATTTGGAAAGTTGCATTAACCTACTCTAGGTTAGGAATGGCAAGCACGGCAACGGGAAAAGACAAAGGAGCTTCATCAAAGACGTCAACAGGAAGAAGAAGAAGAGGAAAGAAAGATTGAAGAGTATCGTGAAATTGGCACACGCTTGAAAGGGTATCCGGAAGAAGATGTCAGAAAAGCACGGAGATTGGTTTCGAGCTTGATCAGAGCTGCTGAAGAAGTTGAAGAGGTAATCATAAATTACAGTATTCAAGCCTCACAAATGGCTTAATCTGTCGAGAGATTAAGACTTTAAAATTATGAGAATGTGTTCATTTCTAAAGAGTGCTTTCTGCATACACACGAGTCGATAGAAGTCCTTCTGAAAAGTAAAAGCCCTTCCCTTTTTCCTTTTTTGGCTGCTTTTGTTTTCTTTATGAAGGAAATGTTTAGGTCTTATATCTAAGGACATCTCATTTCGTTGCTGTCTATACTTACATCCTTTGTAGCTTGTAGCATTTTCCATAAGTGGGAAGCTGAGTCAAACTATTCATGTAGGATAATTGTGACTATTGATTAACTTTCTTATAAGCAGGAAATTGAGAAAGCTGCTGAGAAAGGAGAACTCAATGAACTTGTTCTAATGGTCATATGGAATCGCCTTGATCTTGCTAGACGTGACGTAAGTTATTCTTTTGTTGTCTCTAAATTTTGTGTTGCATCTTTTCTTTTTATGCAATGTTGTTGTAGTGTAATGTTTTGCAAACATTTTTTAGTGTGCCAATGTAAATGTTTGCAATCACTGATTATTGTAACGTTCAAACTTGATGGCTGCCTTTATTAATTTCTCTATAGGTGTAGGAGTGTTTATTGCTTTTCAGCATTAGTTTCATAAGTCTCAAAGATTTGTAAATACTTATAGAACCAATTTTTTTTTTTTTTTTTAATTTATTTAAAAGAAAGTTTGTTTTTACACGAGTTTGAAGAAAATAATATGTATCATAGATTAGAATCTGGAATTTATGAGTATCAAATTCTCAACTAATATTTCTCATTAAGGAAAAGTGATGAAGTTACTATGATTAGCTATTTCTTATAAGCAAGGCATCCATGTTGATTAAGGACTCTGATGACCAAAGTTACTCTAAATCGCATATTACTTATGATTATTTGGAGAAAAAGAGAGTTCAAGGTCTTCTTTTAGGAGGCTTCTCTTACTTAGAAAAGAATAAGGTATCAAACAAATAGAGAAATTAAAAACCATTGAACCTTCAATGTCAATCTGATATCCAACACAATACCTGTAACTTAAGGAAAATCAAGCTTATACTGGTCATGGGTTGAGAAAGGGAATTTAAATCAATATCTAATTTCTCATTGTTCCTCAACAACTCAATGGTAAAGCAGTTGGCTGTTAGCTGACTGTTCATAGGTTTTAATACATATGTCTAACAAATAAATTTGCTCAAGTCCTCTTAATTTGTATTTTTGTTTTAAGGCAAGAATTGGGAACTTATTTGTCCTTTTTAGCATAAGGCTTTGCCTTGTCCTTTTTTCTTTTTCTTTTTTTTTTGGTTCCTTGTAAATCTTAATAGTATGAGTTCAGTAGAACTTAATATAATGCAGTCTCTTTATCTCTCTCTCTAGTGTTGATTTAGATATTTATCTCATTTTCCAGGAAGAAAAGGATGCTATAAGAAGTCTTGATCTGTTATATAGAAGGGTTGAGGTATACACTACTTTTCATATAATAGTGCCAGACTTAAATTCATTTGTTTCAATACACAGATGGGTTTTAACTTTCAAAATCAAATGCTGATCATTGTTGAATCTTGTCTGAAATCATGCTGATTTTTAGTAGAATCCTTACATAATTATTCTAGCCTAGCACATCTTGCACCATGATACTCCTTTAGGCCCTTTTCATTTTTTATTTCCTTTCTTCATTGCCTTACTTGGGAGAAAATAGAATTATAAGCTTTGAATTTTACTTAATATTTTAGACTGAGATTTTGAAACGGGAGGCTACTCCTGCCATGAGACTGCTCAACGATCTTTTGAATATGCATGATGGGTTTGATGATGAAGGCTGGATGAAGGAATGCAAAAAACGCATGGTTGACACCTTTCCTAGAGAGGATCCATTTAGCATTCTTGTTCCAGCAGGATTTGACATTGATAAGGTATGCTGCAAATATACAAATTATATTTCCTATGGCTTTGATCGAACTACATGATAGCCACAACTAGCACGTTTCTTGTAGAACTCACGGATCTTTTCTTTTTTTCTTTTTTACTTGTATGATGGTGCCCTTTTCTTTTAGCTGTACTGAAGAAATCTATAAGGGTATAGAATGACATATTGGTCATTCTCACAGAAACCTCTCTTGCATGCACACATTCATGGAATCAGGAGTGGCATCAGGCCCTCTTAAGTCAACCAGGACAATCTCTGCATTTAGGGACAAGCGCATAACCATTCTTTTCGTGAAGGCATAGAATGAAAAATTATAGGAGTTGGTATCGATTGTAGGAAGTACCTAGACTAATTAGAGGAACATTCACATTTCTCCTTCTTGGGCGGTAAAATGAAAGCATGGTTCTATTATATCCAAGATAATGGAATATTTTTCTAATGGGAGATCATTTAATGTTCAAGATAAAACTAACCAGTCTGGGATTGCTTCATTCAACTTTGGAGCAGATGATATATGTCACAACTAGATCTAATATAAACACTATATCCTATTGGTCAAATTAATTTGTGTTTGATTTAACTTCATAACGGCTTACTTTTTCCCCAACAGCATCAAGGGCCACTTCGACCTCCACTTGAAGCTGATGATACACTTTTAAGGGTAGACTTTGTCAGAGAGGTTAATGCATTGCTACAAGAGGTCCGGTATCAACAAACTGAAGCACAGCATGCACAAGATTCGTTTGATCCTGAATCTGTTGCGAGTAGGTTGAAGCAACAGGAGAAACAAAGAGCCATACGCCAAGTAGAATCACTGCTGGACCTGGCCATAAATTTGAAATGGTAGCCATACTTTGTACCTTTTATTGCTAATATGGGGTTTTGGAATCCCAGTTTGCCACATTTGTATGTTGTGCCTGGGTTTATTGTAGCAGTTGTATTTATATTAGGACCTTTGTGCGCTTATATTACAGTTGATCTATAAAAGAAATTATGTGTTTTTGTGCACAATTTCAAATTGGAGGTTTCTTCTCCTTTCCTTTTCTTCTTTTTTCATTGAATAGAAGTTTCCTTCAACCAAACTGGAAAAATACATGAAAGCTTCCAGCTGTGCAAATCTCATGCAGTTAAAGAACGTACCATGATACAATGAACTCAGGTAGTGGTTACTTCTACACTGCTATAAGAACACTGCCAAGTCATGCTAAAATTTGTAGTGGCACCCAAAGCAACTAAGACAATGCCTATCTCTCTAGTATTCACAAATGAAGAAGCAAGCAATATCAACATGACAAAAATAAAAAGGTGGGGCGGAGGGGAAATGAAAGAAGTATCGAGTGGACTTATCTTTTGCCCATTAAAAATAAAAGCAATCCCAATTCCCCTCTCTTGACTGGGCTTATGTCCATCTAATATTGAACTTACTAGTGGTTGACCAAAAATGAGGCCTATAACTTTAGGCTAAATGGGTATTTTCCTGTCTGTAAAATATCCTGATAGTCCAAAGATTAATTCACAAAAGATACCCTTCTCAAAACCAATAACCATGATTGCTTCTTGCATCTCTAACTGAAATCAAATTCTTCCTTCACCAAGCAAAATAAGGACAAGTGCATGAGTTTGTATTCCTTAAATTGAACACGACTTATAGTTGAGATTAAATGAACCAAACTAAAGATGAATAATTGAGTGTGGTTAATTACTATTATCTTTCATGCAAACAAAGCCCCAATCTTGAGAAATTGAGGCAATTTATAGCTATGGCTGATTTAGTTAATGGGTTACAATAATAGAGAGTTAAAACCTGCTATTATTGTTATGCAAGAAAAAATAATAATAATACACCACATCCACATATAAGAATATTATCACCATCTTCTTAGCTGTTAAACAGTCTTCCAATCACAAAAGCTACCCTTCTCAAAACCATATTGCTTCTTGCATCATTACACTGACATCAAATTCTCCCATCACCAAGCAAATTAGGAAAAGTGCATGGATGTGAATTAAATTGAACAATACTTATATAACATGATCATCCAAAAGTTAAGATTCAATGAACTAAAATAAAGACGAATATTTGAGTTAGTGGTTCATTACTATTGTCGTTCATGCAAACAAAGCCCCAACCTTGTGAAAATTGAGGCAATATATAGCAATGGTTGGTCATTGCTTTTAGTTGATGGGTTACAAACTTACAATAATAGAGAGTTAAAACTTGCTATTATTGTTATGCAACAAAACCTCAATCTAAGAAAGATTTCTGTATGAATGTAACCAGAAAATTGATAGTCCAAGCAAGATTGAAAATATGCATATCACTAAACTATGAAAACAGTGCTTTAATGCCTTCAAGCTCAGATGGACATGCATGTGAGATGAATCCATATAAAAGATTTCTATCATTCAGTTAAATTTTAAAATAAAAATGTTTTTAAGTAATTGAGTTTTGAACTGCTTACTATAGTTTACACAAATGTTTCTACAGCATTAGGACTTAGGATTTAACGTAACAAGAATTGCTTTTATAATCTTAATTTCAGAGGTTCTGAAATTAAGGCTACATCATGCTTTGATTTCAGATGGATGTTAAATATCGAACCTAGGAAGTTGCAATAGAAATTAAGTAATGGCCAACAAAGACAAGAAAATATTTTACATCAAGAAAAAGGTATTATAAAAAATTATAATCTATAAATTTTTTTTTCTTTCCTTTTGGAATGGAAGATACTAAACAAGAAAATAGAATCTCTCTTTTAACTTTAGAAGGCATAGGATCAACCAGAGAGGTCCAATAAAACTTACTACTTCAAAAAAACAAAAACGAAATGATGGTTTTAATCCAAGTAACAAGTGCAAGTGTGTTTATTAAATTGAACACAACTTATATAACATGATCATCTAACATCAAGTTAAAGATTCAATGAACAAACCAAAGAAGAATAATTGAGTTAGTGGGTAATTACTATTATTGTTCATGCAAACAAAGCCCCCCAGTCTTGAGAAGATTGAGGCAATTTGACTACTACTGTTATGCAATCAAAGCCTCAATGTAGGAAAGATTAGCAAATTTCACTATAAATTTCAGGCCTCTGTTTCTCTCTCTCAAGTCTCAACTCACCCATCTTCTTCTTTGCATTCTCCACATCTCCATTGTGAAAACATGTCCTCAAGTGAGCCAAACTTGGGTGGCTGGAGCTTCTTCCAAGCTAAAATTGACAACAATTCCCACACTACCGCAGAAATCTTAGGTGATGATACAGGTGCGGTTGTCACTGAAAACAAAAAAATTAGTACTGAAAAGAATTCTAAAAAAAAGCAGCAAGTTTCATCTTCATCATCAAAGAAGAATGATGAAGAATGTAGGAGTAGTAGTTTCCCAGTACCGTTGAGCTCAAGTGCTGTGCTGCGTATTGTGCCTCATAGAAAAGGTGGTCGCCTCATTCTTCAAGCTGTGCCTATCCATGAAGAAGAAGAAGAAGACAAAGCTGAAGAAAAGTGAATTTTAGTAATGAATTAAAGCTAGCTTTATGTAGTATAGTCTAGTGGGTTCATGTGAGAAGAGTTTCCTTGTTATGTTTAATTTTCTAGTTTGTTTACTTAAGTTATGATGTATTATCTTTCAGTTATGGTATTGTGTTATTATGGTTATTTGACATAGTAGTCAAAATTGTTGTCCATGTATTAATGCATTGCAATGCTCTGTTTTTGTACTCTAAACAGAGCAAATTCTCTGTTCTGTTATGTAGGAGAAGAGTTCTGTGTTAGACCTAAACGACACCATTTCAGTTGAACATTAGTTAAGTAAGACGCGTGGCGTGGTAAAGTTAAACAGAAACAGCATTTTTCAGCTGTAAATCTCTTCATTATTTGAAATTCTGCTATAAGCCTAAAGGACTAAAGCTGTGGTCACTTCTACTACACTTCTTAAAGAGTTCAGAGTTTAGTGGATGTGACAATCAATGGCCTATCCCAAACTCCCCCATAATAAAAGTTGAACTGGTTCCATGATGTTACACCATCTCTACAACACAAATGCTAGTAACAAATTATGTTTGAGTGCTTACTGTATCATGATTAACAAGGAGCACGTAATGAATCAAAACTCCTAAAGGACCTAAACCATCATCTGCAATTTTTATGTAGTAGTTCATTTTTCAAGCTTCATCTAATAAATAAGCTTCAATTGCCTAATGATTAATTATGCACAAGCGAAGAGATTTTCTAAATCATCCTCTCCATTCAAATTCACTTTTATTCATTTATTGGAACCTTTCTAAAGAAGAGCTTGCCTCTAACCAATAAAACCAATTGACAAATAAATCCACCTGACAAAACCATTTGCCAGCTAATCTAGGGGCATTCACTATGCAGTTTATATTCATGCCAAATCAATCATTCACTTTAGCACAAAACATCACCTAGTTCAGCACTTTGAGCTTTATTTAATCACACAAAACCGAACACTTTCTCATACACTAAAATAAACACAGTTCTGCTAAAACCAATTAAAACATGGAATGAAAAACAAAACCCATTGGTGAGAGCACTGCCCTTCATTGGGCCTATTGAGAAAATATGTATGGGTTCGCCTGGTGTGTACTGAACCCAAGCATACCCTACAGGCAACCAATATTCAATTCTTTTGGCTGAGAATTCTTTAAAGGAAAAGAAATTGAACAAAGAAAAGCTCTGTTGCTGCATAGAATAGAAGTTTTGCCTCCAAAGTACAGGTTTGCATGACCAAACCTTGAAATGTTGACTGAATCGGTTTTTCCACATATCGTACAACCATGTGTGATTGTGAACATGTGTTGGAACTGTGTACATTGGTGAGAGCACTTTAACCCAAGCACGTCCATGCTTAATTTCTGGACATAATCACTTGAAGCAGCTTAAAAAATTATATCTTTAACATAAAACTAAATGGGATTAATATAGTTGTCACATCCTTTGGTAAAGATAAAAATAATAATCTTATTAATGAATTTACACAGGTTTTTTCAGCAGCTATTGACTACTAAAAGAACATTATGATCTGCTGCACTTCAATTTTATTATTACATTATTATACAACAAAGGGGTTCAACCTCTCACAGTTACTAACTTTACATTGTGGAAGGGGAAGAGTAGGTCTGGGAAATTTTCAGTTACTTTTTGGGCTGCTGCTAGCTTCAAATAGAGCACAACTGTGAGACTTCATCACATAAGCAACTGATTCTGCCATCTGCTCAGGAAGGGGTTCACCACTGGTTGAAAAAAACCCTGGGAATGGAAGAGCTGTGTCAACCAAACAGCGCCATGACATCCCTTCTGGGGGTTGGGGTAGAATAACACACTCTGAATGGTCAGCTGCATTGAAAGAAATAAATAAATCACCCCTCCTTACATGGGAAGAAGATTCAGAGTTCAATGGGCTCTCCACTTCATCAGCCCTCAATGTCATGGCCAGGAATCTGCATGATGGATCTTCCCATTTAGGAGGAGACTGGTCACTTCCATGCCACTCAATATTTTCTTCTTTCAGGAAAT
The DNA here is from genome assembly GCF_001633185.2 of Quercus lobata. Taxonomy (NCBI): domain Eukaryota; kingdom Viridiplantae; phylum Streptophyta; class Magnoliopsida; order Fagales; family Fagaceae; genus Quercus; species Quercus lobata. The sequence continues at coordinate 22,623,043 of NC_044915.1, read as the reverse complement.
TCCTTTTCTGAAGAAGATCACTTCGCCTCATTCTCAACGAACTCAAAAATGAGATGAATTGCGAGGTTTGAATACTAAAACCCGTTTTTAGAGTATTCCAATCAAGAGGTTTTCTATCACCATATGCAGGGGAACCACCACAAGATTGGCCACACTCATCTCCCATGTTAAGAATAGGAACACCCAATGAAATATACAGGACAAAGAGAAAATTACGGATTTGTTTAAGCCGTCTTTCAAGGACAGTGGTGTTATCTGTAGGTCCTTCTTCCCCACAATTCCAACTTAACTGTGAAGCTAATGCATCATTACTGAAGCTGACTAAGTCCACAACAGTTAATCCAAAATTTCTAGCAATGAAATTGAAAGAAAATGCTGGGCCTCGTCCATCTGAAAAGATGTCCCCACTCCCACAAAGCCGTGTCGCAAGGTCACTTAGAAGACCCTCACCCCTCCAAAAATTTCTCACATCGTTACAAAATTTTGTATCAATTTCTGCCCATCTCTTCCAATGAGGAAAACGAGTTTCCTTTGGTAGCATGTCATGTGGATCCCAGCAATCTGCAATGATTTTGGTCTTTGAGAGTAGTGGATCAAAAGCAATTGCTTCAACCAAGGGAGGGCGAGACAAGTATTCTCCATGAAACCCTCTCAACAAAGATGAAGCATTTATGAAACAAAATCCATCAATATGAAACTCAGTCACCCAATGTTGCAGACTATCCAAAATCAATTGTTGCACAATAGGATAATTACAATTCAAATAATTTGTTGCTTCCAAATCCTCACCTTCATTCACATGATAATAGGATATATCATCAATGCCTTGCAGCGATCCAGAGACAGCAGTATGAGTAAAAACAACTTCCAACAAAACTTCTATCCCATTGGCATGCAATTTTTTTACCATCTCCTTCATTGAGTTAATAGCAGATACAGAACCACCAGAAGGTCCATACAGATTCATGGGTGAAAAGAAATGACAAGGAAAATATGGTCCATTTTTCTCATCAAACGAGAAAATTGGCTCCAGTAAAACAGCATTCATGCCCAGATCTTTAAAATGCTGCAACTTCTCTGTCAAACCAATGAAGGTCCCAGCTACATCAGTAGCTAGCTGGCTAGATTTGTGCTCCGTAAAGTGCCTCACATTTAACCGGTACACCACTAGTTTTTCCATTGGTAAGTAAGGATGAGTATCATCACCCCAATCAAAACCAGGTTCCTTGCATAGTTGTCCAAGATACTTCTGAGATCCATCACTACTAGGAATAGAATTTACAATAATCTTAGCATATGGATCCAAAATAATTTGCCCTGCATCAAATTTATTATTGTTTCTCTGAAGTAGAGACCCTTTGCACCGATAACCATAGCTCACAAAAGTCCATGCACTTTCAAATGAGGCATGCCAGATGTCACCAGATCGATTGATGTATGGATCTAGATCAAGCTCTAAAGCAGGTTCATCTGCTTTTGCATCATCATAGAAGCATAAAATTACACCTTCTACATTTCTTGAAAAAATTGCAAAGTTCATGGAACCATCAGGTGAAAAGGAGAGACCCAATGGAGCTGGATAACCTTTACGAAAACCAACTGGCACACAAAATTTTGTCTTCCTATGACTTCTAATTTCTGAGCCACAGGAGCCAGAATCTGATGGTAATTTTAAAATGAATGAGAGATAGAAGGGAATTTGTTTTGCTTCAAACTCTAACTCAAGTGCAAACCTGCCAGCAGAGGTCTGTGTGAATGGGGTTTCACTGGTTGAGGTTCTAGAATCTGGAACTGAACTTTGAACATCCAGAGGTATGAAACTTGACGAATCAGCTCTGTACCTGCCCCAACTTGATATCAGTCTATCATCAATGCTTTGTAGTTGTAACGATGAAACTTCAATATTCACAGCATATTTGACACTTGTCTTTCTAACAAAAACTTTCACCTGACCACCAACTTCTGTCCAAAATAGATAAGTTAATGCCTTTTCCTGATTATCAGCTTCAGTAATTGTACTGTCTTTCTGTTCAATTTCCTCAACCAAAACTCGTGATGTAGCAAAGAATCTTGAATTAAGATGCCGGCAAGAAGATTTCACCACATTCTGTGAAACTTCATCACAAATTAGCCTTCTTTCCAAATCCATTTTTTCAAAGCCATATCTGATGTGGTTTCTATATATATAATGACAGGCAGGTGACGATTTAGAAACATCACTGATTCTACACTTCAAATAGCAGGACTGTATTGCAAGTGATGGTGGAAGAGTTGCCATCTATTGTCCAACAAGCATATCCCAAACAAGAAAGAGGGTAAGATGTTTGCAAGCGTGAAGAAGATTATCCTCCTAAATTTGAAAGTTTTTTCTGTTCAAATTTCAAAATAGTAAGAAATTAGTTTTTGAATAAATAGATCAAACAGAAGATTTAGTATTGTGGCCAATTTCCCTAATATTAGTTTATACCAAGAAACAGACTAAAATGTTTGACTTGCATGACTTAGCTGCAGGACCAAATTTAAACTGTAGTGTTGCAGAAATAAGCCAGACTGAAAAGCTTCAATTACATGCATTAACAGAAGATAACTTCACAAATAGTTAAAGCAAAACACGGGAGAAAATTGTATCAACAGATCACCAAAATTGTTTCCAAACAAGATATCGATTTCCCTGAGATGTGCTTATGTAAAATAGTCATTCACAACAACGTATAGACTCATTTTAAATGCTATCATTGAACACAAAGTAATCATTTTTAAATTCCACATAATGCAATTAACCTATTCAATGCCCACAAGATGCCGAGAAAAGGCATAAAATTTATTTGACAATGAACTGGACCATCATCAGAATATCGAGACTAGAAAGATAAACAAAATAAATAAGCTCGTAAATACTAAAATTGAATTACACCCAGTTGAGAAAAAAAGCTAAAAGTACAGAACAAATACTTCAAATCATCAAAACAATGATACCCAGAAGCCAAAACCAATAACAAATTCAAATCATGAAAACAGTGACACCCAGAAGTCAAAAACCAAGAACAAATACTTCAAATTATCAAAACAGTAACGCCCAGAATCCAAAACCAAGAACAAATACTTCAAATCATCAAAAAAATGATACCCAGAAGCCAAAATCAAAACTTTACATTCAAACACAATCAAACGAGAGAGGGAATGGAACTTACATCATGGGGTTTCCTCAGTGTGAGAAGCTGATATTTTCCATTAGATGAGAAAGAGAGTCAGAGAGGGAGAGAGAGAGAGTTTGTGTTGTCACTTGTCACCGCACAACGGAGTAAGCTGATAGTGATAGAGATTTGGAGAATTTGGTTGGAACTAGTGCACGAGTCACGAGCGTTCGTTAATGGTACTACGCTTTTTTATAGGTTACACAATCCTCACCATTAGATCTGACATGTTGAGAAACAGTTTTCCTTTAACGGTCAATATTGTACTTTTTTTTCTTTTTAATAAATGATGCGTTATTGAAAAAAATGAAAAGTATTTTAATTAAAATAATAGTAGTTTAGAACTTTAATGAGTTGGAGTTGATTATTTTTAATATAAATTTTTTTATGCCACTTTGTGATATATACTTTATATCACTTTGTCTACTACTATTAAAATATTTGACATATTAATCCTTAAAAAAAAATATAAAACCCCTTTTTCTCTTTGCTGCTATGGCTGTGAATCTAGTGTTATTGTAGGATGTGTGCAAGACAACAGTGCTGAAAGAATCATTATTAGTTGCATTGGGTACTTTGATGGCATGAGCATAAAGTATCCAATGCTACTAATAATGATTGAGACGCATGAAAGTGAAAGGTTATAAACATTAAACGGTATTATTTTTTTAGAACATGTGTCCATAATTTTCTAAGTTGGACTAATAACATAACTATTTTTTTACTTAGATGGATTTGAATGATGAGGTACTTAAAACCATAATTTTTTCGGATTTTGTGCGGAAACTAGGCTTGGTTCATGCTGCATGCCGTTATTTGTGTTACATTATCCATCAAAGGCAACAACTAAAAAGAAGACGTGTTCCCCACATTCCTACACAATCAACCATAGAAAGACAAAAAGTTCGTGATGAACTAATGTCTTGACTTAAGAATAGTGAAAAATGCTATGATGTAATACGCATGAGTCCACAAGCTTTCAAGGTTTGTGTGACATTTTGCGGAGAGATGGTGATCTTCAAGACACACAGCATGCCACGGTTGAAGAGCAAATTGGCAAGTTTCTTCACATGCTCACATAATCAGACGACTCGTACAATGTCCTTTTTTTGTCGTTCCGGTGAGACCATTAGTCACAATTTTTATAACGTGTTAAGATCAATAATTATGTTATAGGATCAATTCCTTTGACAACCTGATGGAACCCAAGTGCCACTTGAAATACTACAAAGTAGTAGATTCAACCTATATTTTAAGGTAAATATATCATGCATATAATTTATATTTGATAGTAGTATAGTACAAATATATTTTAAGGTAAATGTTTTTGAGAGATAATGTTAATCTTAGGATTGTATTGGGGCACTTGATGGAACACATGTGCGTGTCAAAATATCTAATGAGGATGCACCAAGATATCGGGATAGGAAGGGTTACACAACACAAAATGTGTTGGCGGCATGTTCATTTGATTTAAAATTCACATACGTATTACCAGGTTGGGAAGGAACTGCTTCAGATTCAAGAATAATAAAGAGTGTTTTAACTAGAAACGATAACTTGAAAATCCCACAAGGTAATATTCAAATACGTATTAGGATGTATTATTTATAATTAAAAAATTTGTAGTATATAATTAATGGTTGTTATTGTTTATTAGGTAAATATTATCTTGTTGATGCAGGATACATGAATAGAAGTCGTCTAATTGCACCTTATAGGGGAGTGCGCTATCATTTAAAAGAATACTTTGTTCGTCCTCCTGAAAATGCTAAAGAATTATTTAATTTGCATCATGCATCACTGCGCACTACTATTGAAAGAGCATTTGGTATACTTAAAAAGAGATTTTCTATCATAGCAAGTACTATAGAGCCTAATTATTGTGTTGACACCCAAAACGAAATCATTTTAGCATGTTGCATACTTCATAATTATTTAATGGGTGTCGATCCTGATGAAAGTCTTATTGCTAAAGTTGATGAAGAGGTTTTGCATTCTCATTGTGAACGTGTGGCCTCTACTCCAAGAGAAGATGATGAGGATGCTAGGCAAGGAGATATTATAAGAGATTCTTTAATATCAGTCATGTGGCAAAACTATGTCCAAATGTGATAGCTTTTGAGTTTATTGTTGTCATGTCGTTTAAGACTATGCTATGTTTCAATTACTTAGACCTAAATGTTATGCAAATTTCTCTTTTTATTTTGATATTGCTCTCTACCTTTTGATAATTAATGTTAATATTTACACAATATTTTATGTGTTTTTTGTCCTATTAATTATAGCATGGGTAAGATATCAAAGAAGAATGGTGGAGATCTAAGCAAAGAAGTACAATGGAGTAGTGTTATGGATGATGCTTTAGTGGATGCTTTTTTATATCAGGTGATCATAGGTGGTAGAGTTAATGGAACTTTTACCTCTAAAGCATATGATGACATAGTGAAAGAATTGGTTGAAAAATTTGACATGGAGATTAACAAGGATAAGGTGAAAAATCGACAAAAGACACTGAAGAAGAATTTTCATGAATGCTATGACATATTTAAAGATGGATTGAGTAGTTTTGGATGGAATGATTCTTTAAATATATGGACAGCTGAACCAGAAGTTTGGGAGCCACTCATAGCGGTAAATTACCATTTTTTGCGAGTTTAATTTTATATTACATAATTGTGGGGGCCGGTCGGTCACTAAAGTTATTAAACTCAAGTTAATTGAGCCTGTGGCCCATCCGAGGATGCAAACCTGCCCGAGGAGGCCCATATCAGATTGAAGGAGTAACCAGACGAAGGGAAGGATAAATATCACGAAAGGTGAGTTCAGTATTCGTCTGAGAACAAAAACCTTCTCGGTAATATGAGTCCGAGGACGATCAGGATGCCATCTTGTTACAGATATACCTCGGAGCTACATCACCACTAAAGGTGGAATAAGGGGCCAAAGGTGAGAGAGAGAGAAGGTAAACAAATATCTATGGTAACAGCTGCCTCCGCATTAATTGCCTCTCAACCAACTCTCTGGTCGCATTAATGTGGAAGTGATGCCTGAACAGTGATGAAGCAGCCTTACAGCTGCTAGAAGGAGGTTCCAGAAGGTGTTAGATGGGACAGAAAGAAATCCCTCTGAACCCAACCTACACGTGTGTGGTGAAGATGGAATAAAGAGGACGATATATAACATGAAAGAAAGGCATGCAGAAAGGGGGATCGGAAGATAGAGAAAAACAAAGAGAAGACTCAGGAAGAAAACTTGAAAAATAAAAGAACTGTATTTATTTCAAAGAAAAATCGATTGTTATATCAGCTCTGATCCATCTATAAATATGAGGTTGAATCTTTTTACTTTTACAGAGGTTAATCTAGTTCTTGGACGCCCACGCTTTACAAATTTTATTGTTTGAGCCTGTTAACGTACGAACCCAAGACCGGTTTGGGATCGTTACAAATTGAGTCCATACAATAATTATATTTGTTGTTTAACCATTTGTCCTGGTTTGTAACAGTCTAAACCTGCAGCCAAGAAGTGGATGACAACATCTATACCCAACTACTCTAAGATGGCACAACTTTGGGCTAACGATAGAGCAAAAGGTGATCATGCTGAAATTGCAAAGGAGAAATATGCTAGGTATGCTGCATTGACCACTATTGATGAGATTGATAATTTGATATCTCAAAATGAAGTTTCTTTGGAGAACTTTGAAGTGGAAGATGATCAGAGGTCACTGGAAATTAATGTTGCACGTTCTCGAGTGTCATCACAAGATGTAATATCTTCTAAAAGCAAGAAAAGACGACTGGCAAAATATGATGAACTCAGGAATGTAATTTCCCAGTCATTTGATAATGTATCAAAGGCAATTGATAAGGCGACTGAGGTTATGGCAAAGTGCTTTTCAAAGTCATATGGAGCAGAAGTTCACGTAGCTTTGGGTGTATTGGACTTAGATCCAATATCAAAGACTGAGGCCTACATATTTTTGATGGAAAATCCAACATATAAAGAGATGTTCTTTGGTTGCCCAAATCATGAGCGCAAATGTGTCTTATTGACACTGATGTTTAGGCCTAAAAATTAAAAAAGTGTGGGGTTTTTTGGCCAACCTTAGTTTTGGAATGAATTATGTTATTTTGTTTTGTTTTGGCAAGACTCATTACCGGAGTTTTTTTTTTTTAAAGATATTTGTTTACATTGTTAGACAATATTTATTTTGTTGAGAATAAATATGTGATGCGTGAATTTCTTTACAACATAGAAATATACATAACTTGTTTTTTAGCTACAATAAAATTTTCTTTTTTCCTTAATGAAATTGGGAGATGGAGATGTATTAAATTATCAAATCCATTATAAAGCACACCAGCCAAAAAAGATCCAATCTAAAACTAGCAGCTCTAAAAAAAATTTGCAAATTGAAATAAAGAAATTGTACTATTGTCAATTTTTCATGCCATTATCTTCATCTGTTAAATTATTGATTAGCGTGATGCAATCTATTCACCTTGACAAAACAATATTGTAATTCAATAATCTAACACAAACCTAATTGTGGCTAACTAGTTTCACATCATCCACTAAATACTAAGCATTTCAAAGCAATTATAAGTTCTCATTGATTATTTTTTATGTTCTTTAAAATGAGGGGTATAATAGTAATGTTATTATAAAATGATTCCATTCCATTTCTTCCAATATCACTCCCAAACAGTGTTATTTACTTTCCATTCCACTCCTTCATTTTATAACATCCAAACAAGATTTTTAAATTCCATTCCATTTCATTCCTTTCCCTACTAAATCAATTCCATTCCATTCCTTTATAAACTCCTAAACGGACCCTAATGGTTCAACTTTTTTTTTTTTTTTTTTTCCCTTCTGAGAATGAAACCTGCTCCTTTAATTAATCAAAGAGGCTAAATCAGCCTCAATAACATGAAGAATGTACAGTGGTACATCTTTCCATTCAGACAGTTAAGCTGAGTGAATTAATTACCCATTTAGCCAACCCATGGGCTACATTATTTCCTTGTCAACTAATATGGGTAAAACTAATACAATCAAAAGAAGAGACTAATAGTTTTACATCTTGAATCAAATGTCTGTGTAAAGCTAAAGATAAATTTGAGTTGATCAGCTCCTTGTAAATGGTGTCCGAGTCTCCTTCTATAGTTGCAGTAGTGATGCCGAGCTCCAAAGCAAATTCAACTGCTCTCCTCACCTCTATAGCCTCTACCTGAGCCACGATTGTCAGAAGGGGAATTTGTTATGACAAAGATGCCATAACAACTCCTTTCAAGTTACAAATCACAACTCCAATTCTAGCTCTTCCTTGCTCAGAGAAAATAGCTCCGTCGTAGTTTACTTTAAAACCACCTAAGTCTGGCGGCTTCCACTTGGTGTGCTTCTATGTAGCAGTTTAGAAATGGTTGGATGAGTGTGTTGAAACTTAGCCTTCCTTTCCTTCGCCAAGTTAAGGATTTGGTTCAAAGGACACGTAGCTTCCTTGAATTGAATCTGATTTCTGTGGTTCCATACAGCCCACCCCGTGAATGCCAGTAGTGCTATGTCTTTGTTCTCTGAGAAAGCATGTGTAAAAATATCCATCACAGGTTTCCCTTCCAACGCCGAGATCTAGCTCCATTGTGGCTCTAATTTCCATACCTCCTGCACATCAGAACAAAAGAAAACAGCATGTGAACCATCCTCATTCCTCACCTTACAGTTTTCACACAGGGCATTTGGACAATTTTCCTGCGACCCAAGTTGGCTTTTGTTGGAAGAGCTTCCCTACAAGCTCGCCAAACAAAGTTTTTTACTTTGTTAGGAACCTCCAATCCCTATACATTTTTCCAGAAAACTAATTCTTGGGCTGTCAACTGCTTCGGTGCAGAACCCTCATGCAAGAAACCATAACCTGATTTGACAGAGAGTGGGCCTGTTGGAGTAAAAGGTCATATTAGCATGTCTTGTTGACTGGATGAACTTAGAGGGATGCTTTTTTATAACTTCTGCTTCTGCCGCTCCAAACACATGGTCAATAACATCAGTTCGCCATCTTCTTGTAGATTGGTTGATCAAAACTGCCACTGAAGAGTTCTCTTGTCCATACAACACAGGTGAGGTGATTTTGGCCTTATTTTTAAATGGTTACCGATTATCTCCCCATATTTTGATTTGTTTCCCATCACCCACTCTCCAAAGTGCACCCTTAGAAATAACATCTCTTCCCTTGAGTATACTTCTCCATGCATACGAGGCTGAAGATGAATCTTTTGCCTCAAGAATAGACCCTTTAGGAAAAAATCTTGCCTTAAAAACTCTATAAAAGAAGGAATTGTCATCATGAAGGAGTCTCCAAGCTAATTTGGTCAACATTGCCTCATTAAACATTGTGAGATCCTTGAAACCCATTTCTTCTTGATCTTTATGTTTTCACATATCATCAAATTTCATCTAATGGATTTTTCTTCTATCCCCCCATTGTCCCCACCAGAATATCCTAATGAGCAATTCAATTTCATAACACAAGGTGAACGGAAGCTTAAAACAACTCATGGTATACCTGGGGATTGCTTGAATCACTGATTTAATGAGAACTTTTTCCTTCCCATCCCTATTATCTCTTCTATACTCGTTGTTTCAATTGATCAAAACTCACTCTTTTATTCCTCCCCACCATAGCGAGCAAGCTCGAATAATCTTCATATTGCTTCAATTCTGTAACTCCAAGATCACCCATAATCTAATTTTGCATATCAATAGGAGTGGATTTACTAAAAAAAAGAGTTGTCTTGTCTCTATTCAGTCTTTGCCCTAAGACCTATTCATAGGAAGAAAGAATCTCCAACCTTTTGATAGTCATGGGTGGTAGCCTAACAAAACAAAAGACTATCATCTGCAAAGAGCAAGAGTGTTAGTTTTGGGCCATTACGACAAATAGATACACCTTGATATCACCATTACAATTTGCTTTTTGTATCAATCTATGTAGGCCCTCCGAGCACAACACGAAAAGGTATGGGAAAGTGGATCTCCTTGGCGAATACCTCTACTTGGTTTAATGTTTCCATTGGGTTCCCTATTAATCAAAATGGAATATGTCACAGAAGTGATGCATTCCATGACTAGAGCCACCCACCGATCATTAAACTCCATCTGCAACATGACATCTTTCAAAAAAGACCATTCAACCTAATCATAGGATTTACTCATATATAACTTGAGGGCCATAAAACCCAAACTCCGCGAGTTATGATTTTTCATATAATGCAGTGTTTCAAAAGCCACGAGGATATCATCAATGATCAAGCAACCCTTCAAAAAGGCATTTTGATGTTTGGAAATGATATGAGGTAACACTTTCTTCAATCTGTTTGCTAATACTTTTGAAAAAAAATTGTAAAGTATGTTGCAAAGGTTGTGGATCTAAACTCAGTAACTCTCTCCATATTTTTTGTTTTTGGAATCAAGGTAATGAATATATGATTTAATGGTTTAGGCAAAAAACCTGAATTCAAAAAATTCAAAATAGTGTTGATAACATCACCTTTTACCAAGTCCTAGAAATTATGATAAAATAAGGGAGGCATTCTGTCCGGTCCCGCAGCTTTGAGTGGAGCCACTTGTTTCAAAGCGGCCTCAACCTCCCATGCTTGAAATTCACCTGTTAGAATATCATTCATGTCTTCGGTTACAATCTGAGGAATGAAATCTAAATCTGCTGTCAAGTCTTTTGGATTTGATGAAGTAAATAACTATTGATAAATACTCCAAGAAACTTGCTGAAATCTGATCTTGCTAGATGCACCATTCATTGGCCTGGTTTCGGATTCCAACAATGCAGTGTTTTCATTTTCTTTGAATGGCTCGGCAATGAAAAAAGCAAGTATTTCGATTCCCATCTTTAATATAAAGTGTACGTGATCTTTGCCTCCACATCCTCTCTTCTTTGTCCATAAGCAAATTCATTTCCTTCTGCAATTGCGCAACCTGAAACGAACCTCCTCCCTGTAAAGCTAATCTCTCAACCCGTGTTAGTTCTTTTCTTTTTTTCTCCAACTTTCTTCGAATATTGCCTAAACAATTCCTGCCCCATCTAGTCAATTCCTTTCCACAATTTTCCAATTTCCGAATCACCTTTGTTTTTTTAGCCCCTTCATAGCTGGCTTGCCATACGCCTTCAACTATTTCACCACAGCCTTTATCAGCTAGCCACATTTCTTCGAACCTAAACATTTTTTTCTTTTGCTGAAATTCCAAGTTTGATAAATCAACCCATAACAGTTTATGATTAGAGGTCATGCTGTCAATATGATGTACTCGAGTACTTGGAAATTCTGTAAACCACTCATGTGAAGCAACTACTCAGTCCAATTTTTCCCAAATTGACACCCCACTATGATAATGTTTACTCCAAGTGTAAGGGAAGCCTTTGAACCCCAAATCCATAAATTCACATTCGTCTAAAACTTCTCTAAATATCTGCATTTGGTTGTGTGGTCTTAATCTTCCTCCTAACTTCTCAAATTACCTGGTAATCTCATTAAAATCTCCAGCACAAAGCTAGGGTAAGGAGTTTTGACTATGTAAATGATGAAGAAGATCCCATGATTCATGTCTTTTATGTGTTTCAGGCTCACCATAGCAACCAGTGAACCTCTAAGCTTTCCCGAAATTTTTATTGACCATAACATCAATATAATTTAGTGATGAGAACTCTACATCAATGTTGATATCATATTTCCAAAACAGCACCAAACATCCACCTTTATTAATTCTTTGAACAAAAAACTTCTTATCAAAACAAATCTGATCTTTTACATAGTCTAGCCTTGCTTCGTCTACCAATGTTTCGGCTAAGAACACAACAGAGGGAGTTTTTGCCTTCATTTATTCTACAAGCTCTTAAACTGCTAGTTAGTTCCCAAGCTCCCTGCAGTTCCAAACTATGCAACTCATTGCTCTTGGCGGGGCTAGAAGCCAACCTCCACCAATATAGAGTAATTTTCTTTATCATTGTGTGAAACCAAAAATTTCTTGCTTGGTAACTCACTATGATCAATAACCATGTCCATGGGCTGTTTGGAACCAATAGAATCATCTATGGTGAGAATAGCGCTTCCATTTGGCTTGGGCAGTGCCATTAGGGATATCAGATACCTGTAAATTGTTGGAAATATCGTGAAGGGGTGTAGCATGATTCTGAAGGAGTGGAGGAACTAGAGTTGGAGCACATGACATACTCTGACTTGCATCCAGGTTATCCCCTAACGTGCCCAAATCAAATGGTGGAGATTTTTTCTTACGTGTTTTGGTAACTGTGGCATGTGCTAAATTCAAGGGATCCTCATAAATCCCAAGATCATCATCAATATCCTTTAGTTGCTAAGAAAAAGAAACTCCTTTATTTTCGAGATCCTGGAAAATAGGATGTGAATTGTTTTTTAAAACCATGGACTCGTGGGATTTTAAATTTGGAACTTCCACAAAATCCACCTCCATATTAGAATTTTCCTTATCTATTTGATTCATAGTTTTTGGTGGTGGCACTGGAGTCGGACTTGACTTGCTTGCCCTTCGCCGCTGTGTCGAGATATTTTCCCTCCTATCTTCATAGTACCCCGAAACCCGAACCACGTTCTTCCTTGATGAACCCATCGGAATTGCCCGAATCCACAATCCAAATTGTTGGGAAGTTGTTTGGAGAGTACCCTTACTCTAAATCTAGAGATTGCACTCCTTGTATCCATGATCAAGACAGCCACACCAATAGCAGATATTTGGTAATCGTTCATACCTGAAATTGACCCAAATTTTCTCTTCTTCATCAAGCTTGATTATCCTTCCTCGGCAAAGAGGTTGGAAAACATCCAAAGTTACCCTTACTCGGATGTAGCTTCCCCCCTCACTCTTCGAATCTTCAGTTGAATGGTTGACCACCCCCTCACAATTTCTCAATAGTGTGACATTCTTTCCCCATATAAATCTTAGGATAGATTTTACAAATTTTGGGAGGTGGGATTCTTTAGAGAAGGGAAGACCGTCTGATTGGGGATGATCCATTGATAATGTCTTTTACACAAATACTAAATATTTGGGTGAGTTCGGCCCTCTCCCAAAAGAATTATCAATGACACTCCGATGATAAAGTCAGTAAATGAGAGCTTAAGTTATGAGATTACATTTTCATACTCGTATTGTTCAACCCTATTTATACAAGCTAGTTATTATCTTTTTTTTCACCCAAAACTAAAGTATTCCCTAAACTCAAGTTTTTGAGTTGATTTGATGCTTGTCATTAAACGTGTGGGTCAATAGGATACGAATGGGCAGCTATCAGTTTGCCCCTAGAAGGGACATACCAAACCACATTATATGTGATGTAAAGTTGTTGGGGCACAATAAATATGATTCTAATCATGTCTTTATGACATTACTTGTTATGTGATGACATCGGTCCCAGAAAGACTTCTTTAATATCACTTGGTTCCTTCTCTAATTAGTGCCCTTTAGGAGTGGCTTGTATTCGGTTTACACTTTGTGACAATGCATTTTGTACAGCCCCTCACACAAATTTAGTCCCAAAATTATTTGTTAAGTCTTTATTTTGCATTGATTTATTTTATACAATTTTGGAACAGTTTTTTTTTTTTTTTTTTTTTTTTTTGAGATAAAGTTTAATGTTGTTTCTAGTTCCATTTCTTTTCAAAAATCAAGTGATGTCAGTAACATTGTTTTATAAATTTGAGTAGTTCGACCCGTAAATATCTTTTTTTGAGCAAAAAAAAGAAAGAAAAAAAGACATGTAAGTATCTTTGGTTCTTATAATTAATTTTTTTTTTATTTAAAAATTGAGTAGTTACAGTCAGTTTTGACAGCAAGAAGAGGCCAGGAAAAAATTGAGTTATGACACATAATTAAGGATTAAAAGAATAGTTTCACCTAAAGTTTTTAATCAAATGTAATAAAGTGTCTCCAACAATATAAAATGCTAAGAGAGAAGAAAAAGGGAACCTAGTAAAGTATTTGAAGTTTTTGAAGCAATCTGAATACCTTATAACAAGATTACGAGTTTAGAGTTTAGACCCATTGTTGGGAAATTGAGACCCCAGTTGATAGAATTAACAAATTTTAAACCCAAGTTGTTAATTAGATTTATTATAAATAAAACTTTTTAAAACAAACAAACATCAATATCATGTCAAAATCATGTAGTGGAAAAATAAATAAGACAAGATATGATGACTCAGGAAAACTAATGAAACAAACTAGTTTCACAATAAAAAACCTGGGGGGAAATCTTCCCGAAAAGCAATTCACTATAATAAAGAGAAGTTTCAGATCTAGTACAAAACCTTTGTTTCTAGACTTTACAATCCCCGTAGATGAACTCACAGCAGAAACCTTCTACCGCTTCAGAACCTCTGAACTCTTCAATATATGAACGCCACCCTTTTTGCACGGATTCCAATATGTGACTAACCAATGATGTACGGCTCTTAGTATATGACTAACACACCAACTAGAAGAAGATGTTGGCTGCAAAGTTCTTCACTTCATCAACAATGAAGATCAAGGAGCACTTGGTTACAAAACCCTAAGGTGCAAAGACGTAGTAGCTTCTTTTTAGAGAGAATAAGGTATCAGTCACCTTTTACATATGTTCTCCTTATATTCTCTTATGTGACGACCTTTAAAATAAGCTTTATATATGTCTAGGGTTAGGAGAAAAGAAGTCCTACACATACATGTCAGCATGGGCCGAAAATCAGATTTGGAAATCTTAATTTCGTAATTCTCGATCGATTGAGGAGGTGTCGAGCAGGTGTCGAGGGGACAGAAATTTACTCGATTAATCGACCTAGCTATCAAGAGGTGTCGAGATTGCAATAAAAATCACTTGAATAGCTCGACAGATAGCCTAGCTGTTGAGAGGTGTTGAGCAGTTATCGAGTTTTAAAATTCAGCACTTTCTCACTTGATTCTTAGATAGACTTACATGGCTTTAACACTTGAACTTGAAACAAGGTTTCTTGAAGTATTAAACACATTCTAGATCTACCCAAATACAAGTAAAATGCGTTTTGTCAAAGGATTAGCCAATTATATAAAATAGTGATATATGTTCTTAACAAGTGAATCACATATGTCCTAATAATCTCCCCCTTCGGCAACCTGTGACAAAACCACAACAAACAAATGAACATATGAGGGAAGTCATAAATCACTCAACTCATATTCACTTGTTGTATACAATAAAATCTATCATAACACAGACTCTTGAAAAACTTTGCAAGAAGAGAGTTTATGGCAAGGAAGACTTTGACAACCTGTATTTCTGAAACACTTTAAACAAAATTCATCAAGGTATCTTAGTGTGAGACAGAAATAATAGATTGCATACAATATATAAGAAACATGTGTATAAAGATAGAAAAGAAACAACACATGTAAGGGTAGGTGAAAGAAACATACATCAAGATAAAAAGAAGAAAAAGTACAATGTATGTAAACATGGTCACAAGACTGGTGTACAAGAAGAAGGAGGTAAGCACTCCCCCTAACAAGATGAAACACATCTCCCTCTTACAGAGGCATGTATTTCTCCCCCTAAGATGTAGAATCTTAAAAAAAAACCACAAAATCTCCACAATTTCTCCCCCTTTTTGTCATGATTGACAAAGGGTACAAGAAGTTAGAAAGTTTCACCCGAAAAACATAAAAATGATCAAGGATGATCAAGGGGGCACAAGAAATCCATATAAATGCATGAATGTAATGAAACAATATGCTATGGATGACAAGATAATAGAAGGACGCAAAACATGTGAAAAACAAATCTCTCAATAAGAAAAATGTTATGCACATAGATCCCAAAACACACAAACACATTAAACAAGTCTAACCAATTTTATATTTCAAAAACAAGTCAAGACAGTTTAGTGAGCATACATTAACACATGTAAAATCTTGTGATGACCAAATTACATTGTAACTGCACATGTATCAAGAGTAGCAAAGAATATTACGTGTCGTGTGTGAAAAACATCGCAAGATTGCATAAGTATATACATGTTATGACGATTTGAGATATGAGAGAATCACTTTAATTCACACAAAATCATAACTGTTTGATGGAGACTATCACCTTCAAGGTACATCCTATAACTCTCACATTTCCTAGAATACACGCTTGCAATCATATATAAAGCATTTTGATCTTTTTGCTTTTTATTTTTCTTTACATATTTTTCTTTTTAAGCAAATCATGCATGGACATATAAGAGATAGAAAAGAAATACCCCATTATGTTAAACTTTTGACATTCCAATTTTGTTATGCCAAAGCACACAGATGTTATTTCATGATTGGCGGGCAACAGTGATGAGATGGTTATTTATGTCTTTCTCTTAGGATTTTTTTAGTCATTCCCATCAAAAAGAGTGATACAAGTGTTAAGTACAAGAAATAACTTAATCTTACTCATCACAAACAAGAGCCACAAATCTCACTTGCTTAGTTGTGCATAGAGATGCTCATCTAAACTACAAAAGATACAAAGTTTAGAAAACTTTGTTTCAATGGCCATCCAAGGTACACAAGTACCAATGTACACAAAACACACACTGTTTTTATATTTTTTTTATTTTTCTCTTTTTATTTTGAAAAACAAACAAAATAAAAACTAAAAAACCAAACAAAAACAGACAAACAACATGAAAGCATGAAAGAAATATGCATATGCATGAAGGCATGATAGAAAGGTGCAAATGCATGAAAGCATAATTCCAAAAGCAGATAAGAAATCAAGCAAAGAGAGTCCTACTTTAGATAGAAAGAATTAAAGCAGAAGATAAACAGAAAAGACATAGGCTTCTTTCTCACCCACATAACACGAGTCTTTGGCCGTGAAGATGAAAAGGCGCATGTCCTAATATGTCTACTTAAGGACATAGAAGAATTATAATTCTCCTGAAAGTGAGTTAAAAAGCCCAAAGCTTTTAATAACTCTCCAAACAAAGGTGTAGGTCCTTGAGAGGAAGCCTGTGACCGTATGGACAATTGCTTATGAGGATACAACTTAAAACAATTAGGACGAATGTGTCTAGAAACACCACAATGGTGACAAACATGATGTCTAACAAAGGATTTAGAATTAGCCAAAACAGTTTTGGATTTCATACATTTATCACCTATCTCAAATTGTGGCACAAAGACAGTCCTTGATCCAGAAGCCGTGGAAGAGGAGGGGTTGGAGGAAACAGCATATCCTAAGCCAGTTTTATCAGAACTAGGCTTTTGAGCACTCAATATCTCATCAAGCTTTGCACTAGACATCCTCTCTATTGAGTTCTAGCTTGACTAAGCTCAACCTCGAGATTCTTGACCTTCTCTTCTAATGAGGTGTTTTCCATAACAAGAGTCTCAACTAACCTTGTAGTCTCATCTTGTTTGACTAACAGATCAGCTTTTTCAGTTTTTACCTCATTAAGCTCTTTTCTACAAAGATGAGAAGTCTTCTCAGATTTTATAAATTTAGTTCATAGCTTATCATAGGCTTCCTGAAGGGTCATCTTCTTAGGTACTTCATCATTAAAAGAATCCTCACTGTCATTAGCACTTTCCACAATCACCTTATTCGTTGAGGCAGCAAAGGCCATAACGTGACTACATTCACCCACATAAGAGTCATTCTCAGTATCACTCCAGGTAGCAACCAACCATTTGTCTTTTGACTTCTTGGTCTTTTCCTTCATGAGGTAGTTTGGGCACTCTATCTTCATATGACCAAAACCTTTGCACTCATGGCATTGGATGAGGGGTTTCTCATTCTTGCCATTCCTTAAGGATTTAGATTTCCTAGAAGGTTTGTCCTTATCCTTTTTCCTAAATTGAAGAAGCTTGATAATCTCATCAGTTATGAAAGTTAGATCCTCATCCTCATCTTCATCTTCATCTTCATCTTCACTTTCATCTTCATCTTTAGAGTCCTCAATCTCTTCCTCTATACCTTTAAGAGCCAAGTTTTTACTCTTTCCACCTTTTCCCATTGAGCCTAATCCCGTCTCATAGGTTTGAAAGTTCCCTACAAGCTTAGTTAAAGGAAGTTGATCAATGTCCTTCACTTTCTCAATAGCAGTGATCTTGGTATGGAATCTTTCAGGTAAGGACCTAAGTATTTTCCTAACAATTTTGGATTCCGCAATAGATTCTGCAAGATTGAAAGCAGAATTCACAATATCCTTGAGTTTAGCATAGAACTCATCAAAGGTCCCATCCTCCTCCATCCTTATTTCTTCAAAACTACTAGTGAGTCTTTGAAACTTCACAATCTTTATTGCCTTGGTACCTTCAAAGGTGGTCTCAAGAATGGTCCATGCTTCCTTAGCAACTTCTCTGGATGATATTTTCTTGAATTCCTCATTGGTCACCCCACAAAACAAAGCATTCAAGGCCATACTATTGAAATTTTCCGCTATGATTGTTGCATCATACCAATCCATCGATGCTTCCTTTGGCTTAATCCAGTCAACTTCAACAGCTTGCCATACTTGTTCACCTAAAACCTGCAAAAAAACTTTCATACGAACTTTCCAATACACATAATTAGTTCCATCAAATAAAGGAGGAATCAAAAAAGATTGTCCACGATCCATGATAACAGGGATCAAAGATCACATTCAGGAAATTAATCCAATCAGAGTGTACCCGCTCTGATACCACTTGTTGGGAAATTTAGACTCCAGTTGATAGAATTAACAAGTTTTAAACCCAAGTTGTTAATTAGATTTATTATGAATAAAACTTGTTACAATAAAGAAACATCAATATCATGTCAAAATCATACAGCTAAAAAATAAATAAGACAAGATATGATGACCCAGGAAAACCAATGAAACAAACTAGTTTCATAGTAAAAGACCTGGGAGGAAACCTTCCCAAAAAGCAATTCACTATAGTAAAGAGAAGTTTCAGATCTAGTACAAAACTTTTGTCCCTAGACTTTACAATCCTCGTAGATGAACTCACAGCAAAAACCTTCTACCGCTTCAGAACCTCTGAACTCTTCAATATATGAACACCATCCTTTTTGCACAGATCCCAATACGTGATTAACCAATGATGCACTGTTCCCAGTACGTGACTAACACACCAACTAGAAGAAGATGTTGGCTGCAAAGTTCTTCACTTCATCAACAATGAAGATCAAGAAGCACTTGGTTACAAAACTCTAAGGCGCAAAGACACAATAGCTTCTTTTTAGAGAGAATAAAGCATCGGTCACCTTTTGCATATGTTCTCCCTGTATTCTCTTATGTGATAGCCTCTAAAATAAGCTTTATATATGTCTAGGATTAGGAAGAAAGAAGTCCTACACATACATGTCAGCATGGGCCGAAAATCAGATATGGAAATCTTAATTTCGTAATTCTCGATCGATCAAGGAGGTGTCGAGCAGGTGTCGAGGGGACAGAAATTTGCTCGATCGATCGACCTAGCTATCGAGAGATGTCCAGATTGCTATAAAAATCACTTGAATAGCTCGACAGATAGCCTAACTATCGAGAGGTGTCGAGCAGCTATCGAGCTTTAAAATTTAGCACTTTCTCACTTGATTCTTGGATAGACTTGCATGGTTTTAACTCTTGAACTTGAAACAATGTTTCTTAAAGTATTAAACACATCCTAAATCTACCCAAATACAAGTAAAGTGCGTTTTGTCAAAGGATTAGCCAATTACATAAAATAATGACATATGTTCCTAACAAGTGAATTACATATGTCCTAACACCCATTAATTTATGTAAGGTTTGAAATAAAATCGTCTTTTTTTTAATTATTAAAAAAAAAAAAAAAAAGCTTGCGGTATGATAAGAAGATTCCCTTCCCTTCTTCAATCAAGAAACTTGTGTGCCCAAGAAATATTTCAAATTCCCAAAGTCTATAAGTTGGAATTGTTCTCCCAAAATTTTCTTAATCTCCTCAATTTGTTCTAGATTGTTTCATGTTAAGATAATGTTATCAGCATAAGTGAGGATCACAATGAGGCTATGTCCTTGATTAATTGATTGTATCCTCGAACACAAAAGTGTGAAATATTAATTTGGCAAACCTTTCCAAATATTTAAGTAATGTTAGAATTGCAAATTTTTTACAAATGGTTGATGTGACAAATTCTTACTTGTTTTTATTTAAGCACATTATTAACATCAATTTTTTACTTACTAATAATCACTTACAACATCAATAATTTATAAAAAAATTTGTAGCTCTAAAATGGGAAAATCAATGATCACTAACTAGTGTTTTTTTTTTAAAAAAAAAAAAAAATTGAAAGTGGGTAATTTTTTTATTTAGGATAAAAATAAGAATAAAAATTTACATGGTACTTGATATCAGACTATCAGTTACCATGTAAAATTTTGTTCTTTCTTTTCTGACTCTTATCTCTCGTCTCTCGTGCTAGTTTCTCATTTCAGCTTTGGCAAAAGAGTATGGCACCGTCTCTTGTAGGTACATGCTTCTTCTATGCTTCCAAATCTATGCCATGGACTCATTTCTAGTTGCACACATCACTGGAAAACAGAAATATATATATATATATATATACACACACACACTATTTGACATATGCGGAAAAAGATGCTAGCCAATGTAGTCAAAGTTGTAACCATTGACAGGAGATTAGTGGGTCTAGCTTACAGAATATATGGAATATTAGTACTTGTTTCGTTACAGATTTCCTGGACTTGTATATGAATTAGTTACATGCTTCTGTACTACATTTCATCCTTTATGTTTTCTTTCTGAAATTGCTTCTGCATGCATTCTAATGCTCCTTTCATTCCCTTATCAAGCTCAGATGTATGTGTTCCTAACTTTCCATCAGAATTGTTGTTTCTATGTGACTTGATGTATCTTTATTTATGTATTTATTTCTCTATTCTTAAGGCTGAAAATGGTGTTCAATATTGGGTTCAACGTTCCTTAGACAGAAACACAGGGTCGTGTGCATGTGTCTACTGCAACTGTAGCCATAATGCCAGAGGTAGAGTGCATTTGGTGTGCCATTTACATCTGGGGTTTTGAATAATATTCATGTCAAATATTTTAAATTTCAAACTAGAATCTTCACTGTCAGGAAGTAGTGGGAGGGAATCAAGTTTTACTGGGTTTTTATTGTCTAGTCTAGGGGAAGGAAGAAATTTTATACTTTGAAAATTTTTCATGCAATTCCTCTTTTTTAAAATGAATTGCAAATCCTTAACAATGCCCCCATAATGTTGATACTTCATACTTGGATCCATAGTTGTTGACTGCTTTAGAAAACATTAGTCTAAGGCTGCTACAGAATCCGGATGCTTGTTCTTGTGGCTGTGATCTTGTTAATGCTGTTTGTCTTGTATTTTATTTTCTCTCCTTGATGTCTATTTATTTAACTATATATATCCTTCGAGTTTATGCTAATTCTTGATTTAGGTGGATGAAGTTGAGGTGGTAAAGATATAGAACTGACAACAGGGAGGTCTGGGGGTGCAGGAGGTACAAATCTGCAAAATTGAAAAAATGAATATTTGCTTTTCCATGCTTCATTTTCCATTGTAAAAACTCTAGAACACTCTCTCTAAATAAAACTCAGATTTTATTGATTAGAGAAAATGAATACAAGCAACTGAGTTATAATACATAGCATCTAATCCTATATATGTACCGTCTAAGCAAGCAAAGAAAACAGAAAAACTAGCTTCCCTATTTTGGAGGGAAAAGCAGTTATAAGAAAAATCCTATCTAAGTATTACACGTGGAGCTCAATCACTAACTGCCTTCTAACTTCCTAAACCACGTGGCATCAGCTCTTCAAAGGAATGGATGAACCGTTCACAGTATGGCACTGCTTCTAACAACTTACTGGCCCAAATTGACTCTGCCACTACAGCTTGAACTTTGCTATGATGCTTTGGATTTTCCTTTTCAATTTCAACACCCATCCTCCCTCACGCTGTGTGTGTATGTATATATAGGATCTTTAGAAAGCGTGTTTCAAAATATGAGAAGCATCCCATTGCATGATCATCTGCGATGGCTTGGGTCTTTGAGCTTGAGGTGTCCCCCCAACAACATTGCTTTTTCCATTGTATTATTTATGATATCACCAACAAATGCTTTTGAGTTGGATCATCATGTACAATTAAACAAGTTTTGGCTTGTATTTTGTAAGTTGAATAGAAAAATATGGAAGATTA
The DNA here is from genome assembly GCF_001633185.2 of Quercus lobata. Lineage (NCBI taxonomy): Eukaryota > Viridiplantae > Streptophyta > Magnoliopsida > Fagales > Fagaceae > Quercus > Quercus lobata. The sequence continues at coordinate 22,600,599 of NC_044915.1, read as the reverse complement.
GAGTTTGGTGGGAAGAAAAATGAACAAAAAGAAAGGGATTAGAAAATAAGTTTAGGGCTTAATTAATTAGCCCCTTCACCATAGCAGCCTATATATTTATATTGAAGTGAATGATCTCATTATAAGAATACTGTTAAACTAACATACAAATAAATATAAAATAATATTGTTAACTGTTAACTGTTCCTCTCAACCTGGAGCATACAGATCAAGCACACCCCTGCCCAGCTTGAAAAACAAATACTGGAAGGAGGCAAAAATTAACAGCTTTATAAGAATATCACCTAATTGATCATTCCAGTGAACATGGGGAGTGACAATGTGTCTCCTCATCAGTAACCTGAATGGAATGATAGTCAATCTTGATATGTTTGATGCACTCATGAAAAATAAGACCATTCACAATAAAAATGGTTCCTTGATTATCATAACACATCCACGTAGGAGTAGCCGAGTAGGAACATCAACATCAATGTCCTGAATGAGGGAATGAACCCATAACATTTCTGAACTAGTATGAACTATAGCTCTATACTCAGTTTCAACATTAAAGCGCTCAATAACATTATACTTTTCACTATGACAAATAATAAGATTACCTCAATTAAAGGATCAAATAACCTGAGATAGAAAGCTTATCAAATAGAATACCAGTCCAGTCAGTATTAAAACCAGTCACAAGAAGTAGAAGGCCCATATAGCAATCCATGGCCAAAAGCACCCTTCAGGTAACACAAGTTATGAAAAAGGTTTCATAATGAGGCTGACAGGGAGCATGTATATATTGACTAAACACAACAACGGAATAAAAAATTTCAGTACTAGTAACAATAAGATAAATCAACTTCCTAACCAAGCACCGGTATCAACTGACATCAATATATAGTTGTCCTTGCTCAAAATCAAGTTTAACAGTAGAGCCCATAGGATTATCAACAACATAAGAACCCAAGAGCTGATCAATTTCAAACAAAAGATCAAGGACATATTTCCTTTGAGTCAGAGAAATGCCAACAGAAAGCAAATCTGAACGAAATTGAGACTGGCTACTAGAGAGGTCTCTAGATGGTCAACACCATATGTTTGTGTGTGCCCTTTGACAACCAATTATGTCTTAAGGTGCTCAACAGATCCATCAGAAAAGTACTTTACAGTGTAAACCCAACAAGGAAGAAACTCCTAGGTTTGATTCTTATAAATAGCACTCATTTCCTCTTCCATAACATGTAATCTGGACGAAGATAAGACTTGCTTATAAGATGATGGAATTGAAATAGAGGAAATAATACCAACAAAGGAGTGCAGGTAAGGTGAAACACTGTATAAAACACAAAATGAGCAAGTGGTTGGTAATCAAGATATAAAAGAGAAAATGAAAACTTATAATTCAGAATAGCAGAAGGCATACGATTAATGAAATGGCATGCAGTGAGAACATCACCCCAAAGCCGATTGAGAACCTGGGTATTGAACAAGGTGCAAACTTCTAACAAATAGAACTACTTTCGTTCAGCAACATCATTGAATTTAAAGGTCTGTGCATAGCTAGTTTGATGATCAGCCAAAAAAGAATTTATAAAAGATTGTGATTTATCGTAATACATTACCAAATTGAAGAATCTTAATGGGATTATCAAATTGAATAAAGATTTCTCAATAAAATTTAGAAACAATATGAGATAACTTGGATCCTTCTTTCAATAAAAACAAACGTGTCATTTGAAAATAATTGTCAACAAATATAATAAAAATAAGGAAACTCAACATAGAAGAGTGGGAATGAACATATATGTCTGTGTGTCAACATTGAAGGATCGAGACTGATGACCATGACCACAAGTTGAAAAAGAGCTATGGAAACTGACATGCTTCACATTCTAAATTAAAGACATCACTTAATGTAAGAATTGCAGACATGAGTTTGGCAAAAGACGAGTGATCTATAGAAAGAGAGTAGAAAAATCTGAGGTTTCCATTTGTTTGTGCACAATGACCTTAAAAGACCCCCAAGCTGCTTTGATGTACACTGAACAAAGTTTTCTTTAGGCCCTCCATGTCATGTGCATCTGCATATTTCATTTCCTGGCAATCCAAAAAGTTCCCCAAATCTGATTGAAATTTAAAAATGGATGCAAATTACTCTTTCTATTCCACCAGAATGCCAATTGAGAGATTGCACAACCTCAAACAGTCTTCTTAGTTCTTACACACAGGTTTCTTGGAAGAAACAATAATTCAAGCCAGCAAATAATTTCCCTGGTAAAAACAAAGCTGTCACAGAGAAGTTAGCTTTCTAGCATGCCAAAAACTCAACACATTTTCTGCTAGAAATGATATCATTGAAATTTAAAAAAGGGAAAGTTATTGGTCAAGAGGTTACCGGAATTCTCAAGAGGCAATACCACTGTGCTTTCTATAAAGTTGTCTGTCACTTCGCACTTTATGAGCATTCATGAGGAGTGACTTTTATCATGTACCTATTCAATTATTGAAAAAAGATTATTAGAATCCCTGTGCTTATGGAATGACTATATGATTCTTTCCTAATATCTCAAAGATCAGCTTCAGAACTGACATCAAAACTGTGAATACTACTCTGACGAGAAGTCCTCTTTGTAGGAACAAGTGGATTGTTCTCTTCTTCATCAATGGCTACTGGTATATCCAACTTGCTGCCCTTGAAAACTGGGTGTATGTAAGCATCCTGAAGATAGGTTTTCAGGTTCAGGTTTGGTTCAGTAGCCCTTTCAAGTGTATCCTTCACCATGGCCTCCTGTAAAAAAATGTTATACAGAATCTTTTCAAAAAATTATGGCCAAGGAAAAAGAAACAGTGTCAGCTTCCTGTACATTTTTCATCAGTAGCTCATACTAAGGTGGTAGGCTGTACATTGTTCAAGAGACATTCTCTTTATGAGGACACCATGGGCAAACCATCAGGTATATCAGGGTAAATGGCATTTCATAAGAAATATAGTGATTTTTGAATGCATACCACCCATTCTATTTAGTATTGAAAGTACATATATGTTTCCCCTAGGTACAATGCAGAAAGTTCTATATCCATGTGTGATGTGTCTCAACATGTAAGGGTTATTTGTATGGGTTGGGATTGTGTCCAGTGCATCAATTGCTTTGGACACATGTCCAGTTTTGGACAAGTGTCCATATCCCAATGTGTCTAGTACATTGTCCATGGCTTGTGTCCAGAGCATTAGTGCACTAGACACAAGAAGTGTCCTATTTGTATAAATTGAAGTTTATTTGAGTTGGGGTAGTTTGTGCCTGTAATACTATGTAGAATTGTCTAAGAAGTTGTATAGCATAAATAGTCTTGTATTTAAAACACAATGAACTCTTTTATGGGTAGTTGTGAATAGGAGGTCACATGTGGCAATCTTCCATCTATGTTCTGTATTATCACTATCTGACAAAGTACAGAAGAAGTTTGGAATACAAAACAGTTCATAGGAGGATTGGGCTTTCCTCAAACCATGACTTCTTTCCACAGCTGGTCCTAAAAAGAAAAAAACATGTGAAAGAATGCTGGTATTAATTTTAGCATTTAATTTAGTAAAAAATTATAAGAATGGTCCTTTTTGCAAATACAAAAACTTAAAGAAACCAGAATAAAGCTGACACCTCAACTTCAGGATATGTCAATGATCTCATCAAAAATCCATTACTAAAATTTTGCCATAATTTTATGAATCCACTAATCTCATAAAGATGGAAGACAAATACAGCTTAACATATAAAAATAGCTCTTCACCAAATGTCTTCCTCACTAACCTGCAATGGAAATCTCACAAAAGCAGATTCAAAATGCCCCTTGCAAAATCTATGAAACCAGAGTGTCAAAATCGGCTGTGCAATGAGACATGGTGTTGTCGATTTGTCAGCACCTGAAGCACCCAACAATCCCATATGAATAATTTGAGCTATTATCAAGCCAATAATTATGCGCCGATGAACATCTGGCCAAAAGGATGCCCCACTTTCATACTTCTGGTCATACACATTGATAATCTTGCAAAAAGAAATCGATCAGATAATGAGGTTTCTGCAGGATATTTTGTCTATTGAGTTTTACCAACTCAAGGTCCAAGAAAATTAAAATATAAATAGTGAAAATGTGCTAAAGAAAATTTACAGAACTGAAAGAACATTTCACGGCTAAGTTGTCATTGCATGTGTATCACTCATTTCAAGGTGCGTGGAATGCATAATTTAAGGGTTACACTTACAACTTGACTAATGTGGAACTGCCACATAGGGAGCCACAACATTTTCCCTTTTTTTTTTTTTTTAGTAGTATGCTAGAACTCATAACATATAAAGAATTATTCTAGTAGGTATGATGTTGATTGGTTAGAATAAATATAGAAATTTATGTTATAGCTTGAAACCGTAAGAGAGGCATGTCAGTTGCCAGGGGTTAAGTGAAAATAAAAATGAACTCTTAACTGCAAACATATTGCACTAACTTTCAATACACATTCATTTGATTTTTTTTTTTTTTTTTTTTCTCTTTTATCTTCTCCACATCCTAGCTTCTATCTGATGCATTTATACACGTGTTAAAACATTTAAAGATGACAGCCAACCCTATATCTTGATGTACCTGATGACGGAATATCAAAAAGGAAAAGGCAAAGAAGGCAACTATGAATGGAAGAAGTACGGGTGTGATGACAGAATAAACAAGCCCCAGCAAGATATACAACTGTATCCGAGGTTCAGAAGTAGCAAAGCTCAAAAAACCAGGATCCATTGCCTGCTCCCTATCTCGCTCTGTCTTAACCAAAAATGTGTTCTTAAGGTGGAATATAACTAATGGAACCATTCTGAGGATCTCTGCAGCAATCCCAGCCCATCCATCGACCATTATATAGGTGATGAAGAATGTCGCTTTCATTGGGACAGACATACCAATGGTTTTGGCAAACCTGCATGAGCAGCAGAACCTTTGATGTTGGATATTCTCATTTTCAGTAGGACAATCTGTAATGATATGGCACAAGAAAAGGAACACTAGAAAGAATCCCAGGACTTCAAAATGCAAGCATAAAGTACTCATAGTTTTCAATAAATATTTTATTGTAATTAACACATTGCATCATAAATAGATCCAGATATGAATATTATGAACACAAGCATGCTCTGCAGTTTGGAGAGAGCAGGTGCTGAGTTTAGCTCTTTGGAAATTATATTCAATCACATTAATTCAGGGTAGTGTATGATTTATTTCTCTGAAAATGTTTCAAATGGAAATTGAGGATTGAAGGGATCTTCTTGACACAAAATATTGATCTCAACTATGCTTTGCCGAACAAAATATTATATTCTGTCCTTTTCCGGTTGCGTTGATGGAAAAGACTAAAAAGTAACATAATGTACTTATTCTTAGACCATTTTTACAAATGAGCAAATAAAGGAGCAGCATACTCTCCAGCAGGGGCGTCAATAAACTGATGAAGTTGCTGAAGTGCTGTTCCTGTGACAACACTTCCAAGAAACACATTAACTAGTATGAATAGATGATATTTTTGAGCAGATCTCCTCTCCAATGATGAGAGTGATGTAAATCCTTCTATTTTGGACATAGTCATAAGAATTTTTGGAAGTACAATAAGAAATATCTTTAATGCAATGCCTGGGAGAAATCCTTGGATTACAGACTTGACAACTTTCCTGCACAAAGATTTCAAGCCTCAGTTATTAATGCACGACAATAAAATTTGATGTGCTTTTATACTGTAGGAAATAAGAAGAAGATAAAATAAGTATATTTTTCCTAAATTTCAGCATATGAATAGGAATAAAACATGTAGACATTGAAATCATTAAGTAATATGCACTTTCTCCGTGTCTACATCCTACCACATTCTTTCCATAAGAAAGCCAGTTCAAACATGAGCATGAATTTGTCAATATTGTTAACTTATAGTTGCAGTGTGCCCCCTAATATTAGTATAATAATAATAATATCATGATTCTCCTTTTAGCTTGGAAAGCTCACAATTTCGTTTGATGATGAAACCAAGAAAATAGCACAGTAAAAGCCAAGAGGTTCAGTATAGCATTTAAAAAAAATTGATTCATTCAATTCAAGAATAGAATGGGTTTGACATACTGAAAGAAGGCATTTAATAATAGAAGGAAAAGGTTCCTACTTTTCTATTAGTGGCTTCAAGAAAGGAAGAACCTTCTCAATGCCCTCAATGTTGGCCAGAGATTGAACGAACGCTATTGGTATCATAAAGAAGAAAATAAGGAAAAATAGACCAACAGCCATAAGCAATCTACGAATAGTGAGTTCAAAATATGGAATCGCAAGATTGTCCCAAAAGACATCACGTGGCTCAGGAGCCCAATCTGTCAACCAAATTGTAGGGTCTTTTGATTGCTGAGTTTGAGCACAGACAGCTGCTCCCCATCGTGTTTTGAATGAAACAAATGCTGCTGGAACTATAGCCTTGGGATCAATAATTACCCTTTCTCTTTCTGCTTCTTCCTGAATGAAAGTAACATTGTTAAACATCTAAAGGACAAAAAAGAGAAACATCCTTATCAATCAGTTTCATTTTTCAGAAAAGAAGAGAAGATCCAGAGGCATCGATATAAGGACTGCATTGGCTAATATAAACAATGTATAATAATAGCTAATTATTAGCACATTCTGTTATATCATTATATGTCAAGAAGATATACAGGCATTAAGAAGGTTTAACATTATTTTATCACTTCTTATATGTCAATGTCATCCTTCTCCAAAGACAGTGTTTTCAAATAGCAAACATAATATAGCCTGAGTGACACTCTTCCACTAAAGAAAAATTGCAAATCTCTAACCTGTGTAAACAGGGACATTATTCAAACATTCTTAACACCTAGCCATTCCCAATATCCCCCCACCAAAAAAAAAAAAATTTGTAGTTCCAATAATTTAAACCAAACTAGTAAGAAAACAAAATTTGTCCATATTTTATAGTATGATGCTGGCAAGTCTTTAATTTACTCTTAAATTTTCTTAGATGTTATCATAAAATTTTATCAGGCCTCATCATGTACTTTATGATGACAAACATACTAGCTGAGTTTGAAAAAAAGGCTGTACTTTCTACCATCAACACGGAGAATGAAGCAGACCATTAACCATGTAAACACAATCACATGAGCAAATAATGAGGTGGCAAAGCAAAGGACATAAAACAAATAATAGCAAAGCCACAGTAACAACAATAATAACAGTAAAAAAGAATAAAGTACTTACAGAAAAATAACAAGCCTACAAGAAATAGGACACTAAATGTTAAAAAAGAATCTAGAAAGATGACACTAAACCTCATTTGCCAGTGCAAAATCAAGACTTACTTCTTCACTCAACTTTGTAATCTCATCAGTGTAATGGTCAATAGCATCCACTCTACTTCCCCAAAGTCCCCAGAAACCTGTCTATATATAAATGGAGGTCAGATGAACTCAAGAGTCTTAAATCACTATGAATTTATTATCATTTTCATTTTATGCAAGTAAGACAAGGGGCTCAATTAGAAAGGTGTCTAATTCAACAAGAACAAAAGCCAAATTTTACCATTCGGAGAGAAGTACCTTTATAATAGGCTTATTCACAGGATTTCTCTCGTACTTATTTTGGTAGTAGACAAGCCAGTTTTGAAAGCTATTCTTCTTTTCAACCAATTTTGCAAGCTTAACTGCATTGTGTACAACCTACAAAATTTAAAATACATGGAGCTTCATGTAACTATATGCTATTGCCTGCACCAGTCAAACTATTAACAGAATTTGATACAGTTACTCA